>NC_031679.1:2955668-3297924 GCF_000149555.1 Fusarium verticillioides 7600 | reverse complement strand
GTATCTTTCCTTAAGCATATTGACAACATGTAGCGTACATCTATACCGGTGATGATATGATACTAATGTGCCCACTACAGAACGAAAGATCCTTATGGTTTGGGGCGTATTTATGCTCGCCATCATAAGACTCTTTCAGAAAACGAACTATACTGCCAAATTGACTCGATTGTCAACATTTCAAGATTCATTTTGATTCAGTCTTGACGAGTGTAGTCCCGTCAGGTTCTGAAGCACCATCAGAGACAAGGGTCCAATCCTACCCCCTCCGATATCAATATTTATTTATATATTACTTAGGCTGTATGATCATAATCTTCAATTTGAACGCAACTTGCCCAGAGATGTGGGTTGAAAAAAGCCTACATAGTTCCCCAGCTCAAATTCGATGTTACCGAATGTCGGCATATTTATTGATGAGTGACTTTACTAGGAACTCTTACTAGAACGATGTCGAGGTCTTTCGACAATTCAGCTTGATCAACTTAGACTCTGAGTGTTCGTTTTATGTCAGATCATACGGCAAACACTCGCAATATGCAAGATTTGAATTGATACAAGCCATATCAAGTTCAGCTTATTACTATCCCCAACTCAAAAGAAATGATCCTCAACTTTCTCGTGCTTCTTTGATATCTCTTTAGGTATGAGTGAGTACGACAATCTCGATGTATGTTTCTGCAGACAGACAGCAACTTGGGCTACAAACTGCTGCATGGAGACATGTTTTTGATCTGACCACAGTCTCACATTATAACTTGAGAAACCATTTGTACCGGAACATGGCTCCTTGGTCCTTTGAAGATAACCCATACAGTCAGCATCAGCAGGTGTCGTCGTAGCTACTGACTTTCGGTTCACCGTCTTCCATCTCATCTCATCGCCTCGGCACGACCTTGGCCCTTACCATGTAGTAAACATACTCGTTCAAACGAACGAATGATCTGTAAGGTTATTGCTTATACGGATAGTACTGCACCCGCATCAAATCCCATATGTTATCATATCAGGACCAAGTGTCAAGCGATGGATCGCACTCACACACTGCGCACAGCGAATATCAATATCATTCACCTGCCTATAACTCCTCTATAGCAAAGAGAGCATAGTCAGGGTATTTCGTATCTTTAGGCACTTATGTGAGGGTGTCTATCGTAGGACCTTTTACCCTTGTAATAGAAAGTCTTGCCTCCTTCTCGTCGTGGCTAGTCCCCCGACTATCATGCCAAGTATCCTGCACAAGAGCACATGCTCGCGGTTTCATATCCAGTATACTCCCTATACTCATAGATTAGTACATATGTCCAGCATAGGCAGGTTAACACTTCAGCCTTTCGTAGTTCTTGGATGAGCTAACCCTGTCCATCGTCATCAGGGCTCATCGGGGCTCACCATGCCCTATCGTGGTCAGCTTGGTGGGCATATCCGAGTGATAAACAGAACCCTCCCCACAGAAAAGCAATCAATACACCGCCTGGTTAAATGGCTTCATATCCTCTGCAGTCACGAGATAGTAAACAACATGTTGTAATGAGCGGTCTAGAACATTTTTCCCTCCTGGGCATAGGAGATTTGTCTCCGTTACACACCCCTTGGGGCCCTGGGGGCATTATGGAGCCAGCTAAGCTACTGCACAACAAAGTACAGTGCAGCAAAGAGAACCCTGTTGAAAATCTTGCCGTTTTGGCGTTATTTCCCTTATCGCAAGCGGGGAGTTTGTCCATTTTGCCCGTGGTCAAAACATCGACAATTAAAGCGCTTATGTATATGGAGTAGCCCTGCCCTTTACCAACCCCTGACTAGCGTCTGACTCAATCCATTGTCGCGGCTTTTACCCCCACAACAAGAAGGAAAGGGTCTTCTAGAAGTTCTTTTGTTCTTTGTCCCACATCTGAGGAACTCCTGTCACTGTTGCTGGCATCATCGCTCCAGTTTTGCCCGGATGAGAAGCATAAAGAGAAGGTCCATAACGAAGCACATAGACTGAGGAGTGAAATAAGCTTGACAGCCGAGATTGCCAGCAATGCCTTGTCGTGAGATCCAGTAACCGTTGACCACGCAATCTCAACAATCGGTGACTGAGACAACAGCGCCAACGTGCAGGTAAGTAGTCTGTCCAGCGCAATGTTTTTTTTGTGAGGTGGTTGGTTGGGCATTCGTGCATTGCCCAGCCCAAATGTCGCTTTGCCGCTTTTGGCGCAGGTAATGAGGTCCACGAATTGAATGATTACCCAAGAAGTAATAAAAAAAAAATTAAAAAAAAAGTCGGGTTAGAAATAGCCGAAGGGTCCAATGTAAGAGGATATTCGCAATGGGTTGTGGAACACGAAAAATAATAGTAATCTCTTGATCAAAATATGTAAATGTTAACAAATGGATATCCAAGTAAATACACCGCTCAATGTCTTCCTTGACGTGCCATGCCGCTTGCGCCTATGCCTCTCCTCGTCTCGAAGACGATTGCTTGTGAATGTGATATGTATGTACCGGTGACAGTCCTGCGTAAGAAAAAAGATATCATCTCCCAATTCGCCAGACTCAATGCTCTGTTCCTGCGGTCCTAAATGCCAACTCCTCTCAACAAATGCGATGACTCCCTCTCTGTCCGAGTCTTCTCCGACCGCGTCCCAAGGTTCTCCATAAGCCCGGCCTTGAGCGGGATTTTGTTCAGTTGCATCCGATCCCGCTTGGGCGGGGGTCAAATGCCGAAAAAGCCTGTTTGAAAAAGAAATGAGAAATTTTGGTCAATGTACAAGAAAAAATTAGGATCCTGGCAATCCTGTGATTGTGCGCTTTTCTCCACCTCGCGGTGATAAGAAAGGGGAATAAGCAAAATAACGTGTAATAACGGGAAACTCCTGAAAATGCCACTCGCTTTCTAGAATGATGAAGTATTCCCATGTCTAATGGAAATTGTGATTGGTAGTCAGGATGTGGTTGGCCGATGCCCTCATGGTGAAATAACCTTGAGTGCCGAGGCCCAAACTGTTTCGGTTTCGTGTTCGGTGGCCAATCCCCTTGGGTGTTGGTAATTTCGACCCGGTTTTCCCGAGTCAGAACCAGGTCAATCGCTTTGCTCTGGTTCCGTCAAAAGTCGTGTTGCACTTTCTCCGGGGCCTATCGTCGGGTGGTGGGACCATCGCTCGTGGGCATGCTTCTAAAACCCTTCCATTGAGATGGGGGGCAAAAATTTTGCATCATCGCATCCAATGGCATGGTTAAACGTCAGATCTCCATAATGAGTCCATGAAGTGGGTCCCAAATCGGCTGCACTTCCGTGGATTGTCCTGCCTGAACCGGCCTCGTTGCAATGCAAAGAAACCATGGCCAGGTACGTGACGTGTTACATGCCGTAAATCGAGAAATTCAAGCCTTTTGATTTGTGGTGTCGATTCTGGGTACGGCACAGCGATAGAAACCTAAGCTGTGATAGGAATCCAGCGAGCCGGGACACCGTTTGCTCCCATCTCGTAGGGCTTCGTTGAGGTTTGTCGTGGAGGAAGTGCGAAACGAGCTCGGCCCGGTCGCTGGTCGTCGAGCTTTCCGCGCTTGCGCATCGCCATTTCCATGACAGCGATACGGATGAAGTCGGAGTTCTCACGCATTTCCCGCTGTCGCATGCCTGGGACCGATTGAGTGGGGACCTGCGGCTGTGGCTGCTGAGGGACAGGGGCTGGCTGCGACTGGAGCGATGTTGATGGATAAGAGTTTCGGCTAGAGCCTGGGGCTGTTCGGGAGCGCTGGATTTTGTAGGTTCGCATCTGAATTGATGCAGCAAAAGTTCCGGCAAAAACGGTCTTGGTTGGCGGTTCGATTCTTGCGTTGGTGGTAGGATTGAGATAACGGCGAACTGCTGCGGAAGGCATTTCCTCGGAAACGGGTGGCCGACGCTCATCAGCATAGGGAACATTGGGGTCGATGGTGAGAATAGATCGAGTTAAGTAATCATCCGGTGGGATAGAAGGAAGGTTCAGAACCGAGAACGATCGGGCCGCTGATCGAAGGGCTCGGAGTGAAGCGGTGAGATTTGACTTGAAAACAGACCTCAAGGGCTTAAAGGGCTCCAGGAACTGAGACTTGGGCTGAGCCTCCTCAGGCTGGTTGAGAGTGCTGAAGTCCAGCTCATCGACTTCAACATCATCTCGGGCCAGTGGATGTTCATCAACGGAACCAGGTGGAGAGATAACAGGCTCCAGCGACTTTCGCTTAGGAGTCAAGTTAGTCCTGCGAGAGCATGGACTAGGTGTCCTAGGGCTTCCGAGAGATGAGAGGCACTCGCTAGAGAATGACTCGTCCAGAGATGGAATGGAATCGATGGAATAAGTTCTTGTTGACATACTGGAGCCAAAGTTGCAATCGCTCACACAATCATCATCGTCGGCAACTTCTTGGGGTGGGGATAGAAGCATGTCCAGAGGGCTACCGAATGTCCAGCTCAGTTCCTTTTCTGAAGCGTGCTGACAGTCAATAACCTCCTGCACAGTTAGGGTCTTCTCGGAACGGCGGCGGCGCCTTTGAAGCTGCTTATGTCGAGGAATATCTGTAACGGCCAAGAGTGCAACGAGAGACGGTGAAAGCTTATCCGAAGATCGTGAGTCACTGCTTCGTTTCCTCTGTGACGAGTGACGCTTTTGAGGATGGGCGCCATATCGGTTGTTGGTGGTAGGAATCTTGACTGGACTTGTAGGTGTCGTTGACCTCGTGGTCAGACTAACTGTTGTTTTTGGTGGGCTCGAAGGGGCAAGACTTGAGGTCTCCCGCCAATCCTTGCGTTTAACCATTGTTGCATTGGAGTTCGGTTGAGCTGGAGATATGGTGACTGTAATGTGCTTGTTGCTATCGTCATACTTTGGCGACCAGCGCGGAAGTGAGAATGTAGTCGACTTGGAGGTCGCTGCCGTTAAAGCCGCCAATTTGGAGTGGTATGTTGGCGATGGCTGATATGGATAATGTACACTGTTTGTTGGTGTTGATATTTGGTGATGAGGAGAGGAAGTATCTAAGAGAAGAGAAGAAGATAAAGGTGAGGGTGAGGAGGAGAATAAACGTGTGGGAATGGGAGTGAAGCCTGGAGATAAAGAGGGAGTCGGAATAGACAAAGTATTATGATGACTAGCACCGGTAGTACAAGGGGAAGGAGGGCGCTGATGCTGGCTCTCCCTCTCACGCTGCGCCAGCATGAAAGAGCGTGGAGTCATCATCCTGCCTGTTTGTATTGGCCACCCCCCCCCCAGTCCGAATTCCGGGATCCAAGACAGGGCAAGTGCGACACGACAGGGTGAGACTTGGGGTCGGTACCTTTGATCCTGCCTTCGGGGCTAAGAGCCAGGGGGGGTTTGGTGTGTTGGCAGGAGTGGACAGTGGCAGGCGGGCAGGCGCTGCAATCAATCTGGCAACAGCGGAGCGGAGTGGGTCTTGTCGGTTGTGGGGGGAGGAAAGAAAACTCAGGAACTTGTTCCTAGGTGACAGAAATACTTAGGTAACTTAGCATAAGCCTAGGATACCTTCTGATAGCTTTATTTTGACACCCTTGGTCAAGATCTGATGTTTTCTTGCTCGTCCAGGGCTCTCTAGGGGTTTTGGCAGGAGCCAGAAGGTCCTCACCTCGTCAGAATGCCCTGTGGGCCTTGCTGCAGCGGCAGTCAACTCCCACGCCTCAGCTTTTTGCGGACGGAACAGATTTGAAAGGTTTCCCGAACTTCTTTTTTTGTCTGCTGGGCCCTGGATTGCTTTGTCGCAGGTCTCACCTCACTTATTTTTCTTTCTTTTTCTCCAATTGAGGCCCTCCCTCGTTTGTCGATCAGTCCCCTGATCTTGATTGATTGTTTAATGATGTTTCCTCCCTAAAGGACCCTTTTTCTCGGAACAAGCTGTGTAACCCTGCCTAGGCTCAACAAGCTTCAATTCCAGGCCCAGCCAGTGCCGGATATGAGATCCGCACCGCGAAACCAGAGCGCCAGAAGTGAAGCAAAGCAAGGTAAGTCAAGGAAGACCAGTCCGGGGATGACCGCGTGTCCGTCTTGTCCCCAGCGAACTGTGTGCACGGTAACGAGCAGTTTCAGTAACGTAAAAACGAAGCTCAGGATTGGTTCGTCGATCAAGGGTGACGCTTGCGAATTCGTTAGAGCCCTAGAGCTCAGGTGAAGAACGAATCACGTCTTTGCTGGCCAAGTGGCTCTCGAATCGAAGTTTGTTGAAAGAACGAGCCGTTTGGATTACGCTACCGCGGGCAACGGGTCGTGTCGTGCCTTGCAGCGCTGAAAGCGTTTTGTTGCTGTCGTGTAATGCTCGTGTGTCTTCATCCAGATGCTGCAGGGGTCTGTTATTGGCAAATCAGATTAGACAAGGTTGTTGATCTTATGGCCGCGGAGAAGCTTGTTTGCTGTCCATATCGGCTTCCAATATTGTTTCAATAACACAGAACTGTCGCCCAGGCACAAGAAACACAAAGCTGTTGTTCGCAAAAGATATGATCCTTCTCGTCCTCTGGTGAGCGACAACAATGAAAGTATTTATTCAACACCGATGTATGGCCACGAGGCCGCGGGAGGGGGACCTTAAGCAGGGCAGCGTGCCAAGCAATTGTCTGAGATTGAGCTCGACAGTCCAAAAGCCAAACCACAAATATCGGTCAAACTGGCGAGTCACAAGGAAGCTTGTGTTTCGGGGTCCAAGGTCCGCTCGACGCGCCAACGAAGAGCACAGCCCATGTAGCAGTCAGTAACCGTGTCAAAGCCTTGCTCACGCTTCTATCGGCCACACGGAAGGACAATGGGTGAGAATTGGTCAGGCTGGTTGTCCAGTCGAGCAATATCGCATGCAAGGATCTCAAAGGGATATGATGAGCTGCACAATTTATCAATGTGACAGTGGACTGACCAGACCTTTTGAAAGGACAGGACAAATAGAGAGGAGCCAGCTGGCGCAACAGATAACGAGCCGTTTGGATGTGTTCCACTCAGAACCCAGCAACTTCAACCGCCTATGATATGATAGATACGTGCCAGTATCTGGAGCACAACTGATGGGCGAGATACGAAGACTATTTGAATCTAGCTGCCTACGATTCCTACTAAAGGTGGCAGGTACTTGATGATTCCTAGTGCAAGTTGGGGGTCACGTTTGGACCCTTATCGCGTGCCCGAGCTGATAAGACACCTCACCGAGCATCCAGCCACCAGTGAGAACTGCGATAGCAATTTATCATGCTCTGTCCGATCGGAACGGTCGGTGTTGCAGACGGAACGCAATAATGTCTATATGATTTCAATCTGATCATCGTCACGACTTCTGATGCTACAACTCACTCGTCCGGCACTTGGAGAGCCCTTAACGTGGCCATCCACGAGTCAGTGGAGAGAGAGAGAGGGCCGAACCGGAGGTCTTTCGTCGGCTACTCCGGGCCTCGCCCGAAACACCACCGGAGCCTCGGGGCGGGAATCTCTTATCTATACTTTCCCATTCCTTGTGTTCCCGCGTGATTTCCATCCGCGTCGGGCGGTTACATTATCAGTCAATGTTATAACCACTTCCCGGAACCAGCCATTCCTGATACTTTTCATTGTTGTGAGCACGTGTGCAAAACGGCATTCTTATGGTTGACTTTTTGTGGGATGAACATCACGCTGTACAAGAAACAAAAGTCAGGGGGCCTCACAGCCCTCCTGCTGTCATGGTCTGCAGGGTCTTGGATGCACGAATGACGACCATTTGTGCAAGACATTGATTCGCTTTCTTGAGTGACGCCATGCCTTTGGTGCTGATGGGTCAGCTCTCCCCTTTTGAGTCTGGCCAGTCTACTCCCTGCGATTGAATTCCAGTGTTCTGCAGATGGTGGTGGGAGGGTGAAGATTAGTGGTGACGCACAGTAACATAAACACAACCCCAATCCTTCTCTGAAGCTCAGTGCTCAACCAGAGAAGAGTCCATTGTTGATCGCCAGGTGTTCATTCCTACAGGGCAGAGAGCACCGCACTCCTGTTTTTCGCACCGCTGATCGGAGTCCTCTCCGTGCGCGTTCTTGGTAAAATCAGTGTTCCGAAAATTGTTTATCTTTTTTTCCTTGGTCTTCGCTCCCGTTTCTCTGGCCTTGATCGCCGTGACATCACTGGCAACCTCTTCTCAATCTTGGCCAAACCGAGTCACGAGAACAGGATTGAGCTGTCACAGCTGAAGTGGTTCTCGACTCGTTTTGGTCATGGGCCGACACTCTAGTACCCCCCCTCCCAGAGCTTCCCTCGTGCTCTCAGTCCCATCTCAGTTCGCTGGGTGTCATTCTTATCGCTGTCTCCCTATTCGTGCTTGGATTTTGACCCTGCGCCCCCATCATCCACTGGCTTGCCAAAAACGCGGGGTCTGTTCCCCCACACTCTGCAAGGTCTGGGAGACAAATTGTTGCTGTTGGTAATTTTGTTCATTCGAATGTGAATCTGGGGTTGCGCTGACTTGTTATCTATCTTTGTTGGTCATCTTTGCTGTGCTGCAGAGTTGTGGGGTATTGCATGTTCGTGTGCCAGCTACTGCGGCAGTCCTGTCTGGCAATCTAGAAGTTAATTATTGATGATGCTCAGATCGAGATTTCAGCCATGAAACTCAAACTGCTGAGCTTCTTCGCATTTGCTCCTGGATAGGCCATTCAGCCCAGGGTGCCGTGTTGAGGCTGGCCTGTCTTACTGTGTTATTCAAAGCTCACGTATTGGTCTACGCAACTCGTGAGCAGCCTAAACTCACCAGACTAAAATCTAAATAGATCGCTCGGGTGCCTAGCTAAGGCTCCCGCGAAGCCCATGATTTTTACACGGCCGTTGTCAGTTTTCGTCACGGGACCAGTTACGAGATGACCCTTTAGCGACCTGTCAGGTTTGGGATTGGGCTGTGCAGCGTCCGCCGCTCCTCTCTTCGCTCTGGCCTTTCCTCTAATGTCCTCTCATGCCCTCTCCTGTCCTGCCGGTGATCTGCAGTCCGCTCACTGGCTAATGCCCGCCAGCTTCCGTGCCTCACCCCAGGGCCCAACCTGCGATATTCCGCGCCAGATCGCCAATAATTTTAGTGTTTATTTCGGCAAACGAATACGTACTTTCACTAGTTTGCTGGCCTACCGCTTGCAGTTCGGCGTGCATTTAGTGTGCTGCCCAGTCCACTGTTAGCCGCTGCTTCATGACGATGGCCAAGCGACATCACTCAGAAGACAAAAGAGAAAAGAAGAACGAGATTGAGTCACTTGATCGGGCCTCATCTGCGATCGAGGTGCATAAGACATCGAGTGCTAAAAACAAAAGTGCCATTAAAAGGAAATTCTAATCTCTATGGGACAGTCAAACAGCACCAAGATAACACCCGAGATATCCTTATCAGCACGTTTCGATCAACATTAAGGTCGACATCAAATCATGGATGCATTGGATGTGAGGCCCGTTATTATTGACCTATGATGATTCACTCAGATTGTCCTGGTGAGCGAGTTATTCTGAGAAAGCCCGCGGCATTATCGCATGCATCCATATTCAAGAATCCACAACGCATTACGATGATTGAAATCACATAGTCTAGGCATTTCTCTCGAAGCCTCCATTCTTTTTAAGGCTACTCAGATCCATCTTTCGTCTCGAACTCAATTCAAAGCAATTGAGAAATAAACAAACAAAAGATCGATATCGCCGATATTGATGAGCTGTCGGCAGTACCGTGCGTGTCACCAAAATCAAGCTGCTCGCCAAGCTATCAGGCATGAGATATAAACTGATATCTCATGTTTTATGTTGCACGTTTGAGTGCACGCATTATTCCAAGGGAATGGGCCGGCAAAGCTTGCTTTCAGAGTGGCGTGATCTTGAATCTCAGTTGATAGTATGTATGGTTACACTCGACTCGACGAGGGTGGGAGGCTTTTCAGGGTATTGGAGCAGATTGGTCATATCTGGATGCCTAAAGAATGAAAGGCTGCATCTTGGCCGTAACCGTCACATTCTTTCAGAAGGGGTTGCTTCTATTTCGGATTTCTGTCAGATCCTGGTGAGTGCGTTCCCAACGATCTAGGGTGTCTCGTCTGAGGGAGCAAATGAATTCAACACCAAGATTCGAGGTGTCGTACAAACTACAGTATTCACACCCACGGTTACAAGAGATTTGAATCATTGATACAACATTTTATTGGCTTGGTGACACCAGTAAGAATCAACGTCATGTGACAAACTCGAACACCAGCTCGAGCGTTGCAAAATAATTCTTTGCGCGTTACCTCAAAAGATCCAAGCTATCCCGTTCCTCTCTCACGATCGTTCATACTGTACAGGGTAATTGGCATCGAGTCCGATCCATACATAAGGGCGTGTGACTTTGCCGAACTCCGTCATCGTGCGGGTATAACATCATCGACAGGTCCATTGTACGCTATTACTTAAATTTTACGAATTTATTGGAGTCGGCATATTTTTGTAGGGATGCAATGATCATAGCAATGGATGATTGAGTCTTGTGTTTTGAAACCAGCGACGTTGTTTGTCGCACAGAGTTGAAAGGTATTCTATCTATAGAGGACGGAGGACGCGAGACAACTGCCGTAGCAAAAGCGAGATCTCATTGATATCCGTATCACTGCAGGGTAAGTCATATTTTCCGCACCGTCCAATCTTTCATCCATTAATCTTATCGAGCTGTAACTTGGTTCCTATAGCCAGTCTCGAAAGAGATGTATGGCAATATTCTTGAGTTTAGCAAACTGACTTTGTCCGAGGTCCAATTACAGAGGCGTTGTTAATATAGATCAACACTAGATCCGTTTCATGGTTCAGTGTTATGGCTATGAATCTGCCCTGTCAGGAGTGATACCCAAAACAAGCATCTGGTCCAACTTTCTCCGACGATTCTGAAAATACACCTGATTACTAACTATGGCTCTACTTTAGGAACTCAAACAAATTACAAGCAAGAACAACTGATTCAATCGTCTAATTGTTTTCACTGGTGGCTCGGCAACTGATGCTAAAAACTCTTATTCAAGCAATTCGTTACGTACGAAGCTTAGTACTATGAACCCAGACGCTATCCAAATTGAATATCCATTAGAGAAACCAGCTGATGGGTTTATAGAGCTTCCTGAATCTGTAGGGCTTCCAATCTCTCCAAGAGGGGTTAGAGTCGCCTGTGATTCTATGACACGACAGCAGGATATCGCAAGGTCAAAGACATCACCAACAACACCACAGACATTTCTAACGGTCCATTCAGTGGGAAGAAGGTTCAAGGCTTGTCATATCCTTTGATATAGGACTAACAAACCCATATCAGTTTTGTTGTGACTTACTTGGCGTCAACTTGTGTGCTCTTGTTGTTCTGCTCTTCACACCTCTCAACACCACGATATTTCACATACGACCATACCTATCAGAGAACTCGGGATCCCGTCCGCTCTCCCATAGATAAGCTGATAAGGGGCGGATTAGTAGTTGGGTCGGTGACGACCAGCGAATCCCCGCTGTTGTATGTTTTTTCTGATCTTTTTGCTCCTATTCAAGAAGCCTGGTCGCATCTTGGAAGATGGGAGAAGCCCGGTCGTCTTTCGGGTGCAGACGAGGCGGCGTAAAGTTGAGAGTTGCTTGCAAGAACAGTTCAGACGATAGTGTCAGAGGTAATTTTCACCCTAGGTACTAGGACGTTGAAGTGGGCATCTGAGTGGGAACGTTGTGGGTTCTTTGTGAACAACACCCGGCATGTTTATTATGTAGCATATGTGACGGACATCGAGTCATAGATGCCAGGAAAGTAAATATTGTTTCATGGAGACAAGAAGAGCTAACACTAGGTCGCGCGTTTACCACAAAGTTCATAGGCAGTTAGAAACGGAGTAGAGAATCCATCAGGGGCACGGCAATATGGCACTAGTTGCCATAATTCAGGCCAAGATATCTCTAAATGTGAACGGAGTACAACAGGCTTATCTAATAAGAAAGAGTTTAATGTCCCTTTGTTAAAGAGAAAGTGCTGAGCTCCATTATATAGCTTCTAACCTACCCGACCGTATCGAATCTTGGAACAAAAGCACGTTCATACTCAGTGTCACATGGTCCAAAGTCTCCTGGAACAACTTTGAATGGGTATCCTTCGACTCTAAAAACCTCCAGAGATCCCGAAGCAATGTTCTTGAGTGCAACCAACGACCTAGATGGCCAATCAGGAGTCCTGTCAAAAACAACAGCTAGAACCCTGAGATTCCCGAAGTATTTGAGACAATCCATAGTATCCCTGGCTTCTGGAACCGAGAGCCTCCACGCTTCTTCACCTCCCAAACACACCTCAGACTGGGTGTCTAGCTCTTTTGGTCCCGGAGTAACCCACCTTCCCTTGACCCATTCTCTTGGAGCAAGAAGAGGATCAACATCAGTTTTGGAAGATGCTGTTCTTTTCCCCAGGTAAAGCTCCTTCAGATGAGCACCTTTGAACTCAAAGTATCTGGCCCACCGGCTGAAGCCCTCAATACATATACCATCGAGGACCAGTACTTCTAGATTTTCGTGCGGTTGACTGGAAAGAAAGTTCTCCATGCCGCACAAAGTCCCACTGCCAAAGTGAAGACCTCGTAACCAACCCAAGAAGGGTTGTGGTCCAGAGCGAGCTTGCGCGAAAGATGCTCTCAAATCTCGCGCTTCTTCCCAGTTTGTAATGAGGTCTCCATCAAGCTGTTGGAACGAAAGCGTCTCTAGCTCCGTCACCATATGCAGAAGGGCCAAGAGGGCAAACTCTGTACAGTCATCGTATATGAACCCCTCCCAGCACGTCCAAGGGATATCTTTTTCATTCCACCAAGGAGGACGCAAACCTTCTGCATTGAGGGTGTCTTGGAGTAGTGCGGCATCGTGTGAGTGGTTCAATAGCCAATGCTCTAAAGCCTTATCCCGCTCTGTTTCGGAGTGAAGCTCCGTGCAGCACCTTATGTGACGGATAGACGGTCCGACTTGTGGATGTTTGACAATGTTGGCCAGAGCGGCGACTATGTCGGTAGCATTCCCCAGGGCTAGACAGGTGTAGAGGAGGTGTCGACTATGATTGTAGACGTTCTTGCATGAAAGGACTAGGTTTAACAGGTCACGGTGGTGTTTTTGCGCCTTTATTGCCTCTTCTTGATTCGTGGGTTGGATGAATGGGGATGCAATTCTGAGGTGCTGAGCCGCATGCTCGGCAATAAGTCCCATGACCTCCAGCGGTAAACGCATGGTAGCTGAGTTACCGATCGATTGGAATTTGATACGGTATCTGGCAGGCTTAAGGACGAATTTATAGGCAGGGTTTTGGTGGCGATGGTGATGTTGTCTGTTTGGTGTTTCAATTCAGTGGTTGTCTGCAAGTCATTCTGATATCACGTGCTCCTAATGATGGTAATTATCTAGACTTCAATATGTCCACCGACAAGTGATGATGATAATGATGACAATTTACAACTAAATTCCTGAATTATTCTCGTCTAGCCAGATGTGAGCCAATGGCTGTCAATTCGGTCGCGGAGTAAAAATAAGGTATGATGCTTAATTGGGATGATGATTGAAGCTCCGAGCTTTCACTCCCCAATTGGGGAATTTACCCTGGCTTTTGTTTAGATCATGAGAGTCCCCAAAGTTAGAGTATTGAGAACATTTGTTTGAATGGTGGAAATACTCGGGGGTGTTTCATCTACATGCTACCGGCCCTTGTTGGTTAGTTTCTACTCAACGTCGTCCTCATCGCTATATAAGACGGCAGTCTTTCACGATAGGACATGATCGTCAAACTTCTAAACTTCATAACTCGGATCATTCTTTCATATACCATTGTAGCCCTTTCATTTAAGCTTATAGCTCTTCCATATACCCTTAAGGCTCTTTGCCCTACCCTTATAGCTTGAAAGACATTCAGCATGCACTTCCTATACTCTCTTCTCGCCACAGCCGGCCTGGCTGCTGCCCACGGATATGTCGAGACAGGCACTATTAACGGGCAGACATACCAATTCTACAACCCTAACACTGATCCTTACATGAACCCTGCTCCCAAGCGTATCTCCCGACCGATTCCAGGCAACGGACCTGTTGAGGATGTCACCTCCATCGATATGCAGTGCAACGGCTACACTGCTGGCGGTAAGCCGGGAAGCTCACCTGCCGCTCTTCATGCCGATGCTACGGCTGGGTCAACTGTTAACCTGAAGTGGACCCTCTGGCCTGAGTCTCACGTTGGACCCGTCATTACTTACATGGCTCGTTGCCCCGATTCAGGTTGTGATACTTGGGAGCCTGGTACCCAGAAGGTCTGGTTCAAGATTCAGGAGGGCGGGCGTGATGGAACCAGCAACAACTGGGCTAGCGTAAGTATAAGCCCTTATTATACGAGACTATAAGATTGCTGACGCTGTCAAACCAGAGCCCCTTGATGAAGTCTGGTAACTCGGGTGTCAACTACACCATTCCTCAGTGCATCAAGCCTGGTTATTACCTTGTCCGCCATGAACTCATTGCTCTTCACGCCGCCACAGGGTATCCCGGAGCCCAGTTCTACCCTGGCTGCCATCAGCTCAAGGTCTCCGGCTCCGGTAGCACAACTCCTTCAAACCTTGTTGCTTTCCCCGGAGCGTATGCCAGCACCGACCCCGGTGTTACCTACAACCCTTACCAGGGTGAGTTCTTTTCCGTCTGAGCTGAAGTTTAAGCCGTGCTAATAGAGATAACAGCCACCACCTACAAGATCCCTGGCCCTGCTGTGTTCAAGTGCTAAATGCAATATTGGCTTGTACTGAGCATCGAGTTCTTCCCACAAGTTGGGCTTCTCATTACGACTGCGAGTCAGTCAAGGATACGCATTTACTATTTGGTAGCACCGAGGTCAAGAACATCGTAGTTGTATACGTCAAATAGTAGTAAATACATATGGCCTTGGCGCTAGATAATACACTTCCATCAGAAGACAGAACCATGACAAAGTCCAACAATGAAAAGAAAAGGCCCAAGTGACCAGCTGTGAGCCAAAATCATTTGGCATTGCCATTGGGTGGCGTTCTCGTACCAGAAGAACTGAACGTTGCTGCTCTCTTGACTACCTGCACCACCTCTCCCGTAGGAGACTCAGTATGAACCCACCAGTGCCAGATGATAGCTAAGAGAACCACAAAGACGGTAAGAGGAATAGAAATCCACAACGTAGTCCAGAATAATGGTGTAAGCCTAACGTCCCAGCTTCTACCGTCCTTCAGAATCTCAGACGTAAACAGCTGAGAGCCAACGACAGTAGCAACACCAGTCGTTGGCAGGAAGATCATGGTAATAGCTGCAATGACCTTCATGGAATTGGAGTCCTGAATCATCACCATTGAGTCTTGCTGAGTGACCAGATTGAACGATAGCGTGATGGCGTTGTCGATACGCTTTTGAAGACTGTTGAGGCGGAGTTGACTAGACATAAATAGCGTGCGCCGATATTGAAGAGTTTCACGCAACTGTTTGATGATCGGTTCTCGAAGAGTTGTCTGCTCTGAATGTTGATGATTGCCTACATTGTGGAGAGTTGCGTCAACAAGCATGATGCATGAGTCAATTGCCTCTGCAATGTGGATGATATGCTTGGCGCAATTGTGCATTGCAGAAAATGGGACCTTGGAGCTCATCTTGCGGATATTCTTGGAGTTGGCATACTCAAGAATTAACTACACCCATCAGTCAGTTGGGAATGCCATTGGAGGTTGGTGACTTACATGTTCCAAAGGACCAAAAACAGTGTTCATCTTCCAAACAGTGTTGTCAACTTCAAAGTACAGAGCTTCAAACACAAGATCAAACAGAATATACGGATCAGTCGCAACATGCTGCCATGCCTTGGCGGCGACGAACTCATTAATTCTCTCCCTCACCTTCTGCATGACTCCAAAGCAAACAAGTGTAACACAGCCATTGTTGTCAACTCTCAAAAAGAAGCCTGCGCGATGCCAACTATAGTCGGCCTGCGGGAGGGTAGAGATGTGATAACCCATTGTAGCAGCACGGTTGTCAATCTCAGGCGCATTTCCGGGAGTTTGCTTGATGTCGATGTTCTTGCAGAGGAAGTGAAACCACGAGCTGGAGCCATGAGCGTCAGTGGAGCGCCCGAAGCTGTGACTGACAGATTGGAGACGTTCTTTGGTGAAGTCGCTGGGAACGTTAAGGATGTTGAAGAGCTCGACGAACTGGGAGAGGGCATCTCGACGGGGAAGATCAAGAGGCGCAAATCTGGGGCTGTAAGTTTCTGTATTTCCAGGTGATGCAAAACAAACGGCATCAATTTGTTTTGTTATGAGACACACTTACACAATCCTCAAGCTTGCCCGCTGCCGCAGACAACGGGCGTTAGGCTCCAGGTACCAACGGCCTTCTGGATGATCTAGAAATTATCAGCGAGAGATCCCAAGGGAAAAATCCAAGTCACTTACCGTGGGTTACTTCCCAGATGTTCAGCATCCATTGTGGAAAAGCGACTGCAAGCGGCGTTTGAGTCGCCTCTTGAGCAAAGGCATCATAAGGATTAGATCTCTGAGTCCAGGACATGGTGAATTCGTTGTAAGTTACGGCCCGGTATCACTTTGGCCAAGGAGACGGACTGTTGCTTTGCTTGTCTTATGATGGAGAAATCCTCCCCAGAGTCTTAGTCTCTCACACTTGGGGGCCTCAATTGTATTCCCTGCTCGTCCTAAGCACAAGCGCCGAACCCTTTGATCTAGGACCATGGCGTCGTTATTGTGCATTATCATTTCACTTCATTTCATGTAGGTATTCTATTTCAGGGATATCGCAAGCTTGCAGCCATCAGGTGTGTCCAGACCAAGCCATGTTTCAACCACCAAAACGCCATATCCCCGTGTCTGAACGGAAATGGGCCACCAACGAGTCTAGATACAAGATCAACACCTCATTGGCCCATCTCTCACGTAAAAATAATATAGTTTAGATTATCAAGCTTCCCGACCTCCCGGGTTGGGTTACACTCAGACCGGTCTAGTTCCCCAGGGCTGAAAGTCTCGTTGACCAGGGGTTCAATGTTATCAATGCTGCTATTCGCTGCGGCCTCAACGCTACCGTTTGCAACTCCCGCACTTCTGATCATGTGCGTTTCACAACCAAACGGAATATTAGTGATCCTGGCGAGGTTTTCGGATAGATAAATTGATCCTTGAAAAGACAGTCCAATGATGATCCCTGGTGAGACATCTCCAACTCGCCCAGCATGCCGCTTTGGGTCAAGGGGTCCCCTGTGGCTCTCCTCTCCATGGCGCCAAACCTCACAGGGCGTCCTATCCTGACGCTGCGTTTGCGACAATATGTCAGGGGTTGTGATACTCTCAAAGCTGCGGGTCACGCCATGGCTGAATAGTCCTAACCCCCGGCCCCCAACGGCCAATATCACAGTTGCAGAGGCTGCGAGTGACATATCGAGGCTCAGCCGCTTCTAATAGTTTGCTGTTCGAGCCTCAACTCTACGGAATATGCCGTCTCTCAACTCATCGCCAGCGGCCTATCACTGTTGCAATATTGTGAGGCTGCATGCAGGAGGTCAAGAATAGTCACACACGTTCACACCCCTTGATATTAGGCCAGGGGGGAGGCAGGAAAACTTAGGGCCTCTTTTATAAGTGATCAAAAGATTTAGGTAAGTTTAGTATAACTTGGGAAGACTTCAGACCAGTTTATTTTAGTACCCGGATTTATTGTCCGAGGTTTTTCTTCTCCCCGAGGCAGGCTCTGGACTCAAGAATGAAGGGGCTCTGCACTACCTGAAAGGTCTAGGTCTCCGGTGGCAAAAGGAACGGTGCTATCAAGCGCCTATATTGAGATATTGTTAAAAATCGGAGCCTAGGCTCTGTGTTCTCATAGGATGCATGTGTTATACCCATTCAGCTTCATGCTCAGCTCCTTTTAGTCAGGCTGCGGCTCCTTTGTGATATATGCCGTAGGGCTTGCTTGTGATTTATTAGCGTGGAGAAGAACCACATGTCGGTCTCAAGGACTTTGACCCTTTCTATTTCCTTCATCCCGAGTTTTATCACTTTCGCTTCATCACAGCTCTGCATATTTGAACCATGGTATTTCCCTCTCGTCTTCTCCCTTGCTTCATTCAGTCATTGACACCTGTCACAGGCACACGGAGGGTACTGGGATCCCAACTCTGTTGGCAATGTAAGTCGACTACGCTTTCATCTGCAGAGAACTGGTATTAACAAGACCAAGTATAATCAGACACCACCCCCTGCTGTACCTCACCAAGCCCACGGCGGTGCATATACTCCAGGCAGCTCGGTCGTCGTGAGTATCTATATATCCCGAATACCCTCCCAGTGTCTCATCTTCTACAGTCCTACCAGAACCAGCCATACACCCATCCATATCAACAAGCTGTATCGCCTTCTACAAGCCCACTCTCGGCCCAGTCCCACAGCTATCCAGCTTCCCCTGGGTCGCTAGGATACCAACAGTCCATCCCTCTTGGGCAACCCCAGACTCAGAACACAATGCAATACCAACAGCCATCTATGGTTAGTAACTACACATCATCTACTATTGCAACCACTGACAAGTCCAGGCCTACAATGGTCAACAAGGTGTCATCTATCAACAGGGTTCTGGCAGTGGTCAGCAGGACGGACCAATGGTAAAGCTCTTCCGTGGTTGTTTTTGTTTCTAGTATCTAAATTGAACATTTCTCAGCAGAACAAAGGTGCCATTGTCCCCGTAACTACCACGCCTCTCACGACTTCGACCATTCCAAATGAGAAAGAAGTGAATACTCTCCCATCTTATCACAAGTATTTACTGACAATACTTTCAGGTTTCTGAAAAGGAGTTTCCTATTAAGCTTAAAGGAAGCAAGCACTTCTTTGACTCGCGATCCATCTACAGATGGCGAAACCCTGTGTTGTACCAGAAGCCTGGTTACACATACACGAACAGTGAGGTTAAGTTGAGACATAGAGACTATGCGGGTCGTGTCTCCTTCAAGCCTCGTTCAGATCGGTATCTGCACCACAATGATGGCTACTTACGTAACATGTATGTTGCATGTGTTGATTCCATCTATGAAGGCCCTGGCACTTCAACTTGGAAGAGAACCTATGTTCGCAAGGTCGCCCCGATGAAGGTGCGCATTGCAACATGGATCATTGACTTTAGCTATGATCCCAAGAGTTGGGAAGATTGGGGTATCATGGTGTTGAGAACTTTCCCGGCTGCCATTGCCATGGCTCTTGTTGTAAGTTTGCGTGTTAATAAAATATTTTGACAAGTATACTAACATCGGCAGTTCTGGGATGGCAAGCCTAATGTCATCAAGCGAAACCTCGCTTATGCTCCTGTTCTTTACAGGTATTATGGTGACGCCAAGGTCTGGAGCAACTTGCTCGAGAACCGCAAGGGTCTATCCCTCATGGCTCGTAACAACCAGATCTATCGCATGTTGAGACCTCGCTATCTCTGCTTCCTTCGTGAGCCCTTCAACGACGGGAACAAAGGAGTAGATGTCCGCAGCGTCGTCGAGTGGGAGAACAATGAGGGACAAGACACAAATCTTGCCTATCTCTTCGTTGCCTACTCTACTGAACATTTTAGCCATAGCTCTGAGCAGGACATGATGGCTCTTCATCATATCGCCGAGACCGCTTGTCGAGCTGCAAAGCTTCCTGCCTACTGGATCGCTTGTAGCTGCATGCGCGATGAGAACGAACTTGAGTCTGATGTTTATCGCATCTCAGATGTTCTCCGCGGTTCAGACAGGATGGTCATCGCTGTCGGAAGGGGCAAAGGCTCCAAGGCTGGACACTCAGGCAAAGCCAACACTGAGTCTCTTCTTCGCGAGTGGGGAAGTCGAATGTGGACTTTCCCTGAGGTTCTTCTGAGCCCAGGCCGAACTATCTCGGTCTACACTCGTGACGGAAATCTTCAGTCCCCCTTGGTTGTGGCCAAGAACCAGTTTGCTGCTCTGGTTTGGACGTACATGGACTCTGACATGGCTCGCCATCTGATTGATCATTATCTCGGCTCCATTAACCTGAGTCGTCTGGAGCAAGCTGTTCTGGCACTCAAGTGTCTTTACAGCCGCCACACTACGGAGTATCTCCCTGGCGACCAGGCTTATGCCCTCATGGGTCTCTTGAGACTTCGACCTCAAGTTGACCGAACCGACACTGCCTTCCAGGCTTTCTCAAGACTGTCTTTGGCGAACGACTCCGACAGACTCCTCGAGAGGTACATCTGCACACTCCCCCGAGACAAGGATCAGCCATGGTACGACATGGAGGATGCCTATGAGTCAGCTCTCTGGGACATTACTCCTTATTGCCAGGTAGCTGGTATCGCCGACAAAGACACCATCATCATCGATGGTGCCTGGGGCATCTCCATCCGCTGGAAGACTTTCTATCCCGTGTACTGGTCTACTGGACCGTCATGGAAGAGATACTTCGCAGCATTGGCAGTTGAGTGGAACGGAGTCTTCTTCGTCATTGCAATTGCACTCATCGCAAGTGGTGCGTCCGCTAGCAGCTCTTCTGGCACTTCCTCTAGCAGCCCGTATGGTTATACCACCGGCGCCAGCGCTACTTCTGCAACTGCCCTCATTGCCCCTGGTGTCATCTTCCTCCTCCTCTTCGTCTGGATCTGGTTAATCACACCCAACCTGGTTCGAGTTATTTATGGTGGCAAGTTTGCTGATACCCAAGCCGAGATGTTTGGCTTTGAAGGGCATCTCAACGCCCCCACTATTGAGAGGTCCATTTTTGGAGGTAACTTTGGTCGCTTCTCCTGGAGCACTAATGGAAGCCCCCTCAGCCGAAGTGTCGTTAACGAAGATGGCGAGCGCGTGGGGATCGACCCTTACAAGGATCCTGAGGTGAGGATGAAGGTTGAGGCAGCCAAGCAAGCTCGTCCAGGCGACATGAGGGTGAGTCACTTTTGCCTTCTGTGGCGTTTTAATTGTTGACTAACAATTCCAGATTTTCACTCTTGTAGATACGTACAACATGGAGTTGACCTTGTTCGAGGCTGTCAGGCCACCTGTCACTCTCATGTTCTGTGCTTCCGAGGGTGGCATGCAGCGAGCTATTGGATGCTCTTATGAGTGGGAGACGCAGACTATGTATCGCGAGACAGTCCTAAGAATGCCCACAACAGCCTTGAACCGAATGGATCGCGTTCCTCGATTCCGCATGGGAATTCAACAGCCTACGTATCCTTCTGCTCCGTTGAACGGGGCTGTCTAAGTATTGTAATCGGCTACCATGGAAATCTGGCTTGTATAACTGTTTTCTCAACTGTCATTTATCAAAGATTGATCATCAGTTAGTTTGTATCTAATCTACTTTCCATTTCTTCTAATTTCGCAAACTTTATATCGTGTGAAGTAAAACAAATCATACCCAGTTTCGCAAGCCCTTATAAAGCCCTGCCCGTCGCTAAAGAGGCTATTCTCTACCTTGTTTTCATCTTACTTGGCCTGGCGATGCAGGAAGTCATGTTATATCCTTTGTACACAAATACAGTCGCGCCAATGATGAACCCATGACAATGAAGCTATCCAACCTGCAGGATGGAGATGCCCAAGCAGGCAGTCTACTCAGTGGGCTGTTTGATGTACTGGGAACTGAGGCACAGAATAATACATGCCATCATTGTTATCTTCGTCATTTGTTTCTTCCTCTTCTTGTTCATTCTACCTCCAAGGGAATCAGCCTCTTGGCCCTTACGATGTTTCTCATCTTATTTACCGGGATAACGTGTTGGGATTATCGCGGTAGTCTTGGCATTAACAGAAGAAATAGTATCTTAGGACAGAAATTTATTTTCGAGTAAACGCTCAACCATGATCTTGGTTGTCTTGGATCCTTTGATGCCAACTATACCCCGTAAACTTTGACGATTCGATACCCTCCTTTGGTCATTTCGTCCCACATAATGTGTCTCCCGGGGTGTCCACCTTGGTTATGCTGGTAGTAAGAGGCCTATTGCCGACTCACAAGAGTCGCTGATGAGAGAATACGAGTCTGGCATGTTTGCGTCGTTGCCCTCAAGTTGGTTTCGCAATGCCAAAGTCGCGAATGCTATGTCTCAGCATTAGCTTATTTACGCCGAGGCACACCGAGCAGGAGAGAAAAACTAACCTATGAGAGAGACAAGTTCTGGGTGAAACTTGGAAAGTTTGTTGGCAGGCCTGAGTTCATATGGAGACGGTAGCTGAGTAACCCATGAGGTTCAAGGTCGGGGTGATAGCTATGGTGTGTTAAGGACGATCAAAGAGATCGATGGAAGTGACATACCTTGACGTATATTCCGAATAACTCGAATCTCATCAACGAGGCGCTGGTTTTCCGCTGGTTTTCCTATATAAAGTATAGGGAGGTCAGCTTGCGCTGAGTGAGTATAGTCGGAGTTACCACAGATCTCATCCTCGGGCCCGGAAGTACTATAGAAGATATTGGGCGTAAAAGACCACAGCACACAGGCCTTGTAGACATGACTATCACCTTCGAGCCGCTCTTGCCGCACGTCTTCCAACTTCCCAACTCATAATAAACGAAGTAGCATCTACAGTGTTGTGGCTGACAGATAAGCATTGCAACTACCTTCACTACCTATCTACTAAGGTAGGGACGTCCTGTTCCAGACAAACCCCGTTTCAGTTTGTGGGTAAGAGGCATATTCTCACGATAATTGAAGTGTATTAAGTTGACAGCAGTTCTGTTCCCGACTTCTTATTGATTTGCTGCTCATTGCTAATCCCAACGTTCTTGTAACGATTTTGACTACATGGGTATCTTAAGGGCAGCAGGTAGGTAGTAGATAGTGCTTGGGAAATTCTCAATACAGCACTGTTTTCTGCCTAGATATCTGAGTCGGAGAAGAAGGTCCATTGCTTTATGAGTCATATTCTATGATATTTGGGGAACTCACAGTGGAAGTCAGAGCAGCCGATAATGTGAATGTTGCTCTTTTTGCGAAGTGATCATGCTGTAGGTGCGGCCTCCCTAGATATATTACAGCCTTCGGAAACAACACCATACGCTTGAAGAAAGATCCCTTGTCGATTAAAGCTGCCGAGCAGTGTCACGAATGCCTCTTCATCCGAGTTAGGTAAGGCAATTAGGTACCTGAGTAAGGTACCTCCAAGGTACCTAAGTTTCTTTAAGTTACCTGCCTACCTACCTTACCTGGGTACCTAGTTGTAGGAGGTTCAGCGCTTCCAGGTGTCGTGATCCATCCATGAATAGAGCCTTTCATTGGAACATTGCGCTTCGCTGGTGCTCAAGGACAATCAGTGTGTTTACAGAGAGCCATAGGTTTTCAGTTTTTCAAGATTGGCGCCATGAATAAACATTTTCTCTCAGTATCTGTGCTTCCATTCGCTGTACTTTTTTATTCATTTTAGTCTTCACAGAGAAAAGGTTATCAGATCTTGCAAGAGCGCCGACTTGTTGCAAGGTTTCTAATCCCCCATAGATGCAAGACCCCATTTAACCATACCTCAAGCCTTATTTACTCCTCTCTCACCCTCCCCCCTCTTCATTCTTCTTCTTTTTCTTCTTATTCTTCTCCATGTCCCAGAAAAGCGGGTAGTTTGTCGATAAATTGTTACCACTCGACTCAGTTGCGCCTATGATGAGACCACGGGACCTCAGTGAAGCTTTCCTATCCACGGATAGATTCACAAAACAGAGGGATTATATCCTGCCCGCTTGTGTGGTCACTGAGGCACGAACAATTCCGTCAATTCTTCCCTTGTAGTTTCTTCTTTATCCCCGTCCCCCCTACACCGATTTGCGAATAGCTTCTACCCATTCATACCTAATGTAGTACCCGACTTGGCTCAGGAGATCAAGAGGGACCTGGACAAACATAGGTGATATCATGGTATTGTTATATATGTCGTTATCGCTGGGTTTCGCTGTAGTATCGGGCCAAAGTTGTGGAAATTCCTAAAAGAGGTACAGGGGGGGGGTCAGCTTGTGCTGAGTGAGCGGCACGGTCGCTTGCAATATCTCATCGTTGAGCTCTGAACCCTCAGTATGATCATCGTCTGCATCATCACCCACATTCAACCGAGAGTCGTAGTTCCGTGTAATGTTTACGACACCGTAGGTCCGCTCATAAGTCCGCTCCCAAGCAGACGCCTGGTCGGGGGCGTCGCATGAAGTCAGAGAGCGAGATAGTAGGGCCGATAGAAACAGTGGAAGTGCTCAAGCTCATTGGTCCTGTACAGTAGCGAGGCCTATTCGCAGTGGCATGTCCAGGGAGTGATTGGAATATGTAAAGATGCTGAGAAAAAGGAGTAAGTCGTGGAGAAAGGATAATAGGATAAGCGATCCTTCTTGATTCATTGCACGTCCCTTGCGAGAGTCGCTCAGGAAGGCCTACTGTGACAGATCATATCAAGTGGATGAATACCAATTCCAACTCTACCGTGCCCTGGGTTAGCTCTCGTTGCTTTTTAGGTTTTTGAGGCTTTTGTGAGCTTTGCTGCCTGGCGCAGTGTAATTTTATCTTGGAAAATATACTTTTTATGTGCACATATAACCACCAAGCGCCTCTCAGCTTTGTTGGCTCCCTTTTCTCCTTCACTCACATCTGAGCGGGCAGTTATTTATCAAAAGTTACCACTGAACAGTCGCGCCAATGATGAACCCTTAGAATGCATTCAGCAGGATGCCACCAAAGTCTACAAAACTGCTCGCGCTTAAATGGGTACTGAGGTCCGCATTTGGCTGTTTCTTTTTGTTTGTTGTTACAAGTATGCATGCGAGCAAGTGGCTAGTATGTATTTTCATAGGATTCCAAGGTCGCAACGAAAAACGAGTCAGGCAACGATAAATCTCAAGTGAACCAGCATTCTATGTGCTCATAATTTCTTCAGGGTTTCTTTTCTCTTGACCTTTGCTTTTCTTTTTCTTAATTTACATGCTTGGTCTATTTTTACCATTTATATGAGATGGCTGCATATCTCTCTTGCCTCCATAAGAAAGATGAGGAGAGGCACATGTACTAAAAAGCAACACCAAAACGATAGCAATGAAGCACAGCAGAGTAAAAGTTTAGAGATATATCATTTAACCTGTTCACTAAGTAGAGTTTAAAATAAAATGGAATATTCAAGATCGACTCCAGGGCTCCTCCGTGGATATCAGTGTACGGAGGTACCTTTACGGAGCTCTTATCGATAAGACGCGGGGCACCCTGTCTGCCTGGAACCAACGTCAACTTGCTGTGTCTCACACTCTACCTTCGCACCTTATCAAACATTCGGAGTCTTCACGATGGAGGCATCTGCTTTGAAGGCTTGGGGTACGTCTCACTATGAAAACCTGCATAACTTTGTAGCTAATATATGTGCCAGAGTTGGACAACAATGTCCAGCTAGTCGATCCCAAACGCGACGCTCTCTACAACTTCGACGCCGATGCTCAGAAGGTCATAAACAACGAGAAGGCATGGAAGCAAACACCAGACTATTTCAAGCATGTGCGAATAAGCGCTACTGCTCTTATAAAGATGACCATGCACGCGCGATCTGGCGGCAACCTTGAGGTCATGGGCTTGATGCAAGGCTACACCCACCAGGACACATTTATCGTCACCGACGCATTCCGACTGCCTGTTGAAGGAACAGAGACTCGTGTCAACGCCCAAGGCGAAGCGAACGAATATCTTGTCGAGTATCTTGATCTATGTCGAGCGCAGGGCCGACAGGAGAACGTGGTGGGCTGGTACCACAGCCACCCAGGCTACGGATGCTGGCTGAGCGGTATCGATGTCGATACAGAGGCCATGCAGCAGAAATGGCAGGATCCTTTCCTTGCCGTCGTTATCGACCCCGATCGCACTATCAACTCAGGCAAGGTCGACATTGGCGCTTTCAGAACCTACCCGGAGGACCACCAGGCTGGCACAGTCACCTCTGATGGCTTCCAGGCAGTGCCGCTCGCCAAGGCTGCCGAGTTTGGTGCTCATGCAGGCCGCTACTACAGTCTCGAAGTGTCCCATTTCAAGAGCTCTCTCGACTCGCATCTCCTTGAGCTCCTCTGGCACAAGTACTGGGTACAGACTCTTAGCCAGAACCCACTGATCACGAACCGCGACTATGGCAACAAGCAGATGCTCGATTTGAGCTCTAAGATCAAGGACGCGATGACAGGCATCACGAGAAGCCGAAATGGACAAGGCATGATGGGTACGAGCCATAAGGGCTCCGACAAGGCCATGGACAAGCTGGCAAAGGAAGCCAGCCTCATTGCATCTAAGGAGAGGTCTGGTCTGGTTGCTAATCAGGTCAAGGCTAGCGTTTTCAACGACCTTGGGTTAAAGGCTGAAGAACCAACATCGTGAAAAGGAATGACACTGGGATTATGGGAATGCATGTAGCATAACGAAACGGCATAGATGGCGTTCAGAGGTGAAATCGGCAATCTTTACTTTTATCTGCGCTTAGGATCTTAAAGTGCATTCTTCCTCCGTATTGCATCAGTATGGGAAGCTAGGTGTTTAGTCTTCAAGTGTCCTGAAGAAGGGTTTTTCGACGGCATAACTACTTCCTAGAGTTCAGTAGGTTGCAATACGGTGCCCAGTCAATAGCCTCCCCAATTGATGACTCACTATTCAACAAATTTCGCTTTATCCAGAAACAGATCTGGGCAAGCAAGCAATGTGGATAAAATAAGTGGGTGGAGGATTGCCTACCTTATGGATAAGCGTAAACTCGACGACACAAAGAGCTAAGCTATTGGTTATATTCTTATTGATCAGAATGTGTGACGTTATTGATCGCAGGAAATCCTTTCATTGGATTGGGTTAGGAAGTACAATTTTATATGTTTGTGGTTCTTGTTATCCGCTGGTGTTGGTGTTGGTGGGTTATGTTCAACAATTACGAATAGATATTCTCGCCTCATACGGTTCACTTAAAGCTATAACGCATCGAATAAAACGAGACTAAAGATAAAGGCACATTCCCCATCCATTGTGACCGTGAATAAAGTCTTGCTGGCTAGAGCATGTCGCGAAATCGACGCCACGTCGACTTGACAACGAGAATTACCCTAGACATCGATAGTTCATCTGAACGGGATGCCTCCCTCAAAAGATACTACGGACAGGAACACAACGAGACACTGCATTATAGATTGTCCCTGTAGCAGATGGAAGCTTGCATAGCCTGTAGCCATGTGCCGCGTCCAGCCATCGGCAGTGTTACCAATGGCAGTTCAAAAAGATGGAGATGATGAGTCTCCAGGAATCTAGATGCAACGCTTGTGCAACTGAGCACGTTGTGGCTCGAGCTTGACTGGGCAACGATCGCCTAGCAGCCGAGCACACGACGACAACCCGAGAGGGAAAAGGAAAAGCGATGAGTGGGTATTTAGGCTGAGGAGATCAATCGGTATTATGTAGGATAAAATTCAAACTCAAAGAGTCATTTCTTTCCGCGTGTCGGTCCTTTTTCCTGTCAAGAAACACGAGGAGTAATTAAATTGAAGTAGCTAGCTGAAAGGAGACGCTGCTTGTGCAAACATGGTGTGATGGGTGGGATGCATTGATGCGTTCAGTGGCTCAAAGCTAAACCTGACTGACGAAACACGGCCAAGACGTCAGTCACCATTGGTTACAGTTCGGTACGAAACTCATCGGATCGACGTCTCAGTTTCTCTCACTCATCACATGCATGCTGTGGTTGTGGTTGTTTTACGCGGGAATTGCCTCGACAGCGCTGATGCACTGTTAATGTGACTGAAGAGTCAGCTCCATGGATTGGATGCTTGGTGATGATATCGTCCAGCTGTTGGATATGCCGTATCCAGATGCCAGCCAGATTCGATGTAATCCTTGCCGTAGCTCGACACCATCTTCTCTTGGAAAATTTCCTAATTCATGGCATCCTGATGCCGATTTTGGGTTGTGATGAAACCCTAGCAGACCTGACGTCGGTTCTCTTTTTTCCTGGGAGCTCAAGCTATGATGTGACGTCATGAAACGCTCACTTTAACGTTGAGCTAACGAAAAGCTTTGACACGATCGCGGCATTGGCCACGATCAAGATCAGCCCACGCGGCCAGTTAATTAACCTGGAGATTAGTCTAACCTACCGTACCTAGTCTCGTACAGCAGCCGTAGAGAATTAGGAAATGAAGGGGAAAATCAAGGCACACGATGTGTCGACTTCAATCAACAAAACGTCAAATTAGGCCATTACGTATCATTGGGTCCGGAAATTGAGCTATGACGATTTGCTCATGAGCTCAGGAGCTGGGGTTTGCCTATGAAGCCATCAGGTTAAAAGTCAGTGGAGAACGTGGGGAGCGAGCTAAACAATAACAGCTTCCTCGAGCTCCATCTGCCAGCTTTAAAATTCATCATTCCAGCCAAGAACGGGCATCCTTGTTTTTGAGTTGACGGACAGAAAAGATATCGGAGGCTCATTGACATCCTTGTCAATTCCTTCAGCGTCAGCTCTGCAAGGTGGGATTCCCACTGGGAATTATATCATGGGACAGGCTTGGACAGGGCAGATCATCGACGGAATCCACATTGGCGATCCGGAGAGGACCTCGGGAATAAGAAGATATCAAATTTTGAAGATACAACGTCAGAGTCAAATGCAAAAGTCAATGCCAATGATATGTCACTCTCTTCGATTCAGTAACAGCACGCAAGACACAAGAAATCAGGAAGACAAGACGTACAGAGTCAGACCTGCACCACCGACCGATCCTTGGCAGAGCAAGCAGATGAAAGAGAGAGAAAATGCACCCTGCATTTGACTAGACTGGTGCCCGTAGTGCTGTCTTACCAGGCTTTGATTCACTATTCAGCGAACCAGCCAGGGGTCTATGAGACATGTCGCAACATATTTGATGGGTTTCCCTGGGGCAACCTTCTTTATGGGCCCATTATCTCGACAGTGAATGCAATAAATAATATCACCAGCACCGAAGAGTAAGCCGTGGCTTGCGATTATCAACGACTGTCATCTTGTTGCTGGTCAAGAGGTCTAGATCGTCGTCGGGGTAGCATCGCGAAGGGTATAAACATCGAGGCTTAACCGTCTCCCCTGACGCTTCGAAACGCCTAATTGGAGATCAAACAGCATCATCATCGCAATGCAAAAGAGTCGAGAGTCTAGAGCCCACCCTTGTTATCTTCAGCTGCTGCCCTGGTACATTTTCCCTTCCCTTTTTTCCGCTTGTTTGCAGCTCGATCATCTGCTCGACCCCTGCTCAAGTTGGTAGGGTACCTTGCTTGGCCGTAGGGTTCGCTCCGGATTTCAGTGTCATAGCCAAGCAGGGGGTAGCAGAAATCAGTGATTCAATGAATGTATGCCGATGCCAGTGCTAATGCCAGTGCCCAGACAGAAACGATAGCGCATCGAGGTACCCGTATGTACTGTAAAATTGGTCTGTGGCCTGGCCTGTAGCGTGCGTTGGCGCTGGGCCTGGTCAACACAGTGGAGGGCATATTTGTGTGTATCGGCCGATGACGTCCTCGATCAACATCGTCGCCCTTAGCAAACGTCAACGTCACTGACCACACTACACTCCCTTTCTCCAGCCCAGCTCAACCCAGCCAAGAACAAGCCAACCATTGCCCGGATCCAGCCATTACCGTGTAACTCTCGTACCTGCCTGTCACGGGCGGTCTCCCTTAGAAAAGTATATCTAATCCTGTCTCTCTCCTGCCTCGTACCATGAGCTCTTTCTCTATTTCATACCCCGTCCAATACCAATTCCTACCTAATACAATACCCAACTGCTTTGTGATACCCATCCCTTACCAGAGGATACCAAACAACAACTTCTTCATTTGTTACCTACGTCTACGCTTCGCAACGCAACGCATCCTACCCCTCTCATAATAAGATCGACTTCTGCTTCGTCCCTTATCCACTACATCATCGTCAGCTGAACCTAACTCTAAAAAAGAGTTACCGTCCTAACATTTCTAACGTCATACTTTCCGGTGGCACAACGATTTAATAACGAGATACCCCATACACTTTTGCCCATCATGCCCGGTGCCCCAGACGTCAACAAACCTACAGACATCAAGACAAAGGAGGCCGATGTCAACCGAAAACTCCAAGTTTACGGTATCATTTCCGCCTTCCAGAATGGCAAGGTCCCTTCGGTTAGTATTCTCCGCGCGATCCCATTCTTCCTCACATTCTAATGCATTCTCCTCCAGAACGACCAAATCGATGTCGCTCTAAGCAGTTTTCTCGCCTCTCGCGCCCTCTCTGGTCGCCACGAGAAGCTCTCCGCTGAGGGTCAAGAGCTCGTCAAGGATGCTGCCAACGTCATTCAGCAAGCCAAGCACCTCCTTCTCTCCAAGAACGAGGGCAACCTGATTCAGGATTTCATCTGGCAGACCACTCAGTTCGACCCCAAGAGTGTCAACACACCCAATGCCCCCATCAGCAAGGACGCCGCTAAGCAGGATGGTGACCAAGCTCTCCAGGGTTTGAGAACCCTTGGCCAGCTTCTCATCACCAACGGACAATTCCGAAAGCTTCTTTCTGATGCCACAGTCCTCTTCCGTGATATGGCTGGCGATGCTGCTACCAATGCCGCTGCCCGTGTCCGCCCGTCTCAGGAGCAGCTCCAACAGATCGACGAGCCTGCTCAGGACAATGTCTGGCACGAGGCTCCCGATTTTTCCAAGGACAACCTGAAGCAGCAGGCCAAGGGCTTCTACAGTGGAAACCCCAAGGAAGATGTCAAGGACGTTGCTTCAGCTGGTATCAACGCTGCCGCTCCTGGACAGCTCCAGCAGAACCAGCAGTCCAATGCTCAACAGGGTACTTACCCTCAGGTCACCACCGGTACCGAGACTGGTAATGTGCCTGCGTCAACCGACGCCGCTCGTGAAACCGCTCGCCAGACCGACCCCCAGGCTGGTAAGAGTGCCGCTAAGCAAGTTGCTGAGGCCAAGCTCGACAACAAGGTCGATCCTGAGACCAAGGAGAACATCCTGCAGCGCAATGAGGAGTACCGCCGCAAGGCCCGCAACTACTTCGATAAGAAGATGCCTCAGGAGCGTAAGGATCAGACTATCTGGCGTCTCAAGAAGATGATTCTTGAGTGCCAGCAGCATGAGGACTACTCTCAGGCCATTCAGACTCTTCTTCGCCTGGCTGAGAATTACAGCCGCCACGGCCGCACTCTTGGCCAGGGCTCTACCGACACTGCTAAGGACGCACGCGGTGGCCTTGCTGCCGCTGAGCGTGACCTCCGCACTATCATTGAGCGATTCGCCAATGGCACCTCCACCGAGGATCTTTGGGAGGCCATCGGTCAGATCTACCGCGACGCTGATAACGACCGTGAGCTCAAGGACTGGTTCAAAGCTATGGATTCTTACATCCGCCGATGCCTCCTTCAGCAGGGTTACATCCTCGAGGATGAGTCCACTCGTGAGTGGGATCAGCTCTACGACCAGGGACGATACCTCCTCCGCAACAAATACCGCGGTCACACCGACCGTGTTGTCGATGAGATCAAGTTCCTTGCCGACCAGTTCGACCAGGACCCTCAGAACCACGCTTTTGCCGAGTCTCTCCAGAAGCTGTTCAAGGACCTCGGCAACGACCAGGATGGCAAGCCTGTCTTCAAGCCTCATCTGCTCAAAGACTTGAGGGATGTTATTCTCCCCGCCGCCCTCGAGAACATTGCCTACATCCCCATTCCCCGAATTGAGTACACCGACTCCCAGGTTGATGCTATCATCGAGAACCTAGTCCTCGAGAGTGACAACTTTGCCCCCAACATCTTTGAGGTCTCCAGCGAGCACTACTTCCGATGGGGCCGCAAGAAAATCGCTAACAAGAACCACCAGACCGTTGAGGTCAAGGTTGCTGGCATCCAGATGGATCTTCGTGATGTGAGCTTCCACATCAAGCGCAAGCAGGGCTTCCCTTCCATCACCGACACTGGTGTGGCTGACATCATCCTCCCTGGTGATGGCTTCTCATTCAAGATGAAGGTCTCTACCGCCGACAAGAAGGATCGCCAGAACTACTTCAAGGTTGAGAAGGTCGATGTTGACTTCAACAAGCTCCAGATCAAGGTCAAGAAGTCCAACCATAAGCTGCTCTTCTCCTTGTTCAAGCCTTTCATGCTCAAGGTTATTCGCCCTCCTCTGCAGAAGGCTGTTGAGAAGGCTATCAAGGACCAGTGCAACAAGTTCGACCAGCTCCTGTTCCAGGTGAAGCAGGAGGCTGACCGTGCTGCTGCTGAGGCCAAGAGCAACCCCGAGAACGCTCCCAACATCTACAACCGCTACTACACTGCTGCCCAGCAGCAGTTCACTAAGGGAAAGAAGAAGGCTGAGGCGGCTGCTTCTGATAAGAAGGCCAACATTGCCATGACCAAGGAGGACAGCATCTTCCCCAACATCGACCTCCCTGGTGGCATCAGCACCAAGGCTACCGAGTACAGGGAACTTGCCCGCAAGGGTGACAAGTGGGAGAGTCCTGTCTTCTCTATCGGCTCCGCCAAGAAGAGCACTGACATTCCTTCCGCTCCCAAGATCCAGCGCAAGGCTCACCCCGTGTCAGACCTTGGACCTAAGAACACTTCCAACGCTGACTACGACTTCTACCCTGCTGGAGGTAACGCCCACACTGGTAATGGTGCGTTGAACGGCGGTAACGGTCTCCAGATCGGTAACGGTGCTGTTAATGGCAAGCACCCTGCTGGTTTCGCCAACGGTCAGACCGGCCTGCCCACTAGCCAGGCCCCTTTCACCGCTGGCCAGGTCAACCCCGTTTAAATCCAATGTGACGAAAATGCCAATCAGGCACAGGAAAAATAATAGTGGAGGGTCACTGACGTTATACCCATGCTCATGTACTTGAGTTGCCTTTGTTCTCTTTGTTTTTGATACCACACTGGAAGCAATGACGATGGGCGGATAAAGCACGATGCGAGGATTGTGCTTGGTTAGGGAAAACTACAGATTTTATTAATTAGTGATGTGACGGCCGTTTCCTTTGTTCCGAGGGTATACACGATTGGTTGATAGTTAAAATTGACTTCTTTACCTTGAATGTTTTGTTCCACTGCGAAGTGATGTGCTATGCGGCGTTGGAGCGGCTTTGACGGTTGAACATTTACAATAAGTTGTCCGCCTGAAGCATTTTGGTCGGCCTTGTATGCGATGGAAGCTCTATCGGAACAAGATGTACAGAATGAGGTAAATGTTATGAAGCTGTAGTCAAACGTCAACGATCATAGTGGGGGTCGTACAGAAAAGGTTTAGCGAGTACAGCCTCAAGACTAGGTACCTACGTCACCACACCATGAAGGTATGGCATGACACTCCATGATTCTTGCCCTTTGAGGCCTCATTCACTTATTGATTGATCTAAAGTTTAACCATAAATCCTCCACCAAGATTCAGTGGATCTTTCTCACAAGAGACACTACATCCACTGTGACCACTGAAGCATCCCGTCACATCCATCAAAAGCCGCTGAAAAAAACAACATCTCACATATCTATTTACCAAGACACATCCCCCTTCCTCTCTACGTTGCATGCCCTCGATGTGATATGAGATATCATGACGTCCACAGATCTCGCACCTGAGCAGGTGCATGCCTTGTTTGATATCCTCACACACCACGAAACATACGCAGAGATCCAGAGCTTCAAGTATCCAGATGCAGTCACAGGCTATGGCTATCCTTTCTCAAGAGCAACGGTTGAACCTCAAACTACGCAAAGCGCACCCCCAAACACAGGATGGAGAAGCTGGGCTGGAACACCTGTGAGCTCAAGACCAGGAACGCCAAAGCAAGGAGCTGCAAAAGACGCCAAGGAAACTCCTAGCGAGGACGACGATAAGAAACCTTCTTCATCACCTATTCTTCATACCATGTTAACACGGTTCATTCTAAAACTTCCGGGTGTGCGAGATCTACCACGCGAGTTTTGGTCTATCAGAGTACAAGGCTTGTTGACGAGACTCGGAGAGGCAGAACTTTCAGAGAGCTATGATAAAGGTGCTCTGGGGACGCGAAAGGTGCTTGCGACTGGATCGAGTGGACTCCTTGAAATGGTTGGTCGAGGAGTTTTTGGCGGTGTCAGGAAGACAGTTCGACCGGATAAGTCTCCGGATAAGAAGGTTGAGTACGATCGGACCAAGGCCGCAGACCTGGTAAAGGCGTGGGATGATGTTGTTGAGGGCTTGGTATATGGAGGTTTGGCAGATGAGATGTTTGATCATTTCAGCAAAACTTCAGATCTTGAGAGTCATTCGCCAGTCATTGGAGCAGCAGCTGAATACGCCATCATCCAGTAAGTTCCAGATGAGATATACCACCTCCCACTAACAAAAACAAAGCCTCGCTACCTTCATCCACCATATCTTTGTCCTCTCTCCAGAAGGCCAATATCTCCTCAAACTACTCGAAAACGTCCACAACCTCATCCCCTACAAGATGGTCAAGCAGACTTTACGGATGGGCAATGCCGCTAGTATGATTAGCGCCATGATGCGCCTACTCCTTGCAAAGTTGAGCGTTACGAGCGTCACCAACTGGATCGGCTTGACCGCCAATGCTGATGATGGCATGAACCTCTTGCAGCGGATCATCTCATTAGTTTTGTCGTGGGATGCTGGAGAGTTTCGGAAGAGCGCAGACAAGGTTGAGAGAGCTAAGGATCGACCGAGTGACGAAATGCTCGAGGCTATTCGTCAGTATATCGCTATGAGTCGCGATGAGCATAAGACGGTTCGTAATGCCAGTGAGGAACATGCTCAGTCGATTATCACCGCCATTTTCAACGGGTCCAATCCTACGTTAGCAACTCAGCTTGATGATCAGAAGCACGCGCAGTGTCTAGAGTATTATTCTGCTCTTCTCTCCGTGCGCGATCGTGAAAGCATCACAACAGCCTTCTGTCGCCAGCCTCCCGATCTCTTTACTGCGACTATCAAGGATCTATTTGCCGCCTATGAACCTATGATCCGCATGGTACACTCTCAGATAGATTTGCGGGAGCATGTCGAAGCGGGTCAATTGTTCATCGATGAGTTTATCAAGGCCGGCAAGCCGAAGAAGGACGGCAGCATGCCAACTGTGGACGATTACGTTGGCCTTTTCATGAGAAACCGAGAGCTCATGTATAGATGGGTTCATGCGTTTGCAGCATCATGTCCTGATGTTTGGGAAGAGATGAAGAAATGGACCAACGATGCCGTACTCAAGTTTCGCCAGGAAAGAAAGCCTGTGCAAAAGACGAGCAATGCCGAAGCGGGAGAGCAGGCCACCAATGGTACTATTGGTGTGAGCACAATGGAAGACCAACTAAATAAGTTATTCCAGTCGGTTCCTGAGAAGTCTCAAATGGACGTTCTCGTTTCATTGGATAACCACGCAGCATACCTTGCTCAAGTCGAGGCCCTTTCTCTTTGCCGCCTACAGCGCATCATTGACTCAGGCGATTCAGAATCAGGCAACATGTCAGGCCCAGGCATGTATCTCTCCCGATGGCAGAGCCTGCTAGAAGACACGGCTATAACACCAGAAAAGCCAAAGGGGCCCGTCAGACATGGGAAAGATGTCAAGAATGCTCTTACTATGGGTAAGATTGGAGTTGAAGGCACGGAAAAGGCGAGAGAAGAACCCCTTCAAGCAGCTATCGAGGAAGCTGAGGAGGGACCTGACGCTCCCGACGTAAAGGTGGTGATAAAAGAGCTGGCAGATGGATTCAAGAAGCTGCTACAGGAGAGCTCTGGAAAGGATATGAGGTAATACGGGTTGAAGTGATACAAGCGAAGGTCTCATGAATAATAGAAGAAACGAATACACATGAATACAAGGTAAACAGTTGATAGCAAGTTTTACCAAAACTAAGATAATGCTGTGAAATCATGAACATGATGATACATCGATGCTGTGATCTTCTGACAAATGTGCCCCCGTTCGTGATAGATCTTTGCAGTATCCTCTCGTTTCGCGGTTTGAGAAGTATAGTAGATTCTTGATCTCACACAGACATTGTTGACTTCAGCCTTCCAAAAAACTTGTGGCGCCTTGACAGAATTTCTGTGTCGTTCAACAGCACTCGGATAGTTGCCGTATGCTTTATCTGTATAAGAATTCTCGTAGAACACCTCTACGTCCTTTGATGGCGTTGAATCAACGAATAGAGCGAGATAGTGAAGTGGCTTTAGCCTAAGACTTCCCTTGAGGAGCTTCCGTTGCATGGCGTCCCAATGGCCCCGAAGTGTATCGTCGTGGCGAGCGGTCTCTGACTGACTGTGCCCGGCGTCTGGGAGAAACACTCCTTGCTCTCGAGCCATTCTTGTCGTTTGGTCCACGAAACAGTCTTTTCTGCGCACGAGGAAACGTATGTCGTTGCCGCTGTCGATCGTCACCCTCGAGGAAATCTGCCGGTGCTTCTATAACCGGCGTCGCTGGTAGGGGCTTGCTAACTTTTGCAGCATCGAGAGACTTCTTGGCGTTGACTCTGATACTGGCAAACTCGACGATGGCTGATCTGGCACCTTCTGGGCAGTCTTGCATCTGGCCTACTCTATAAGCGAGACCATCCAGATAATCATCGATCTCTTGATTCCATGAAATTGGTGATGTTGATTCAATGTGGGTAAGGTCAATCTTGTCAACCTCTTCTTTGGCATCCTCGTCGTCGGATATAACTTCTATGTCAGAATCATCAGGTAGAGCATCTCCAAAGTCGTAGTCTTGAGGCTCAAACTCCTGTGCTTGTAGAGGCTCGCCAGGTTTTCGGTTTCTATCAATTGGCCTGATGACGTACTTCTTCATCACGAGGCGAGGCTTCCATACAAGTCTGATGGTAACTCCAGTGGCATCTTGCAATTTCTGCACAAGAGACTTGCAGGGTTTGCAATACTTTCTGGAGAAATACACTTCGAGAACTGGACGAGACCCATCTTCCCAGCGAGCTTGTCGAAGTTGCTTCAGTTGCTTCATCGTGACGTTGTTAAAGTCTTTTGTGATTTCGAAAGTTTGAAGGAGAACGCAGATACCATGAACGGCGAGTTTGACTTCAACGTGAGACCCGCGAAAGATACCCTCCATGTTTCCCATTCTGCAGCCGGTGGGGTCGTCAAACGGACTTCTCATGTTCATACCAAGGGCCTTACCCATGGACACGACTCGCCTGGTCCAAATACTATTTGGAAGAATGCCTTTCTTCTTGTCTAATACATCGCCGTACTTTCCAAGACCATGGCCTGATTCAGCTGCCGCTAAGACAACACGGCGAGATGTTGCAGACACAATGGAAATGAATCCTGTGGTTTTGTTTTCGAGTTGTGCTTCAATTGTGGATCTACAGAGAAAGTTCTTTGCTCGACGATGGCTGAAGACGAAGGAGATGTTAGCCCCGAGAACTTGAGCCGTGAGCTTCGTGGTATCAGGGTCGATGACATGGTGGAAGTATATGAGGGGTGATGGGCTGCTGATAGCAGACACAAAGACTGGAAGAACCTCTTCAACTTCCTCCGGGCTCGACACTTCTGATTGCGGTGTGTTCATTTTGAAAATTTGGAAAGGGGAGTGGTGCCTGTGAGTGAAAGGTGTATGAGTGTCTTGAAGTAGTGTATGAGTTTCATGGAGGAGTCGAGGACTTGGAGTTGAAGTTATAACACGCTTACAGAGCACTCCACTCAAGAAGAAGATTTTAGTGAAGAGAATGAAGGACAAAATGCATCGTGATTCAGGGATGCTTCGATGAAGGTGGATAAATTTGATGATGCGCTTTGCACAAGTTGTGCTCTTAAGAGGAACTCGCACAACTCTTTAAAGCCGGGCCATAACTGACAATATGAGAGTATGCTTCGAGATTAAACAGGGAGAATATGAATAAGTCGTAGTTCGTAATTCGTAACTCGTAACACGTTGAAATGGAGTTGCAAATAGAAAAGTTCGGCGTTCTGAAAGAAACCAAATCAGAGAACTCACGATAACCTCACTTTGCGAAAATGAAGAGAAGAGAGTTACTTGAGCTCAGAGAATATCTCATGGGATGTTAAAGATAAACAGAAACGAAAAAGAGAAGGGGGGAAAGGGCATGCAGAGACTTGCCTTGCCTTGACCCTATCTCCGGGAGGTGGTGTTGAAAGGAGATCAATGCGAGATCGTGAGGAGGGAAGGGAATAAAGAGCGGTAAATGAAATTATTTCACAACCTGAGCCAAGGCTACTAGCATGAAACACATAGGCATATTCAGGATACACATTCACAAGAGCAGATCGACCATAAAATGAACGACAAGTTGGACGGGTCCAATTTGACCAAACCGAATGACCCAGTGTCGGGGAATCTCATTCATACATGACAAAATCTATGACCCAACGCCCAATTCCATTGCCATTGCTACCTTTGACTTTGACCGGAAACCGCCAGTTTTTTAGTTTACTCGTCATCCTCCTCCTCCTCGGCCTCAGCGGTGGTCTGGGCAATTCGGTCCAAATCACGCTGTCCGGCCTGGGTGATGCGGCGGCCACCCTTGTCCTCGTCCTGCTCAAGGACACCGATCTTCTCAAGAGCCTGCATGACCTTTCGGTCGACGGAGCCGGAGGCATCGACGTGCTTGGAGGGACGGCTGCCACGGTTCTTGGCAGTGCCGTGGACCTTGCGGAGACGGCCAACACCGACGGTCTTGCGGAGGTAGACGTGGCGGGCGATGGAGGCGGCGCGGACGTAGAACCAGTCAATGTCCTGGGGAGGGAGCTCCTTAGCAGGACCAGTCTTGACGGTATCGACCCAACCTGAGAAAGTCAGTATTTGATGAATATCGAGAGGGTTCAAGATGTCTTACCGGGGATGGGAAGCTTGCCCTGACGCTTCAAGAAAGCAGAGTAGGCAGTGATGAACTTCTGCGCCTGCAGTCACAAAACCCATTAGCATGATTCCGTCGTCAGAAGTCTTTCGACTCCCTCGCGCCTGCTCCTCAATCCCATTTGTACCCAGCCCCTTGAACACAGCAGCCGACACAGCGTTTCAATTAATATTTGGTATATATATAATCATCGCGCTGCGTCAGCGCCATGGCGGGCAAGCGGTTCTCGTGGAAGATTGCGTCGCCAAGTCGTCGAGTAGAGATCGTGTGATATTTTCGAAGAGTATTTCGTTTCCTATGATGGTTTTTTTTGTTTTTCAGGGAGTACCTACATCGACATCGCGAACGGTAACTCCGCCGGCCATTTTTGCGGTATTGTTGGGGTTGGGTGGGTGAAAGGGGAGTTTGGTCGTTGGGTGTGGTTGTCGAAGCGTCGCGATAGTTGAGCTCAAAGATCACTTTGCTAAAATCGTGATCGAAATCAACTGGTCGCTTAATTAATTCCTGCCCTATTTTGAAAGCACACAGAAATTTTCTTCTTTTTCGCGCTTTTGATTGGCTAGCTCCACATTTCCGAGTACAGTGCCATATACAGTGTCGAGTTTCTGTGCACTGTAAAGTGGAGTGGAGCCCTTGTGTTGAACATCACCACTGAGGTGGAACCAATGTCCAAATTAGGCACATATTCATGCAAGTGATTGGGCCCTGATCATCTGCGGCATCTGTGCAACTATTCGCTCCCACATGGCTCCAAGTTGTTACCGTTACTTTTACTTCGTCTACGTCACTTGCTGTTGACAATCTTCAACAATGCAAACGCGAGGAGATTCACTGTTCATCGGTTCCAAGCGTTGAAAGAAAAAGGCTCTATTTCCTAGCCATGACTAACAGTAACAGGGTCGAAGAAATAGACCAGGTATCAATTCTATCCGTCTAACGCAATGCCAATGAGTTTATTATGACCCAACTTTGTTCGGGTATACACCTCGAGAATATCCATTTTAGCCACCTTCTTTTCACAGGAACCTCCTTTAAGCCCACTTGGCAAGAATAGCCATGACAGTGACACCGAAGGCAACGCATGCAAATGCGAGCAACAGGATCCTGATAGGAGCCTTGCGCATGTAAGGGTTGAACATGAACTCGTGGGCGAGGAGCTCTACAAGACCAGTGTACATGAGGATACCGGCGCTGATAGCGTCGAAGATACCATTTGTAAGCTTCTGGTCGTTGGCATTATTGGGCTTGGCCCCTATGCCAGCCGCGATACCAATGGGAGTTGATAGAGCAAAGATGCAGCCGAGCAGGTAGGGCATCCACTGTCGGTTACTGGGCCAAGGAGCGACAGCCAGACGAGAACCGAGACCGAGACCCTCGAACATCTGATGGAAGACGAGGACAATCAAGAGAACAGTAAGCTCGTCGGAGGCGATCGTGCCGAGAGTAAGACCGATGAAGATACTGTGGAACACGACACCGAATTCAAGAATGAAGATGGCGAGCAGCTGACCAGCAAGCCCGCCCTGAGCATCGCCCTCCTTGTGCTCACGGCCGTGAGCGAGGTGGCTGTCACCACCAGGTGCATAGCCAGACCCCCTACGGTCACCGTTCTCGATGTCAGGGTTGCTGGGCTGCTTCTTAGCGATAAAGTCCATAGCAGGATCGAGCTCATGGTCAAACTCCATTGAGTGGTTGTGCTCCATGTCGGCGTTGCTGAGACGAGCGGCGAGCATCTCGACAAAGAACATGACAATGACGGTCATGAGCGCGATGGCTTCAGCCCAATCGTAACCGCCCAAGCGGTCTTCGAGACAGGGGTCGGTCAAGTTCTCGACAGCGGGAACGAGTAGGTGCATGAAAGCCGTCGCTATGATGACTCCGGTACCAATGAACTTGCAAATAAAGAAGGTCATCTTAGGTACAGGGATTGTCTTCTGGCGTGCCAGGAAAATGGGTAAGAGAGCGCCGATAGCCGAAGAGGCCATGATGATGAAAATAGCGCCAATTCGAAGACCTCGTCTGCCGAGATCGACGGCCTCGCCGTTGCAGGTATCCGCATCGGCCATCTTGTCAATTAATGGATGTTGAGAAGGATAAAGGTAAAGATCCAGGGAGCAAGGTCTTATAGGAAGCGTGAGACCCAGAAAATAGGTGCGGGCCTGTAGGTAATAGGTGATGTGAGGTTGTAGTCGGGAAATATGTCGTCAATTGCCAAGGCGCAAAGATGCGAAGCCAAGGATTATATAGATGCGTTGTTCCCTAAAAAGGAAGCGACCAAGGATAATCGCGCTGTATGATTCGAACGGAGTCGAGACGCCAAGACGCGCGCTAATTGTTGAACTGTCTGCTTGGCCTGAAGCTGATTACAACTCTCGATAAACCTGCGAGTTGCGATGTTCTTATAACATAGCGAGCGTTGCGTGACGTGCAAAATAACGAGAGAAGTCGAAATTCGCAACGAACCTTGATGGCGCAGACTCGACTTATAGAAAGTGGGCAACCCGGCCGAACTGACCAGGTTTAGCTTGACAGAAGGTCCAGCGGACGGAAGCGAGTTGCCGAAGGGTGTAGACTAGATTTGCTCGAGCCGCAAGCGCGTGGGATGGTTGATACTGAAGGGTGGGTTGTCTTGGACCAGGGGTCCCTTGGGTCAAGATATAGTTACTACTAACGAGATAGGTGTGGTATCTCTTGGACATATGCTTATGATGCTTATGATGAGTGTTAAAGTTAAAGCAATAAGGTTAAGAAATAGAGAGCAGAGAAGCGAAACATTGTTGCATCAAGTGATAGAATTCGTATATGCAAAGCTTCTAGACTCTGGTCCTGAAGACTAGAAAACTCAGCACAACTGATAACGTTTTTCATTATACCCTCTTCGGCCCCAGGTCCCCTGGATGAACTCTAACACAAACCGTGTTTTAATCACTCGCTTCGAGCTACTTTCCTCAATAGTAATTCACTCCAAAGACCGATTCTCTGCGACACTCGGAGAGTTGGTTATTCACGACCCAGGAACATGGAACTCGGCAACTGCCATATTCCTTGGCATCACCGTCATGATCCACTGTGACCAAAAGGTGTGACTTGAGATGTGATATGTAGCACATTCTGTCTTCCGTCTGGTTGAAGATTGAGCTGTGGAAAAAGACGAACGTGGTGGGAGTGGGTCGTCGAATTAAGGTGAGGACCTTGATGGCCATGTTAGCCGCTTCGTAAAGCTCTGCTAGTACCATTTCGGGCTGTAGAAGTTTCTAAGCTGTGGCTGGTGACTCTTCAGGTACAATTATCATATGGTAACACGAGTGTGTTTGCTAGAAGAAATCCATCATATGATAGTCAGCATTGTTAGAAATTTCAAATGGCTGTCCCTGATCTGATCATGAGTCACTTTGGGTCGCAGTAAACGTCACACAAATGGAATCAATGTTTAAAAGAGCCTCAATGTCGAGGTGTGGCGTCATTACCCGTTATCAATCAGCAGACATCTTATTGGCTCTCTGACTCCAGCAGCCACACTTGACATTCCGGAGAGAGCGCGGAGACCATCAAGGTTCTCAATCAGCGCGGGCGTGATCCATGTCTAAGCCAAAAGCGCCCACGCAATTAAAACCGCCAAAAGGTCTTACAATCGGCTCTGACGGCATCTCCAAACCGTTCAGCTGAACGATCAGTGTGCCTTGAGTTGGCTGCACTTATGCATAAACGGTTATTTATAACAAGGATTGAAAAGTCACATGAGAGCCATCAAGAGCTGATGCTAGATGCTGTCAGAGAACAGTTGGCAAATAAACAGTAGTGATGGGAGAAGTACTATGCCGCCAATCGCCAATTCCAAATCTATGCCTCTTGAAAAGCAATGCCTCCAACCGGTAACGCCATTGAGATGCTCATGATAATATACCCAACCTAACCGATACAAAACATCGACATCTGCAGCGTTAAACCACTTTCCGGGTCGATATTCCTGTTGATATGCACCATCGTTGATCCAGCTGCATCACACATATGAGCTACCACATACTCCGTAGACCCTGTTGACATGATCCTACGGGCCGACTGCAGTAGTGGGCTACTGCCGCCCTGCAGTAGTCAAGTAGATGACAGGACCTATGTTTAATATCCGATCATGATGAAAACTGGATTTCCAATCCTAGCGTTCGGAATGGCTTGTCAAGCTTGTTCAAGTCGATCGAACTTCCGAGACTGAATAGAAGAGATTTGACTCGCCCTTCCCACAGCACCCCTATTCGCATGTTTTGGTCAAGTCGAGTCTTGAGTACGCCTGCATATCTCTCCTCACCGGGCTTGCCAGGATCTATCTCCTCCTTTGGGGTGGAAGGGGGAGGCGGTGGTGGTGGTAGTGGTGGCTTGACGATAACTGGTTCGGGATCATCCAGACGCCATTCCAATTTGGCTTGAAAGCTGCGCTCCTTTGGCCGCTTCACCTCTGGTTTTTCGTCGAGAACCACCTTGTCATCAATGACTGGCTCGTCCTCAAGAACCGGTCGAGTGAATGGTTTCCGCCAGAGCTCCATACCAATAGCCCAAGCACTTTCGTAGCTGAACACATTGAACTCCATCCGAGTAGCAAGACTACAATGCCGGCCGGCCACCACGGCATAACTTGCACTGATGTTACCCATCAAGGGATTCAGTGTCAACGTCGCAGATAAAGGCGTCCCCTTGTGCGCGGGTAACGTTGCAAATCGGGTTCCCACGCTGATTCCACCCGTATTGTTTAGGGTGCCGTAGTAGATTTCTCCACCGGTGCTGAATCGACCATAGATCCTTTCCCTGTCGGCGTTTCCATTGTCGTTGACAGCCTGGTCCTCCGGCTTCTCGGCATCGCCGCCGAAATTATACACGCCCCGGAAACCAAGTAGTCCTCCATCCGAAGACGCCAGCCCTTCGAGCGCATATTTCCCTACGTCATATTGCGCCAGGCCTAGTACAGTGCCGCCGTTCTTAAGGTGCTGGGCAGATACAGAACTGAGCTGAACCTGGAGCGCAGGAGACAGTCGTTTGACGAATAGAGCTTCGAGTTGTGATTGGGGCAGGTAGAGTCGACCATATAGGAGTGAAGATTCCGGTTTATCTTTCGGTGCCTGGAGGCGAGGATTGGTTCGGTGGGGGAGTTCGGTGAGAGGTCTGTACGAGCGCAAAAGCTCCGGTAGATTGACCGTCTCGGATTGCGGTGTCAAAAGAAGTCGAAGCGGGACTGATGAGAAGAGATACGAGATGGATCCATCAACAATACCGACTGAGCCAAGTTGGTAGGATGTCGCAAAGTTGGGGCTCGCGAGGGCAGATAGAGTGAGTCGAAGCCCACGAGGAGTCTCGAAGTTCAGAAGAGCTGCAACTCTGTTGTCAACATAGGGGCCCGAGCGTTGCTGAAGAGAAAGGATCAATACCATCACTGGTCACATTTAGCGATGCGTACGAGTTGTCGCGATTCCATCCAGTTGCTTCATAGAAGGCGCTGTGGACATAGTCCATGAACTCGCGCATGTCAGGCGTCGATTATCATGCCTCCCTAGTGTGATGACTTGCCACTCCGGAAGCAGAAGGTTTCAATTGTTCTCGGAATACTGAACAATTGTATGAATGGCGGAGGTTGATGTCTGGTTGACTCGAGGCGGGAAAATGTCGGCAACCTGCAGGGCATCAGCGCTACCCTGTACTTCAAGTTCTCTCGAATGAGACTGGACTTGTAGGACATTGCTCCGAGCCACGGCAGAAATCACAGTTTTGTACTTTACATGACGCTCTGGGGTACTGAAGCTCTTCAATCAATATTTATTCTATACATTATGAAACTAAGCTGGCATGTCATATCATCTGAGCAGTTATTGAGTTGTATAAAACTGCAGGCTGACATCGCAAAGACGTGTGAAATTGACACAGACTTCCACGCATAAAAGATTTCAGAATCTAAAAAGAACATAAACCAGACGAGAATGGAGGCTGGTCACTATCTCGTGTTATTATGTACAAATCGCCCAGTCGCTCAACCTGCCCGAGAGAAGTGAAATAACTACCAGCCCCTCAACGATAACTTCGACAATGCCACCCACTATAGCCACGACTCAGTATCATAATCAAAAACATATAGAAACACATGACAAGCAATATATGATATCAAAAAATCATTTCCAAAAGCAAAAGAATCTCCGGTGCGGGGAGTCGAACCCCGCTCGCCGCGGATTTGATTACGAAGTAATTGAAAACGCGGAATGATAAACCGATACACCACACCGGATGTGATTTGTTGAGAGGAGTGGTGTAGCTCTGGTATATATTCATCATTGTCCGCCTTGGCAGCAAACTCTGACCACCAAATGGAAGCTCAAATGAATGAACAGCAGAATGACAATGAAAGATTCATTTTCTTTGAAATTAATCAATGCTGGCAACTATTCCTTTATTAGTATGCTTTTTCCTGAAACCGAGTGTTTATATTTATATCGTCGTACTGTTATACCTACTGTATCAAAGATACCTACAGTAATCCAATGACGAGATATGGCCCTATGCAGCAGAACCCAATTATTAAAGATGCTCCAGAACTAATATCCAGTCAGCTGCGATTTCGCTTGGAGGCTTGATTGTTGGGGTCTCGGTAGCAGAGGTCATTAAAGTGAGGTGTCAGAGACGCGGGCGAACCTCTGCCTGGAAACCAACAGTAGCAATGTAAGAAATCGCTGTGTAGGATAAATTAACGAATTGACTCTGATGCCAAAATCTACCTGAGATATCCTAGATATGCCTTCTGGACATCCTTTAGTCTCGATTGGTGTATCGAATGTCGTTCTGGTAACTCTTCTCCGACGACCGTCCGCTCAACACCATTTATGACATCTGTAACCAAGTGCTCCGCTTGCTTTGAACAAAAAGAGCAATTTGATCATACAATTTGACTAATTACCACATAATGTCTTGTAAGGTTTATACTGCAGGGCTGGTAATTGCTTTAACACGGAAAAGCAAACCATCGCATTATCGTCAAGCACTGAGAGCAGCAGTATCATGAAAGGTTGTGAAGATATGAATAAAATAGCAGCAATGTAATCTCGATGCATGTCAAGTCTACAGATGTTCGGATTCAGAGTTCAAAATTACTTCTGGCCTTGCTTTACCAGAGTTACATCCAGACTGGACGTAATATTGTAACCACAACACTCGAATTGCCAACCATTGATGATATTATACGAGAAAAATAAATAACTAAATAGAAGCTGGTCACATCAAGATGGGAAAATGCACCAAAATATCCTAGAACCACGAAACTGGCAACATTGAAGATGGCACTCAAGATCTATCCCAACCAGAACGACACATGTGAACTAGAGTCACTCCTTGTCTTCAGCTACTCTTATATCTCGCCTGTCACATTACACGTCTGATTCAGCCTTCGCTAAACCTGTTAATAAGACTTTGCGACATTCTCGCAAGCAACGATCCAAAGAGGCAGGTAAGTGCAATTGTGTTGGGCCATGCCTTGCTCAGGCCCAGAGATCGACATAACTGATTCATAATCCTTAGATGATTCATCTTGAATTAGGCGAGGCGTCATAGGTCACGTATAGGGGCAGAGTTGGCGTTTCCCCTGCTTTCCTTTTGTCACAAGGAAGAATATCTCCGCCGGGTGAAAGGAGCTGTTGACGCTTGAAGTAGGACAGACACTCAAAAAGTTGGAGATTTAATGTCAAATCAGCTAGGTTGGAATAGGAGCTGATCGACAATTGTGCGAGACGGGATATCAACTAGAACAACGGTCGAAGACTTGGCTTTGACTTCTGCTGCATGATGTTACACTGATGTTGTAGCGATATGCACATTTCGGGAGAACAACCAACCGAAGCACCCCAGTTAGGCCAAAGTATCACAAACTTCACCTGATTTTGGCTGAACTGTCTCACGCCCAAAACGCCATTCCACGTGGTGACTTAATCATGCGGATTTAAGGAGTGATTGAGGGGGAATAACGCCTCCGCTGATGGTGTGCAATATTCTGACGAGCTAGCTTAGTACTGCAACACAATTCCCTGGAAGAGCTGCTAGTGCACCCGTGAGGCAATATCGTATGACTTTACGATGCTAGCCTTTTTATAGCACTGTAATGGGAATGGCACGGGCCTGATCACAGCGGCAGAGTCTTGAGGCGTTTGTCTTTAAGCAATGGAAGACAAGACCTAGCTGTCATGTTGCATTTGAGACTTCAAGATGGCTTCAAATCGAGGGATCATTGGATCATGGATATGTGCTCGGACCGTCGTTGTTTATTCCGTTCAGCCTTATTTCCAATGAACTGATAACTAAAGTCTGATACCAGTCTAGATGACTCGTTCCAGGGATGTATCAAGTATTGAGCCCAACTTACACATCGGGCTGTAAACCAGTTCGCTTTGCAAGGCCCAGGGATTCGTCTGATATGTCGGACTAAGCTGTTCCGTTCGATGTAGTGGATGTGGTTTCAGCTTCTGCGCTTTTGACACGAGCAAGCTATGGCTTGCCTGATAGACTGTTGTCCAATATGGGAGGGAATGCCTGGCGGCTACTGTCGGACGAAGTCAAGGCTGACGAGATACTGGCCTATTTTGCTAAAGCCCAGAGTATTGATTAGCCATATGAGGTTTACAGCCGCATACTTGACCTTGGCCCAGGGGGTGGCGAATCTGGATAATAGATGACCGTCCCCGGAGCATTTTTGGTGCTTCTGAACACAGCTGTTCGTAATGAGTAATCTCGCACTTGGAGCAATTTCAGCGATCGGCAAAATTCCAACGGGATTCTTATCTTGCTACAAGGCTTGTCAACCCCAGGCTCGCTTCCGACTGGAGATGGCGACGAAGCGCAATCTGGCCCCTGGTTCTAGTTCCGCACGGTCGTGAAGCTAGGTGCAATAACCAGCGAAGCTAAGCCCGTGGGACGAGATGCCTCTCGCTTTTCACGCCGTAGATCATATATTTTTGGCCGAAGTGACCGTAGTAACTGTGAGATCATCGGCGAGTCGGGACGTTTTTGTCTGTTCTGTTGAATAGTAGGGACGCTTGCAAAACGGCCCGTCTGGACGATATCGGCCTGTCCTTCTATGGTGCCTCTAGTGTCAGAACTCTGTGACATGAAATAATGATAGCGTAATCGAATACTCCGTAACTCATCAATCTTTAGAGATTATCAACGTCAAGGTCCATGTCTTGAGGCCCTGAACATGCCAGCCCAAGCCTGCGCCAAGAGTCTGCCTGTCTCGAAACAACAGACAAAGATTCATGACAATAGAGTTTAGGGGATCCGGGGTCTCATCGTTCCGGGAGCTATTGTCGATTCTGGAGAAAGCCATGTTATCGTTCTCCAGACCCCCCCTCATTATACCCCTGTTTCCTGAACCAGGTTGTTGGGTCACTTGCAATGGATGGCTTCCGAGTCACTCAGACAACAAAATGTGATAGAAGCACAGAATTGCAACCCAAAAGTCAAAGCGGGATGTGAGCCATTCTTCCGCAAATTGTGGACCCCAACGACTACCTAAAGCGATTTTAGTTGTCGATCTCAGCCCTGTCCAAGGTCTTGACTCGTGCACTAGATCCTACATAAGCAACTAACATCGCAATCTTGTCCGGACGTACGGAAGTTTTATATACGACCAGTATTCACTTCAGAATGCGACTTTGCTGAAACTGAGTCTGTAGACGAGGAAAAGAAACAGAAAGATCGACGTTCCATGGGGGAATGGACATTACGGGGATCTTCCCCGGACTCGATGCATGTAAGTAAGTCGGTAATATCGTGGGTCGCAAAAAGCAATGAAAGGGAAAGGAAAACTCTATCGACAGCCAACAATCCTCATCATCCGGACTAGACGCACCAAGTCACAGGCCCTGATTCTAGACGCGCCTCGGGATTCACCACTAAAAGTGACAAATTGGCTGCCAGAACCTTTTGTGGCTTCCTGCGGTCCAGTTTCAGCGGCCATCCAACGCCACTGAAGCCCTCGTGCCTAGCACATCATCACTCATGGAACAAGGACGTGGAGAGACAGAGTCAGTAGGGATCATGCCTGTTGGTTGTACCAATGCACCGGATGCAAATTCCGCCACTGCAGATTCATTCTACCACTAGCTTTGGTCTGTATGTACGACTCGGATCACCGCCTTCCACTAGCTTTTCTGAGGCCCCAGGGTTCTTCCCTTGTACCCGGCAAGCCTGGACCAGCATTGGATGCACAACTAACTCGTGCTGAGAATTCAATCTTGTTCTAGTGGACAATGGATCATATAAACTACTGCATCCATCCCTCGCATACAGGGCATTTCTCATGTTGTGTTGTGTTTCATATCGACTTGTACAGTCCCCGTTTTCTGGGGTAACTTGATCTCACTCATCTTCATACGAACCAGCCAACACCGGCGAGATCAAGTCATTTCGTTTTACTGCCATTATGGCGACCGAACATGGCTTCCTCGTCCCTCCCAACTTCAAGGAGGAGCCTCCTTCTGACGACGATATGAATTTTGCATCGATTATCTGGGGTTTATCCCTGGGCGTCACCATCTTTAACTGCGGAAAAGCCATGCGTCAAACTCAAGCAGCAATCAGAAGGCGGAATCGATTAACTCTCTATATTTTGTTTATTTGGCTTGAGGTCTGCTCAAGCACTGTTCTTGGAATAATGGTCTGGTTATATCTCCGTGGGATTATACATCCGAGTTTCCAATATTACTTCTTTATCAGTATGCCACTCACACTTTTCCACTGGTCATTTACTGACTCTTTAGTCGTCTTTTGGTCGATACAGGTCCAATGTCTGATTCAAATTATCATCAATCGAGTCAGTCTGCTCATGGTTGTCCGTCGAAATGGAACTATACTCAAGTGGACTTGCTTCGCAATCCTCTTGTCCATCAACATTAGCGTTTTCTGTGTCTGGATTCCTGCTCGCCTTCAAATCAGTGAGAAGTACATACATGTCAACGAAATTTGGGACCGCATGGAAAAGGTCCTCTTCGCCATCATGGACGCAGCCCTCAACTTTTATTTCATTTGGGTTGTTAAGCAGCGTTTGGTGGCAAACGGTCTTGAAAAGTACACCCGTTTGTACCATATGAATATGTTTCTCGTCGCAATCTCGATTGCCCTGGATGTAAGTCACGGTCTCTCAAACTCAGTCTCTCACATTGTACTGACTTTGTTCAAGGTACTCCTTATTGGAATGATGTCTTTACCAAACAGCTTCGTCTACGTCCAGTTTCACCCTCTTGTTTATCTCTGCAAACTCCACATTGAGATGAACATGGCAGACCTTATTGGCAAGGTTGTCCGAGCCGGCAACAACCAGGCAGATGGAACGCACGATTATAGCTCTCGCTCTCGAACTACTGTCAAAACTGGTGCCCGACCTGCCGGAGCCAGTCGATTTGGAGGCGGTCTCACACGGACACATATCGAACTTGGCGAAGAAGACGAGATCGAACTCAAGCATCGCGAGAACCTCGAAGGAATCAAGAAGACTATCGTTACAGAGGTCATTCGACAGCCAAACAGCGAAGATGACGAAATCATGGAACATCACGAGAGAGCAGTCAGTGAGGCGAGCTCTACGAATGCTCGACATGAGCCTTATAGTATTGAACATGCGAAATAAGCGATTTAACCACTGGATAATGGGAACTTAACATATACATATATAATTAGAGGGAACTTCATCCTCTGTGTACCAACGATAGAATATAACGCAATTAATGGGTCCTCACAGATGCACCGTGAAAACTCTTCGGAACTAACGACGTGCGACTTGCTTATGACAGCGAGAAAGCAGGGCAAGTCCCTGTTGAAGGATTTCAGCTGGCCCCATCCGTCTGCAGGTCCCTTTGGGGATCTCATGTAGCCCCCGCAAAGCCCTGACAAGGATGGATGGACGAAGGGGATGCAACTCCACCAGATCAGGGGGGTTTTCTGGGGTAACGAGGGCATCTTCCGCGTCTGGCGCCTGCAGTTGACGAGTTCCCATTGTCCGATTGTGACTGTGCAAGGATTAGTTTACATGGGGTTTGATACGAGTGCCAACTCATCCTCATTCTTTGAAACTGCACGACTCATGCTCTATCTCTTATCGTTGGCTACCAACAGCCTCACATGCCAAGAAGTTGATAATTTCCATAACATATCCTTTTCTCTGTCCCGAGTTTCTGTTGTCTGGCTCTTTCCGGCAACAAGGCTTTGTATGAGAACCCGTTTATAAGCCTCTCGACTAATATCGCGCTTACATAGCTTAGTTCCGCTTCCGGGCGACGGGATGAACGATTCCTCAAAAAGGTATGGTCATGACGCTATCTAGAAATGGCATACTAAGCAAGTTGGGATGATTAGAAGTCGGGGTAAAGTGATTGGTTATACGCATGTAACAAGCAAATACCTACTTTGCTTTCGACGATCTCGGCCTTGTCACCGTTCCCCGGATTCAAAATATGAGAGCTCAGACATGAGGCAGTGGCTGTCTTTAGCAGACGCCACTGTAATTAATAACGCCCTGCAGGGTTCCAGAACAAAGCGCCTTCACTTCCCACAGGTTATTGGTCTCTTGCTGCCCAATGCCTCTGGATGTCCCGTCAGATAATAGCACATGCATATCGCATTGCACGGCTCCTGTGATGCCGAAAAGGCCCATGTATCAAGTTTCCACATCCGTACGCAAATAACTCTCCCTTTGGCGATCTCTCCTTGTTCTGTAACCCAGACACTCTCCATAGTATGTAGCAGAAGAATGTTTCAACGTTTTGAGAACACACCAACTGCCTCCTCAAAACCACTCAAAGTGACAAGATGAACTCCTCAAGATTGATGGCTCTGGCCTCAAGTTCGTCCAGATCCTTCCGATCCATACGCGCAAGCTCGATGTGTGCTCGTATCTCAGCAACTTGTTTACCAACATCAACCAACGTCTTTCGATTCTTCTTGAACTGGTCAATCATCTCAGTGTGCATGTTCTGAATCTGCTTCGTCGTCTCGGTATGCATCTTTCGCATTTCATTAGAAACATCTCGTTTCGATTTAGTCGTAACATTGGTAATGAGATTCTTCAACTCGAGGAACCGCTTTTCAGAAAGTGCAGTATGGGTAGAGTCGTCCTCAGGAGAAGAATCGTCGCTAGCCGAGGATTCAACGTCTGCTTCGTGGACGGTCATAGGACTGATGCATAGCCTTGTGATGTCGGGGCCATAATTAGATGTATCTACTGGCGCTTTGCTGGACTTTGACTTCAGAAACTTGCTGTAAGAAGCATTGTAAGAAGCATTGTGAGGTTCTCCAAGAACCATGCCTCGCATTTTCGACTCGACCCCCTTCAATCGTTGGGCGGAAGGCTTGTCAGGTTTAGTGGAGCGCGGCTGGTCCTTGTGAGGCTCAAATTTCGGGGTATGAATTACAGTATCGTCTAATATGAAGTTAATAACAAGATATTCATGTCATGGAGGGCATATCTTACCAGAGTTGCAGTCCTCCTCTTTGACGGATAAATCGCTAGGGTTGATCTTATCATCTTCCTCAAGCCATTTCGTCTCAAAGCAAGGAGTCACAGGTTTGGGCTCACGTTTCCTGACGATGTCCTCGGGGACCATGCAGGAAACCCTGGGAACAGGACCAGTGAAGGCACTGAGATCTATACCTGGATACCTTTCCATGAGAGCAAGTCTGAGAGTTGAAAGTTTCTGATCAGGATATATGCAACGGAGGACAACCCAGAGCCCGAAGGTTATGTCGTGTTTGTAGAGTTTGTGTTTGCTAGGGACCTTTCGATTTGTAGAGTTAGTTCGCACCTCAGGGAGGAGACGATAGATTTGCATCTTGTCTTGAGGGCTCCAGCATGAGGCGAACATGTCCCAAACCTGTTTGAGTCGCTTGAGGCTCGCCTGGTCCTCAGGCTCTTGCGACAGCCAAAGCGAGGTCAAGTTGGGGAAAACCAAGTCTGCGACATTTTCGCGTGTTAAACCGGGATAAGTCTCTTGGGCGACCTGCTTTTCAAACTTGCGATGCAGTTAGAAGGTGTGTGTGGATGAGTAACTTGGGTATGGCTGTATGTATCATACCTGCTGGAATGATTCCATATTGCATCTGGACAAGCAGCCACCTCAGTTGAGAGTTGGCAGAAGTTGCAACACTTCAGAAATCAGTTCAAATGCTAGAATTTGTCCTCGACGGAACACGAGATGATAGGGGAGGGGAAATGTAGAAACCAGTCTCACATTCATTTGTTTTTATGTTGTTGTGACGCGTCTGTGTTTGCTATAACCTCAAGCCGAAGTGGGCAGTGCTTGTCACTTGGCAAATGCTCTGCCACTACACGGAGGTCAAATAGATAGTCCGAAAAGAAACATCCATAAGTAGAAACAGACATATAATACTATCACTTTCAGATATAAAGGAAAGTTGATAGGAATCTGGTTAAGAAAACCCAGTGCTCGCATCCTACACGTCAAAAAAGACTCTGGTCAGTGATATAGGCAACTCAGCAGATTTCTAGATATCTCCTTAGGTAGGAAGGTAAGATATCCATCATCATTGCCGTCACCCGGAGCCACTCAAGTGATACTAACGAAGGACGTTGTCTCTCCTTCTGCCACCAACACTCGGCCTCGGAGGCCTACCTTTCGCAAGCTCTTCGCAGAACGAAGAGCTGGGGAAATTAGCCTCATCGTTCTGACCACCAAAGTTACACGGTGCCTGACTTCCACTCGATACAAATCTATACCAGCCCTACCAGCCTTCGGCTGTACCGTTGCAAGCTCCTATGATGACATTCTCACCTCCGACAGTACCAGAGCAACCTCCATCAATACCCCATCAATCGTCAGCGACAGCATATAGCCTTCGACAGTACCACATCACCCTTCACCAAAACCATATCAGCCTTGGAAAGAACCATATCAACCTTCAAAGTCATCTACATCAACCTCTGCCTGTGCCTTTGACATACCCAGCTGCACCAAATCGGTATCTCGACCCAAGCGAAGTAGTTGATGCCCAAAATAGCAAATAACAGCTCCATTACTAGGACCATTAGCAAAAGCCCGAACTTCTGGAAATTCACGGAGAAGCCGGTGATAGGGAGTAACAGTTTTACCATATTGTGTAGCCCATCTTCAACCTGTAGAAATACTATTAATGATATAGTTATTCCCAAACCACTACTGCTGACGTGAAAAGAACAGATTCGGAAACTTTGTAGGATTGATACGACGAAGAACTTACCGGATGATCATAACTAGATATTTTAGCATTCTAGTTTCCTCAAGCACCAGGGCGTCACCTCATCCTTTTTCTCGCTAACGTTGAGCGTTGGAGCTAGCCTGGCGGTCTTGACGCTTCGGTTGCCTGGCATTTTCCTTGTTGTCACTACGGAAACCCCAAGATAGGTGGACGCCGGGCTACCGAAGCGGTTCTCTGAGGCTCGTGAAGTGCCAAACAACACAGCCAACCTTCGTAGTTACTGGCTTGACGAAATAACTCAAGAAAAGAATATGTTCTTGTAGAAGAATACAGCTACGAAATGCGAGCTTCACGAGCATTGCTATAGCGTCATAAACTTAGGAGGCTACTGCAAGGCTCGGATCCAGTCCATTAGACACCATACGCAGGTATTACTCTTCATGTGCCTTGAAACTCAAGAGTCTGGCTATTTCACAACGGATAGATCTTCACAGCTCCCTCCTTCTCTAGCAGCAACGTTTTGCCGAAACCCAAAATAACTCCAATTCGAGCTTCCACCCCCATCACGGCAACCTTCTCCTAGCGTTCGGCCCGTCCACCGGTCAAGTCCGATTTTGACGATCTCGATACCCCTAGACCTTCCAGAAACAGTCTACCCCTCAGCTCAAAGAGGTTCCTTCACAAGCAAAAATAGAACATTCTGGGTTTGAGGCGTATGTAGAATGATCTGGCGGAGATGACGTTTGGGGTGGAAAAAGATCGAAGATATGTTACCCACTTACTTGCCTTGTGTGGAAAAAATTTGTTGCTCTGTACATTATTCCCGGAGCTTAGTCCGGCGCTTTGCTAGGACCTGGGCTTGGCGCAGGATTTTTCGTCTTCAGCTTGAAAATTTGCTGAACACCATCGTGAACGGATGAGGCCGTTGTCGGAGAAATAGGTTCTCACTTTGACTCATTCATTTCCCTAGTTCAGTATCGTGAGACTCATGCGCCAAAGGCGTGCCAATATGGCTTCAACCTATCAATGTCTCTTGTGCAGCCTGATCTGGCAATTCCTTATCTCCCAAGCCTCGTTATCGTTCCCTGACATGGGAACTTATCTCTCGACCCCGGAATCCCCAGAGTTTGAGTCTCGGGAGAATCATCAGAGATAAGGCTAATGCTCTTCAAATCCGGGCAGCTCTGCAATTGGGCCATACACTTGCCTTATCTCTGTAATTGCTGGATGCCCTACATACATGTCTTGCATATAGTTTATTTGGATCTGATACCATTTTCAGGATGTAGTTGACAGGCAATACATGAACTGTGAGACAGAGGCTAGTCACATGGTCGGACCTCTGCTTCGCACGCCGTAGAAACAACTACATGCTCGTTTTTGCATGTGCATCATCTATCTAGAGGTTATCAAGGTGTCTGGCATACACAATGCGAGTGATTGAATTGACTCAGGTCACCAGCAGCCATGAAAACATGATATGGAATCTTTTTCGCCGCCCAAGACGAAGTGGCTTTCGGAGAAGAAACCAACGTTATTCCCGGAAAGCAATGGATTAATGGCATCCAGGACTGCATTGGATCCAGCTGGTGTCCAACGGGAGTGAATCCCCATTGATAAAATGGCATCACGGCTAAAGTTTAGCACTCTCTGTAACATCGCGAATGGAAAAGTCGTAAGTGTTCTCATATCATTTTGTCGGCTAAGCTAGATACTGAAATGTGAAGTGTTATTATGATAGGTCTATTCGTGATGGCATGTTTCTCTTGAGTGTCCCAAGAAACAGTCGATTGATGCACGGACGTGGCCGGTGGAAGATTTTAGGCACATGACGGCACAGGCCCCTGGCATCCAATCCAGAGAGGTCAGTGTCGGTAGAGAAACAACCTTGGGTGTAGGTGTAATTGCAAGGATACGGTTCAAGGTACCGTAAGCACAGTGTGAAAACAGAGGAGCCTCAAGGCCGCCAAATCGCTTGGCTTCTTATGAGAAGGGCGAGTGAGAGCACATTACAAGGCAGACAAGTTTAAGCCAACTACCTCGAGGCGTGGACATCACGGAGTTGTGTTCCGCATATTAAAATGTTGTCGGGGTGCTGTACTGACCGTCAGTACCTTAGCTGGAGCATCTGCCGTCCAGCCGGCCGAGCTCAGACCAATACCCAAAGACAAATTTTTGGTACGTGACGATCGATCTGGATGTAAGTTCATGCAAATTGAGCCTCATCGACTAATGGGCGTCCATCGCTCACCGTTCCAGCTTTTGGTTGCAACCGTGCTGAAGCCAAGCTCAAGCTTTATGGCAATTATCTTGTCAAAACATCTGCCGTGGAGCTTAAGAGCCCAACTTATTATCTTTGTTGATGCCAGATGGGTCTTTGTTGAAGGCTATTGCATGTTTGTGACCCTGCTAATCCAGACCGCTTCGATTTATTGGTTTCAGGAGTCGTGATGCGAGGTACTGCAAACTCCTTGCATTTTCGTTTGTCGGAATGAGACGCTTCACATCGGAACGCTGAAAACAGGACGGGCCGCCAGATCACCGTGAAGTGGAAAGGTCCTTGTTAAGGGCGTTCCGAATCCACCTGAAGTCTCAACTCGTCTTGTGATGCTCCAGGCCCCATCGTAAAGGAGGATCCAATGGTATAATTATAGCGTAAATGTGCACCTTGATCCAATGCGGCTCAAAACTGGCCCACGCGTTTGTCTGTGCAAATGAAGGAAAATTTTCCAGAGGCGTGCGATTAGCTAGACGGTCGTGCACGAAGCTTCTACCACACAAATGTTTATTTCCAGCTGAGTTCAAGGGTCGCCAAGAAACGATCTTGGATAGTTTTCCATGATGCAATGGTCTATCGAAAATGGTGCAAGTAATGACAATCATTTCTGGTTAACCGCGAAACTGTTTGCACCTGAAAAATGATGCAGGCCAGCCATTAGGAAACGAGGACCAGCGGCAAATTCTAGAAGCTGAGGCCTGAAAACACGTTGCGCTGGTTTGAGCCGTGATTGCACCATCGTGACGGCGCCCTTCCCGAGATGTCGACGTACACTCACTGACAGGGCTGAGGAGTGAACGCGCAAGGACTTCCCACGACGGGCATGGGCTGCGAATTGAATGTTGGCTTGTTGTTCAGGGGGGCTCCAACTTTTAGGTAATGGCTGAGGCACTGTATGGCTGGAAGCCGATGCATGATCTTCAGGAACGGGCAATGCGTTATATGTTTGTACCCTGGCATAGAAGCGAGGCTCCTTGAATCGAATCAATCAATTTTTAGTCAAGAGCCGCATCATCTGAGATGAGGCTCTCCTGCTTCGGTCTCGGCCGACGATTTTGGTGGTGTGCGCAGTGGCACTTGGTGATCTCGTGTTAGACAAGAACGTGGCATGAAGACGAGTTAACGAATTAACAGTGACCTCTTGCGTAAGTTAGAGAGCTTGGGTGTGTGTGGGACTTGAACCTGTGGCGATATACAGTACCAAAATTGATGCCAAGGTGATGATGCTGCTCCACTCTCAACTACACGAGCTGACGAGGGCATCTAGCATCAATCCCTAGAGACTTCCGTGAGCGTTCCATTTTGGAGGCGGGGAGTCTTTTGGCGCTTCCTCGGGGCAGGGAGTAGCCGCGGCTAACAAGCGGGCGCTGGAAGCTTTGTTATGCGTCTATGCATCAGATTTCGGGAGTTGTTGATGAAGAATAGAGTTTAGGAAGACGGGATATGATCCCCTGAACTCGGTTTGCACGGCAATTGCATTGCATTGATGTGATGTCGTCCTGTTTCATGTCTGAGTTTGACGCGACATAATTAGGATCTTGATTACGAGTATTTCGATATCGACACAGTGGGCTACGCAAGTTGCTTCACCATGATGAAGTCAATATGTATGCTGTCGATGCATCGAGATAGTTCCGTATAAGCCGCGTATGTATCAGACCTGGCAACATAGTTCAACCACGTGTATCGACCAAGACCAGTCAGACACTGATGCTGATACGTACAATCGTTAATTACGGGACGTTTCTCACCGGGTAACGGTGACATCCAACAAGGTGAATCCTACCCTGCAATGGTGAGAAAGGCTCATTTTCAGGAACCCTGATGATGGGTCAAAATCGCTTCACGATGCCGTAATAGGCGGTTTGGTTGGGGGCGTGTGATCTAAATCTCCCCAAAGGTACCAAGCCAATTAGGCGTCATGGTGGACAAGATCCAAGGATCCGTTTCTGATGCTTGACCCATCTCCAAAAAAAAAGCTTGGTCTCTTTTCCAGATCGAAATTTTGATCAAGAAACGACAGCCCAAGTTGATATAGTTTTGGAGTCAGGGAGCAGATGGTCAGTTCTCTCAGAGATTTTCCCAGGATCTTGGGGTGTTCATGACACCGTTAAACCTGGAACTTTGTTGGAAGCTGAACGGAAGGAATTTGCTTGATGGACAGAATCCACATTAGGATACGTACCTGTCGCGTATATGTTTTTCATTGGCCAAGTTCCAGCCGCGGTCATCTCTTGGCTTCTCTCACCTTAACATACGGTCAGCGACGTCCACTTGACTGTCAGAAAAAATTCTTCATCTTGTGGAGACATTTCCCCACTGTGTATCTGCTGTCTTTTTGCAGTAGGAATAGCCCTTCAAGGGATGGCCCACACCGTGTGCATTGGAACTTCATGATATAATAATTGCAGCGTCAGATACGTAAATGTTTGATCAGTGACAGCCGCATACCGTTTTTTACTTAATGGATCGGACTTATTGTGGAACCAGCTCAAAAGAACTCCAAAATGTTCTCTTTTTCTCTCTTCTAGGCCTGGCTTTGTTCAGTGGGACCGGGACCGGAGATGGAATGGAAATCATCACACCTTGCTTTGTTTTACCTGTAACTGACGAGAGTGACAACATCGAGGTTAGTGACTCTCATGGGTAAATGATGATGTCCACATGATTCATGATGCAAAACTGAATGCAATTCTTTACCCCGATGCAGCTCCAATTTCACAGCCCACCGATCAGAGAGAGCATCTCCGAGTCACTCAGCCACATACATAGATTGATCAGATAAGTCCATCATGTATCATTGCTACTGTACCGATTCCATCTACCGGTATTAGTTACGAAGCTTAGCCTCTGTCTGAGTCGACTGAGGCTTGATCCCGTGCTAATCTCACTGAACTCTCAGGCATAAGTTAAGTAGGCAATGCATCCTCGTATGTTCATTTGCCCATAGCCGCTCGTTTCCGTTGGCCGACATTCGGAGCTGGCCCTACCAGGCCTCCCAGCCTATAATTGCCCTTTCTGGGCAATACAACTCACAGGGATTAGATGATGTGTTTCGTTTGGTTCTCTTCTCTTCTCTTCTCTCTCTGCTAGCAGTGTCACCCACAGGGGTTCTTACTTGTAAAACAGCACCTGATGTTCCTCTCGACAGGGCATTCGAGCGCATACACCGCTTATGTTAAAGGCTTCAGAGGATGTCATGTTTGCTGAAGTAGGCATCCACTTGAAATGTCCTGAAGAAGCAATCAACACATTAGCCAGTCTTGGAGTAGGGAAAATATCCGTTCCTATTCCTCTCGGGTTCTATGACTCTATGGCGTGCAATATCCCCGAAGGCTCCCTGGAGAAGTTTTTTTAGTGGGATCTAGCGCTGAAACTGGAAATTTACAGCGCTACGGGCCACCAACCGCCCTTCAACAATCCTTCCATCAGCGCTGTTGCTTAGCCGCACGTGGCCGTGGTGTGCTGTGCCTGCCATTCCCGAGGTAGGGTAAATTTCCAGATTTCCGAGGATAGACCTCGACACTGAGAAAAGCACATCATCACGAAACAACATCAACAAATTCCATAGTATTAACCGATATGCGGTAATTGCATTGTTTGGCATTGATAATCAACAAATTGCTTGTTTGGGAATTAGGATCTGACGAGACCTATGCAGCCCAAGACTGGCTGGTGATGTGCTCTGCCGCGTCATGTGCCGCTATATCGAATCATATTTTGCTGGGCTGATGCTGTTTCTGATGTTACGGCTGTTCTCTTCGATCCTTTCCGTCAGTTGTTCCCGAGGAAAACTAACACTGTCACTGCCTAGGTCAGTGAGATCAAATCATCAAAGGGTCCCCCCCTTGATCAACCCTGTGCGCCCTCTAGGCCCTGTGGCTTACCGGACCGGTCTTCGGCCTGCTACGCCGATTCTCACTGAGAGTGAGAACTCATGAGGCTAGTGCACTTCTAGAAAGAAACCTAACAGATTCACTCGGAGACAGGGCCCGTCTGATCTTCAGTGCACAGTCTAGACAGCAAAGAGCCTGCGGGTGCTTTACCGAGACAGATCAGGAGGACATGCATGGACAGAAGGAAAACAATGGCTGGCTGGACTGGGTCACTGCATGAAGTTACACTTCGTTCAACTAACATAGTTGACTAGGGCATACAACGACACAGCACAGCATAATTCCATTCCAGGACTCATATGAAGAGATTTTCTGTAGCAAATTGTTCTTTTCAACTTTCCAGCGGCCACAACCGGTCAGCGTCGGTACGCGTCTTTGCAAAAGGACTCCATCGTCGTTTACTTGGTCTATTCCATCCATGGGGGAATAAACCTGGTCTTACGATTCACGATCGAACTTCGCAAGATCCAACAAGTCCTTGATGACCCACAATGTACTACGTTACGCGACACTGTGCTGTATGTCCCTGATGGGCATCAGATCAGAAACGTTGGAGCATGCCAAGGGAGCATTAGCCTGGTGCGTACCGTTCGTGCAACATTCTCTTGGCCAACCGTAACACCGCATTGCGCCCATAGGGACTGTGCCAGGGTTTGTAGTAGACTGTGCTGGTGTTGAACCCACCTTGCTGGTCGCACGCCCTTCGGCGGTCTCCAGGTCACAGACCTACCCATAACCCACACGCCCAAAGGGGTTACAGTTACAGGGCTTCCAGCGCGCGAGCAGAACTGGCAGAGTCAGGCGGGAGCCGCCTGTCAGTGCATATCCACCAAGGCGCCACTTAACAAGCTCGCCATAGCAGGGCACCTTGGGCTATGACACATCGTTTCCCCCAGGGACTGAGCACGAGTCGAAGGCTCTGAGTTCAGATATTTAGTCTTGGTGATGCCCTCGATCTTTTCACTCGAAAGGACTCTCCATATCTTCCCCAGAATCATCTTGGTCTATCTTCAATTTCCCCAGACTCACATCTACATCTACTATTATCCCGGGTTGACAATAGTTGACTAAAGTTAGTCCCCAGATATATCGACTTACAAAAAGTCCACTTACACACGAACGAAACAACACAACGATCAACGACAGCTACAACAATTGGTTATCTCGAAGACATTAGATACCAATTGACATCTCAGTCACTCGCTCTTCACAGAAGTTACGAGAAAAACGAAAAACAAATCTACCACTTACTCGCGCCATCCGCAGTTAGCAGCCGGCACTCAAAAATCCTTGCACACCACCTCGGAACAGGTTTGAGTGGCAGCATCGTCATAACCGACTTCGCATTGACGAAGCTTGCAACATTTGCAAAGTCAGAAGACCAGTTGCCCCTGGCTATCTCCCGCCGTATACCCCCACATCATACGCCGGCGTCAACAGCACCTACAGTACTATTTCCGGTATTACATCACACTGAAGAGTTTTTGCGAAAACTCGACTCGTTCACGCGAGTGCTATTTTAGCCGCCAACCCCCACCATCAACCACAAAAGAGAGCGTCTTACAAAAGGATCGCTCACTACCGCCGCCATGCCCCACCGCGTGGCTAACTTCATCCGCACCTCTTCTGGCAACATTGCTCAGATCAAGAAGGTTGCTCGATCACGCACAAACAGCCCCTACACGTCAGACGGCGAGGATCGACCTCAAATCCACGCTGTCAAGATGGCCGAACTCGCAGATGCCGTTAAGAAGCATCACCGCATTTCTCTGCCCTTCGGCAAGTCCCACAAGGAACAGCCCTCAGATGTTTCCATTGACTGGAGTATCGAGAGCCCACCTGTGGTTTTCCACGGCAACACTGAGGAGAGCACTGGCGCTCTCATCACTGGACAGATGTTCCTCGATGTCAAGGAGGAGGTTGTCGAGGTTGGAAGCTTTGCCGCTTCTCTCAAGCTTCACATCTACCAGAAGAGGCCCTACCAGAGCCACTGCACAGATTGCCAGAACCAATACACTGAGCTCAAGAGCTGGCAGTTCCTAGCTCTCCCCACCACACTCCGCAAGGGTCGTCACCCATTCCCTTTCTCTATTCTCCTGGATGGCCACCTCCCCGCTACCATGGATACTCCCCTCGTCGCCATCTCATATGAGTTCAAGGCTGATGCCTATGTCACCAAGAGCGTGCACTCATCCAGTGGCTCCGTCACGCCTGTGCGATTCGAGCGAACTGTCCCGGTTAAGCGATCTCTCCCCGAGAACGAAATTCCTCACCACTCTGTCCGCGTCTTCCCCCCTACCAACATCAAGGCCAGCGCCCACTACAACAACATCATCCACCCCACCGGATCCAACACTGTCAGTCTCCGACTTGACGGTCTCATGAGCCGCAACGACAAGGCCAAGACCATTGACTTCTGGCGACTAAAGAAGGTCACATGGAGACTCGAGGAGACCATCAAGACCGTGGCCCCTGCTTGCGACCGACATGCTCCTGCAGCTGAAGACACCGAGAAGAAGAGCCTTCCCCGCAACGAGGTCCGCGTCCTGGGCGAGAAGCACCTCCACGATGGCTGGAAGTCTGACTTCAGCGGCACTGATGGCAAGGTCGAGCTTGAATTCGATTACTTTGCCAATCAGTACAAGTCTCACACCAAGGAGCTCAAGTATGCCTGCGACACCAAGTCTGCTGAGGGCGTCGAAGTGACACATTCACTACTCATTGAGCTTGTTGTCTCTCGGGAATACGCTCCCGAGGGTAAGCCTCAACTGGCTACCCAAACCGGCACCGGCCGCATCCTGCGAATGCACTACGGTGTTGTCATGACTGCTCATGCTGGCATGGGTGTCAGCTGGGATAACGAGGCTCCTCCGGTCTACCAAGACGTTCCTCCTAGTCCCCCTGCCTACCCTGCCATTGAGTCCCCGGTTGAGTACGAGAGCCTGGAGCACCTCGATGCCCACCGACTCAGCAGTCTTTCCAACTCATCAGATGATGGCAGCCAATAGAGCTGCCATCGATGAGATTTAACATATGTCTTTTATTGCTTAATATTTGCATTTTCCTTTGTCAACAACTGCATGAGACACGCGGCGATCCGATTTGCGAAAAGAAGATACCCCAGAAGCGTTGATAGGAAGGCTCAGTAACTTCCACCTCTACATTATAAGGAAAGGGAATACAGAACACATGGGAAATGACTTTTGAAACGGAGTTTTGGAGTACAAAAAGTTACAGTGGACTGGATATCAGGGACGCAAGAGCCCATGTGTTGTATAGCTATCAAAGCTTCTGTATCTAGTTATGACAAGAAAGGCCGCCCAAAGAAGCAGGCTTAAAAACATTGAATAATTATGAACCATTTCAACTCTCAAAGCTTGACGATACTCTCACGTGAATTATTGGCTACTTGGCAACGAGCCAGTTTCTGTTTGCTCATTGACTCGCATAGAGCAGTCAACCGGATTCTTGGTCTAGAACAAGATAAGTGGTGTGAGTCAGATGCAGCCAAGCATGAGGCGTCCGGGGTTAGATAACCGAGGCACTCTTTTACAACCCAAAACAGAAGCAATCTTGAAGTCTGATAAGCAAAAACCTGGGGTTTGTGGGCGGACAACAACCCGCAGTCAGCCATGATAAGTCGGGTAGTCTAAGAGGTCAGTGTCACAAGCAAAAGCGGTGCACACATTGCACAGAATGGTTTGGTATGTGAGTTTGAGCCTGAAAGGCGGGAGATTCTCGGGTCGACCAAGAACATGCAGCGTTGATCGTCAAAAGTGGTGGTCAGTCTGTGATGCATGATGGATCACACGACGTGCAGAGACAGCAGGATTCTGCAAAGTACCAAAAAGATTGTGTCATTAGCGTGCGGACTTGGACTCCCGGTATAACTTGCCAGAAGAGGGCGCAGTGGCTTGTTCAAAGTATTGCCCGGATGCAGCATCCGTTATGGCTTTGGTCTTGTGTGTCACATCTCATGTGAGTTGATGGCGTACATGTTTGGTGGGATGGTGAAAGCTCAAGAATATAAATTACAAGCTTGGTTAGATTAATAGCTACCCAAGCTATCTGGGAAAATATGCTTGTTTGATGGGGCCTGTCTTGGCTGGTTTGGGAGTTGGAGATTGCTTGGAGGGATATCTGCCGGTCCCGTGATCGGATGAACTTGAAGTGCACAAAGAGGTACATTTTGTTCTTAGGCTTCAGGACAAAGCAGTGAAGGGGTCTTTTCTTTCATATAGCAGTCGGCATTAGGCCATGCGACGTATAATTCTTTTCTTCAACGGCTTGTTGTCCGCTTCATCTCGAAACACTGGCATTACAGATGTTCTTACTGCCACCTTGGCTTCGGAAACATACGCCCTGCTGAATATTTAAACATCTACCGGAAGGCAAATTTGCATTTGGAGTGATCATAACCAGATAATAACTGGAAAAGAGAACCTTGTTGTGTTTACTTATCCGTTTCAACATGGTTGCATAGCGAGTTCGGGTGTAGTTGCTACAATTCTTGGGCAGTATCCCATGTTGCATAGTATTCAGACATTTAATATACGAGCTGAAGACTATTAAATACTTTAGAAGTGAGCTTGGGACGCAAAGATAGAACATCAAGTCCCAAGCTGTGAACTTTCTCGGAGCGGAGATTGAGATACCTGACGTATTGCTCAAGGCATCGGTGAGCACCTGTCCACAGCTAATAGCCCCCCTCTAGTATCGTAGTATCTGCAAATAAATTTTAATTCTTTGGGGTATCAGTCTCTACCTAGTTGTCCTCATCATAAGTTAGCCTACAATTAGGATAGTTATCCAGGGTAGAGAATGAGGGATAGGTTACCTAAACCAGCCAAAGGATCCCTATTTGAACTTTGCGAACAAGTCATATGGAGAGAACTATGAGCTGAGAAGCTTTAAGTTGTTCCAGATGAAGCCTTCTCGTAAGACTGAAAGTAGCACTTGTAAAACCACGGAAACATGAGGCGATGATGATAATGCAATTGCGTAAGACATCAAGCACAGCTACAGGGATTCGGTTCTAAAAGCATTTCTATTATCGACCAGAACAAACTAATCTAAACCTGGGAGAGAAGGCAGAAGGAATTTAAAGGTTGTAATTCGAGTAGCGATCGCCAAGACACCAGCTCGCCCTGTCAGCCATAACCACTGCCAGTATTTCCAAGTAAGTCACCATCATGTGATACAAGAGACAGGGCAACCGGAAACCGAGATGTGCCGAGAACGATCCAATGCCTAAAACACTGACTGCATTGCTATGGAGTGATAATAAGTTATCAGAATGGATTGCAAGCTATTGATAGAATACCGGCCCAGCATCGGCCGCATCAAAAAGCTGTTTGAGGCTCGTTTGAGAATCGAGAACTCGTAAGTCGACCCATAATATCGAACATTTTTAGAGGACGATCTCCTGATAACGCCCTCAAGGTAACATAATTGAACACTCTCTTGCTACGAATAAGCCAATTGTTGCATGGTTGTTATAGCTGATCTTATGCATCATATGATGGCGGTCAAGAAAGTGTGACTGATGCTGATTGGGCAATTGCATGGGTTGATCAAAGTCAAGTCTTGCAACATTAAATGTGATAGTTAACGAGGAGATGCTGGGTCCTCATTGTATTGTTCAAGATGTTCTGAGTGATGAATTTATTAGAGTCACTTGTAGACGGAGTTGCCAAGCAACTGAAGGATCTATCAATAGCTTACCCCAGATTTTGAAGCTGCTGTTGGAGCTGGAGCTGGAGTGTGGAGACTCTGGCCGGGTGTATGAAACCGGCATCTATCAATGTATCATCAGGCACAGAAATGAATGGCTACTTTCCCTATCAATGGCACTGTATCATATCATGATGATACTGCAGATGCCCAATTTCTCACCCAAATCACACAATTATCCCCCTGATTAAACATGCCGGATACCAATTTACTCCTGATACTCGTCTAGAGAGTCACACGACTCGACGGTTTTTCTAGCTTCCTCGACTAAACTTGCCCGATCTCAACCGCGGCCCACCAAACAAGGTCAAGATACAGAAGAAGCTTCAGAGTCTCTCCCTCCCGTCAACTCCCGTGGACAACAATCAACCCCCGGGAAGAATACAACGCTAACGCGTGAAACTGGCGATTCAATGTGACTGTTCATATTAGATATAAACAGAGTCTTACACCGTAACACGGAACTTGGCCGAAATGATGCCTCAGGCTCTGGCCCGGCCCCCGTATCCACTTCCCTTGAGCCGAGAGTGACCCATGATAGCTCCGAGCTATGAGTAACAGTTTAGCACATTCTACCCCGGATTTCGGCTTCTGCGTGTTACTCATAAACTCTTGCATTCCTCCCCTTCCTATATCTATCTCCTGTCTCTCGTTCTCTTTACCTATAGAATAAATTGCATCTTTTCCTATTATACCTACTACACCTACTGCATCTACCTAGTAACGGAATGGCCCCATTTCTGAATACGCCCATGGACACAAGAAATACCCACACCAATAGACGATAACCTCTTCGTGGAAATGGCTACTTGCAGTCTCAAGTCGCTGCGGCGACCATCACTCAACCTCATGTCTGGAGCGAGAAAGAGGTCTTTTCCTTTCAATGGCCTCATCTCAAAAGCTGCCACTCGTGGCTTAGCTACCGTCACCACTCAAACAACACAGCCAGCTATGATGATGGAAGACCACAACACTAGACTGATCAACATGGGCTACAACTACAACTACATCGAACATGTCGAAAACCTCGAACAGTACCGCCTTGGAGGCTTCCACCCCGTATCCCTAGGTGAAACCATCAACGACCGCTACCTGGTCCTCAACAAGCTCGGCCACGGTGGATACTCAACTGTCTGGCTCTCATGGGACATCTTGAAACAGAAGTATGCCGCATTGAAGATTGTACTAGCAGATTTCGGTGAAGACTCAACAGAAGTCGATGTCCTTCAGCGTCTGGAAGCCAAAGCTGGGAAGAAACATCCCGGAAGGTCTCTCATTAGACATGTCACCGATAACTTTCACTTCGATGGTCCCAATGGAAGACACACCTGTCTGGTTAACGACCCGGCGATGATGTCGCTACGCCTTGCGAAGGACGCCTCTTTCACAAGACTCTTTCAGCCACGGACTGCCCGAGCCATCGCCGCTCAGGTTGTGCAGTCCATCGCGTACCTCCATGAGGGCGGTGTAGTACACGGCGACCTCCACCTCGACAACATCTTGCTCCAGCTTCCGGACCGAATCAAGCAATTATCGCCAGATCAACTTCATGAGCGACATAGTCATCCAGCGACAGTCCCTGTGACGAGACTCGACGGACTTCCTCTTGACGAAAATGCACCGCGAAACGCTGTGCTGCCAATCTGGCTTGGCCAAAAGAGCGAGGATGTAGCTCTGGCAGATGCAAAGATCTTACTGGGCGATTTCGGCGAGTCCTATTTACCAAGTCAAGAAAAGCGCCAATATTCCAACGCTCCGATTCGCTACCGGGCACCCGAAACTCAATTCCCCGATGTGTGTCAACCTCTCTCGTTCAGCTCCGATATTTGGAGTCTTGGCTGTCTCCTCTGGAACATCGTCGGACAACGCCCGCTATTCGACGCCTGGACCCTCTCAGAAGATGACATCCTCCAAGACCAAATTGACCTTCTTGGTGAAATCCCAGATGAGTGGTCTGCCTACGGCGCTAAGCGATCAGAGTACTGGGTCGAGGACGTCGAAGAAGAGGCGGCCACACAAGCCACTACTCAGGGCGGTTACACATGGGATGACCGCTTTGAGCGCTGTGTACAACAAGGACGAAAGGAGAGCGGCATGAAGCCCATGTCAAGGGATGAGAAGGAGGCTTTTATTGATATGATGAAGAAGATAATTACCTTCCGCCCTGAGGATAGGATAACAGCTAAAGACCTACTGGAGTCACGATGGATGAAACAGTGGGCATTGCCGGAGCTGAAGAAGCTTACAGCTTCATGATTGATGTTAAAAATAGGATTGGCATTCTGAATTAGCGAGTTTGGGAAATGCGTTTGTGTATATGGATCATAAATGAGATTTACTTAATACCAATTGATGTATGCTTATACTTTTCATAACTGCGGAAACTGGGTGATTGCCATCAACACTCAAATTTGTAAGTTGCCAGTACGGCGCATAACTCAAGTCAAGCAAACTCGAGTAAATCAAAGCGACTAAAAGCTTTGAAGAAAACGACAGACAATGCCGAGATCAGCTTGAAGTAAAACTATGTGATCTTTGTGTTTTCAGGCTCAAGATTGTGAACTCAAGCACAAACTTGCACTTAGAGTGACGTATCTCAACGATTTTTGCGAAAATCTTCCTGTATAAATACTACGCAAATGCCTCCTTCAGTCTTCTCTTTCTTCTCAATTAATTGTATCCCTATATGAGAGATTGTCACATATTATACCTTGCCTTGGAACTGATAGTTCTATATTTCATTCTTCCCATATGGCGAAAGGTTCTATGCTGATGCGAGCCCTTTATTATTCAGTACATCACTGCTATCTCGCAGGACCAGCCGAATCACTCAATTGTATATATCATCATCACTTCACATAACAAATCGAGGAGACAGATTCATAAAGAAAGAGCACATCTCAACCAAGGCTTCCTCCTTTGACTACCTTCGCCATGACTTGGGCTCTAGCTAGCAAGGCCATCCTTAAAAATGCTAAATCCGCTTTCGCAACAAGTCTTGAGAGCCCTCATCCGTGTAACAAAGATGTTTGGGCACAGCCCTCATCCATGTGTTTAAAAGAAGCGGAGGCACAACCGAGATCAAGAAGATCCTGACGACTAATTTCTACTCTCGACACTACCTTTGACCACCAGCTTTTCAGGTGCTCTCAATGGTAAGAGTTACTTAACTCAGGACGTGACTATACCACTGGTATGGACCGGTGGTTCAGAACAGGCTCTGCCCGTTCCTTGTTCCGTTCTTCATACAGTTACGTTGTCGATTACTTGGCACTCAAATGGCATACTGACCTTAATCTTTAGAAACATTGGCAACATATAGCCTCGTCCATCCATACACAAAGTTCTTTTCTACTCTGGCGTGGTGAAAGGCTACTTCACAGTAGAGCATATCACACCAAGCGACTTCAATACCCAGAACAATTTTATGAGATATAGAAGCCGACAAAGCGAGAACATGTATACTTCTAGGCCCGACTTGTGAATTATAACCTCGCTACTAATAGCGAAAGGTTCACAATGATCATCAAGACTCTGAAAGAAAAGCCTAAAGCTTTGAGACTCTGACTAGGTTCATGTGAAAGCTTTCCCTACGAAGCGTTGGCTTCAAGTCGTCCAACGAAAGGTACCAACATTTGGAGCACCGCACGCCTTTATTTCGATGTTTCTTATAATCATCTTATAATCAAGCAAGTTTTGTGACAAGCCCATTGAAAACCACTTCAAACGATATGCTATAACACAAAAGCAACATCATTTAACCCTCGGCGTGTCGATCATGGGCTGTATTGAGAACGTCGCCGAGTATCACACCTTTCGAACTTGATACAACAAACTGATTCAATTGGACTATGCTCGGGCAACCTATTGTAAGAGCAGCAGATCCTTAGGCATTTCTCTTCGTCTTACTCAAGCTCGTGGAGGTGCCGGTTTTATACCTGGAGGCGAAAAACGGCTACAGGTCAGATATGGTGTTTCTTGTAGCTTAGACCGAGCTCGATGTCAATAAATGCGATGTAGTGTCCGCAAGCAGAAGCTATTTGGTATAAATTATAGCTGGTGAATTTCCCATGGATTTTGCCACTTATCTTAACTATGATTCGATCTATAAAGTAGAGAAACTCCTTGATTCAGTGTGTATTCAAATATAGATGATGATGTTTGAGAAAATTTATTCAATGTCATCAACTATCTGATCTAATAGCCGAAGGGAAAGGGATCATGATATTAGACCTCATTTTAGGTCTTTTTACCCAAATTATTGCCATCTATCTTCCTGTCTATGCAAGCCAGCTCAGTCCCACGACATACCATCATCGTCGTACCTAAACAACCTCAGAATTGCTGACGCAACTTGCTCTCCATCATGGTCCAGATCCGCCGTCTCAGCCGCTCGATCCGCATGCTCTAGATCCTTGATCCCACCACTATCAATTCTCATCTGAATCTGTCTCTTGACCATGTCTTCGTCAAACGCCAGATGCGCCTGAGATGTGAACAGTCGTTTGGGGATATATAATCCCTGAACGGATGTGTGATTACTTGTGCCCCAGACATGAACGTCGGTGTCAGGCTCGAGAAGGCCGTTTGATGATTCAACGGAGGGGGCTTCGAGGACTTGATCTTGGTGCATTTGATGGAGGTAGACTTTATCATCGTGTGTGCGGAAGAGGCGCTTGCCTACGGGCGTCAGAGTGATCGCATTGTGACCAAGTTCCCAGTCGTTTGTAGGTGAAGGGCCGACTTTGCCTCCTAGAAGACGGGAGAGAACCTGGTGGCCAAAGCAAACGCCCGTGAAGTGAAAATCGGGACGCTTGGTCCATAGTTCTAGAAACAGTGAGTTTACATCCAAAGAGAGAAATGATGAGCTACTCACGCTTCAAAAGATGGAGCAAGTCATGAATCCACTGGTTATCGCCATGCGCGTCATACATACTGCCCGTAATGAGCAGCCCATCGTAACCCTCAAACTCCTCCACCTTGGGCATGCGACCACCCTCTTCTGTCACGGCAAAGACCTGCTCTGTCTCAACGCCCAGCGGAGGATGATGCTTGCTTCCAGCCTCTGAAAAATGGCGATGCAGAATCTCACCAAACGAACCGCGCTCGGTTTGAGTGTCAGGATGAGGAGTATCGGTCTCGAGAACAAAGACTTTGACGACTTGTGCGTCGATGGTGGGCTTGTAATGCTGACCCATGCTGCTCGCTGTTGTATAGAGCTTTTGTAGTGGTGAAGGTGTAAGTGTACGGATGTGAGGTTGTATGCAGGGTTTTGGAGGGGCAGTGAAGCGTGGGAGATGCTTTGCAGCGTTGGATGTATTTAAACGGCAAGACAACGGCCGAAATCCAGTTTTGAACATTTTCTACAATATTAGAATATGCAATTGTACAAGAGTTTTCTCGGACTCTGATATTCTATAGACTTGATCTTTTCTTCGTCTTGACGTCAGCTAAGACTCTTGACAACGGCGAACTGGGCGAGCCAAGCCCGTGATGACGGCAGCGGGTCATGAATAGTGGGTTTTGAGGCGGCTTCTCGATGCTGATATTCTGCCTGCATTTGCAGCACTGTACAGGGTGCACATCTTTCCTATTGCATGTAACCTGCTGTCAGAGGTATTTGTACCTGTAAATCAGGGGATTGGTAGGGATCTCTGTTCCAATGGGAGTGAGATGGAGTTACCAATTGAGGTTCTGACATGGGGGCACCCACACTCAAGCTTGGCTTAGAACAAGCATACCAAATAACCATGATACTCTATTCAACAATGCTAAATTCGTAAATATCTACAGTTTGCTCTCTTCCTCCGCTCCCCAGTAAAATGTACTGATCTCAACTCCAACATACTCATCGTTGTACTTCCTCGTCTCTTCTCCCTCCCTTGCTGCTCCCGCGCACACAAGCAATGGCATAAAGTGCTCTCCTCCATTAGGCGGGTGCATCATATCAGCATATGGAAATTTCCTCCAACCCTTGAGAGCCTTCCACCGCTCATTTGTGTCCTTCTTGAGTGTCGCCTCAGTCAATGTGTTGTTCCATTCATCAGACAAAGTTCGGAATTGACGTTGCTGTTCAGGCCCCGAGCTACCCAGCATCATCATGGCGCGAATGTTATGAAAGCTTGCAAATCCTGAACCAACGACGGCGATGTTATTGGCTCGCAGTTTTCGCAGTGCTGCGCCCATGCGGAGATGTTCCTCGGGATCCTCTGACTCAAGACTGAGACCTGGACTACGGGGATGTCGGCTTTGGGATGGACGAGCAGGAGCGGAATAAAAACTCCGTGGTCCCATCCTCGCTCGTCATCCAACTCAGGTGTAAGACCTTCTCCGCGTAGAGCATCGGCGATCTCGTTTGCGATCTCTGGGTGTCCTGGCGCTGGGTACTTGAGAGAGTATGATTCACGAGGGAACCCGTAGTAGTCGTAGAGTAACTTATGAGATGCGCCTGATGAGATGGTGGGCTTTGCCGTCGACCAGTGAGCAGTGACGAGGATGATGGCTCGGGGTTGATCTGGAGTGCCAAGCTTGAGGATCTTGGGGACGCGGTTCTTTAGGGAGTAGACAATGCTTTCATGTTTAGGGTCACCGAGAACAGGCATCGGGCCTAATCGTGTCAGCTATATCGGTAATCGAGGCAGATCATATGGTGTTGACTTACCACCGCCATGGGATAGCGCAATTACAGGGGCAACCTTTGACATGGCGGATGAATGTGAGTGTCTTGAAAACGACTTGAATAAAGATGAGGACAAAGTTCTTCGTGCAACAAGAGGCCAATTCCACATGAACAGCTATTTGTCGACTGCTATACTGTACTTTGTAGGATTCTACTGTGTCAAGCTCATTCATCATGGCGGGGTCCTCAAGCTATTTATCCTCTTGTCCCATGATAACGGGGGCCATCATGGCTTGTGGAGCATTTTCCCTTTTCCGCGTTCTACCCCCGAAAACCTCTGCCGAAATCGACGAGATTCAAGAAATCAGCCAATGGAATCGCCCTTGGTCATTACCCGCGCGCGATGCTCCACTCTGTTCCCGCGCGTCACTGTTTGTAATCCATCCCCGCTTCCCGAAGGCTCGGCCCCCACTGTATTTCTGTTGGCGATGGCCTCATCTATCTGCAAGTTGCCACTCATCTTATAAATCTACAACAACATTCAAATCAAAGGAGATGAGAAAGGGTTTATCGAGAGGATATATTGTACTTAACTATCATAATACTGTATTATGAATATTTTACTAAAGCTCAGGTAAAATATGAATGACGTAACTTCTTACTCGATTCTCATATCTTGACCTTGGGAGTGAATTTTAAAGAAACCATCCCCATGATGGATTTTCTGGATAAGCGCATGGATTCATCCAATACTTAATCGCGACTCGTACGCTATCAAAGATACACCTAGATAAACACAGATACATCACCCCTGCCATGCCCAACAGCCTTGATTCTCGATCCAATCTCAAGAGGACTACCCTCAGTCACCATAAAGTGACCAGAGTCCTTGAATGACTCCTCATCTGCCCCCAGGATCTTGTAAATGTTACTACTCACAAGATTAATAGCTTCTTTCTCATTCAATCGTCCACCTCCATTCTTGAATGCAGTGCCAGCTGCAAATCCCAAGTCACGGAGCTCCCAGTCTTCTTGCAGTCCAATCGCAGCAACTACGCCTGCGTCAACCAATGCATCTATGGTTGTACCATTGGTGAGTGGCGCACCGGTCAGGGCGCGGCGTGAGTCCCAGCTTTCACCCTTCGCCTGCAGCGGCGAAAGGATGACTCCAACACCAGCCTCTCCAAGTTCCTTGGCCACCAGGTGAGACTCAGCACCACCAATGATGGCCAGTTTGAGACCTCCAGCTCTCTTGCTTGAGTCTGCTGCTGCGAGGACACCCTCGATCTCAGACTTGATTCTAAGAGCTGTTGCAATGCCATCTGCACTGTTGATGGTGAGGGCCAAAACTTGCTCGCCACTGATCACCTTCTTGAGGTACGCCGCTTCTGAGAACGGATTGCTCGCAGGTTCCGGAGTTGTAGCAGCTGTAAGTAACTTGTTTCTCAATCCACCGAAAGCGGCTGAGTAGCTGGTTGAACCTCTGACGTTCAGATCCAGAGTGTAGTGAACTGCCAGGTCGGGAGCAAAAACTGCACCTTCTTCGAGGGTCGTCAATGCTGAAGTCAGGAATCCGACGCTGGTACCGAAATGAGTTGCACCACCTACAAAGACTGGTGCTGAGACGGCCCTGGTGACTCCATATCGAGAGGCAACGTGCAACTTCTTGGAGTCAAGAGCAAGACCATCGATAGCCCGAGAGAAGATCAATGGGTTGGGTCCGTTGTTAGTTGCGTCCTCAGCATCAATCTCGCTGAGGCCCAGAGTACCGCCCACAGCTGTGAAGGATCGGGTCAAATAACCATTCTTGAGCGCAATGGTCTTAGCGCCAGTTGCAGCCACAGCTTGGAACTCCTGGTCGCAAGTACCAATGCAAGAAATCTTGCCATTCTGTACGACCACGTTGACCGGCTTGTCTTGACACTCGTAAGTCTTCTCATCTTCAAGGAACACTTTCTTGACACCAGTGAAGAGTACAGTATCGAGCTTGCTTGGCTCCTCAACAATCTCGGTAGGCTTCTCCACAAATGCAGCTGCTTCTTGTGACTTCATCAGCTCAATAGGGTCCTCGAACTGGGCTGTGCCGTCAATCCAGACTTGCACAGGAGTTGCGCCAACGCTAAGAGGGTCACTATCCCAGACAGCAACGTCGGCATCAAAGCCAAGCTTGACTTTTCCTAGACGCTTGCCCAAACCGAGAAGTTCAGCGGGAGCAGATGTCACACTGGCTAGTGCGACATGGTAAGGAAGGCCGTAATGATAAGCCTTGGCAGCCTCAAAAAGGACATGCTGTGCGTTAATCACAGGGTTGTCGCTGACATACACTACTGTGAGGTTGTTCTCGTGGAGGATCTTTCCAGCATACTCAGAGCCAATGTATGCTTCGGTCTTGTAAAACATGTTATCGGCGAATAGAGCAGATGCAGGAGGACGTCCGCCCCAGGTTCGCTTGAGGATCTAACAAAAGTTAACATGAGAAGCCTTTCAACACAACACGATCTTACCTCTGGAACCAGATAGGTCTGGTGAGCATGATGGAAGGCTCGGACAGGGAACTTGAACTCGTTGGTGTGATCCACCATAGCCTCCAAGTCGGGGATCGTGTAACAATGTGTGTTGATATGAACCTGACCACGAAGCGCAGCGGTGAGAGCCTCCCAGGCAATCTCGCCTGGAAGATACTCATCCAAGGACTCAACACCCTGAGACTCAGCCTTGGCGCACCAGTCATCCTGCTTCTGGATCAAATCTCTTGCTTGCTCAAAAGCGTGGCGGAACTCGTAGCTTTCACCCATACGACTGAATGGCCTGTTTCCAACCCGGCCATGAACACGCTTCGCGTTCTCACCACATGCCATCTTCATATATCGCCAGTTGCGGTCTGGGTCGGCGAGCAAGTCCACTGCGCTGATTTCCTTGCGGCCATCAGGTTTGCCAACTGCATGCTTGATGACATAGGCCTCTCCACCGATATTATTGCCGGAACCAGGAAGGATAAGAGAAGTTGTAACACCGCCTGACTTGATGACTTCAATTTGCGGGTCAAGCGGGAGCAAAGAGTCAATCGCTCGAGCCCAAGGTGTGATGTTATCCGACATCTCATTGCCATCTGAGTTTCCCTCCAGAGAGGGCAATGGATAGACGCCAGCGTGGCTGTGAGTGTCAACAATACCGCTGGTCAGACGGCGGCCATGGGCTTCGTAGATAATTGTGTCATCAGGTAGCGAAGCAGTCTTGATGTCCTCCTCAACGCGTTGAATGAGACCCTTCTCGAGAAAGACATCACCCTGCACCCACTCCCAGCCCTTGCCAGCATACGCATCCTCTTCACTGGTTCCTTCGACGGGCTCTCCAATCCAGATAGTAGCGTTCTTGATCAAAGTGGGCTTGCCGCCGTCGATATAACGAGCATTCTTATCTCGACCGAGACCAGGCGGGTCTTGCGGCTTGACACGGAACTTCTTACACGTCTCGAGATCTTCATTGAGTTTCTGGATAGACAAAGTAGTCTTGTTTCGCGGTGCGAGCTGTCGCCACTGGGCAAAGACAATGAAGGTCAAACAGGCTAGAGCAAAGAGCCTGATACCGCGTGAGCGACGCAACAACCGTCTGTTCCGCTGTTGACCAGGATGAAGGCCAACGGGCGCTGGAAGCGAAACGGAGCTGTAAGGCGGAAGTTGTGCCTTTTCATCCATTGTTGCTTCTTGTTGTGAGGCTTCACAATGTCAATGGATGGAGGCCTACAAGATATGAAAGGTAAAAGAGGAGTTGAGAGCTTTGGAATGAAGATCCCGTCTCGTCACTCAGTGATAAGACGTACTTCGCAAGCCTCGGCTGGGATCTCACAGTGATTGGTCTCCACTATGGCGAGCTATCTACGGTGGGTAACACAGCTAGGTACAGGGGACCCCAAGCTCTACCCTCAAATAAAACTCATACACAACAGTCAAATTGAACGATATCTAGGTAGGTCTTGAGTCATGATGTTGAGAGCTTGCCAGATACGAGTTTATCTTTCGAAATCACCAAGTAGCAGTCAACAGCAAACTGAATTACATATGTGACTTCTTCAGAGTTGGTGCCTGAGCTCTATAATGTCTTGACTGACGATCTTTCATTCATGGCGAAGTGCTCATCTTATTGTCACCCTACACTTTGAGACGATATGCTCCGGAACTTTTGTTTATGGTCTTCCTTGATGAGATTCGCAATCGACAAAATTGATTCATAATCAGTCTGAGCCTTCGTTTGAGCTTCCTACTTAAACAATCGAGGCGAAAAATAAAAAAAAAAAAAAAAAAAAAAAAAAAAAAAAAAAAAAAAAAGGGGTATTGGTGAGATATCGAGACCTGTTATGAAGACGTCCTAAAAGACAGTAACACGTCGTTGAACATTTAGACCATGAACCCTAGAGGTTACGCCCCTCTCGTAACCCGTTTCAAAAAGAGCCCAATATTTATAAAGAGATACCAGCTGAATCTGGCCCAAGTCCTGCAACCCCATATCAATCGAAAACCCTAGCCGGTAATCTGAGAAAATGCCCCAATCCATTGCATCGAACTCACGAGTCACGACTACCTCTTAGACAGATGAGGCATTCGTCTCTTTGACTGCCATTTCGGCCACTAATACCACCCCAGAATCCTCCAACTCATATAACGGCGGCATTGCATCCGGGCCCCGACCCGTGAGCCGCTTTGCGTACCATCCCATTCGCCTGAAGTAGTATCGAACATGATCACGGTTCCGAACACTAAACACAATATCGAGTTCTTCCAACGACAGTGCCTTCGTCTCTGGAAGCAGGAAATACGTAAACACGAATCCGATGATGTTCCACGTGGCATACCAGTAAAAGGCGCCCGAGGATTTAAATGCCTTTTCCATCATAGGCCACGTAAAGCTGAGTAAAAAGTTGAATGACCAGGTGATTGATGTTGCTGAGGCCATACCAAGAGCCCGGATATGCAAGGGGAATGCCTCCGCGCTATAGGTAAAGGGAACAGGACCGAGACCAGGTGAGTAAACGGCCATGAAGATGTAAATACTGGTGGCGATGAGAGGAAGACGAAGGCCGTTGTCTTCAATCCCGAAGCATGAACCGGTCCAATACAGGCAAGCACTCATCATGGGGAACGTGACTAACAGGAGGTTGCGGCGGCCAAAGGTATCAATCGTCCAAATTGCAGGCAGCGCAAAGATCCAGTTGATGGCACCGCCACCGAATGAGGCCAGGAGGGCCTGAGATCGGGTATAGCCTGCATCTGTAAAGATCTTTGTGCTGTAGTATGCGATCACATTAACTGTAGACTTGTTAGTTACATAGTAATCAAGATATGGGTTTTCGGACATACCGCCACAGAACTGCTGCATGAGCATACAGAACCACGAAGACTGCGCAGCTCTCCAGTTCCTCCGTACTTTGAAGAGCTCCTTCAAACCTTTCCGGCCTTCTTTGGTCTTTTGCTCGGCCTCCAAGAACTTCCAAGCGAGATAGAGATCCCGAGCAGCTTGGAGGTCAGCGCGACGAAGCTTCCTAAGCGAATGGTATGCCTTCTGGAATTCTCCCCTATCCATGTACCAACGCGGACTCTCAGGGAGAAGGAAGACCAGAAGACCAACGATCAATGGTGGAAGAGACGTTGAACCAATCATCCATCTCCAAGGTGCGTACTGGTTCGGCCACGTGAGATTCTGGAAAGCTAAAGAGGAAGCAAAGCCGAGCATGATGCCAAAGGCCGTCCACATCTGCCACATCATAGTCAAGGCGCCTCGAACTGCCTTGGGTGCACATTCAGCTGCATATACGGGAGTGGTGCTTGATTTGGCGCCAACTGCAAGCCCGAGGGTGAAGCGTGCAATGATTAGACATATCCAACTGTTAGCAGCAGCTTGCCATATTCCTGTGACGAAAGCAAAGAGACAGGAAAAGGCGATGGTTCCTCGTCGGCCAAAGAATCTGTTCAAGGGGGCGTTGAGCCAGCATCCGACGAGGGCAGCAGAGGCATATGGTGCGCCGTTTGTCAGACCTTGCAGCGCTCTATCTTTGATGTTGTACTCTTCGAAGTAGAAGTGCTGGATTGTTAGTCTGTTTGTCTCTCGATAGTCAGGGAGGACTTACCTGTGCACCGTTGATGACTGTCTGATCCATGCCCTGCACAATAGCGCAACCCGCACACAATGCGCAGAGGAAGTAAAGCATCTTTGGCTGAGACTTCCAACGATGGTCATCTTCGTTCCTCAGGAGCTCCTTGTCCTCCTCGGTCAACTCCTCTATGGATTCGTATCCCTTCGGCGTGTTGATGACTTTGGCTATGAGTGCGCCTTTGGTAAACCAGGAAATGCAGGTATCCAGCCCCTTATCTTGGGCGAAGTTCCTTGCATCGGCGACCAACTCGTCATGCGTCATGCTGGCCAGTGGATTTTGTAGCACTGCAGTTGTTGATCTCGTCTTGGCTCCAGGAGGTTTGGCATCTTGCTGTGTAGGGTCGAAGCGAGGCTCACCCTGAATTTCGTCAATCGTTTCCATTTCGGCTGCGTATTAATGGTCCAGTGATATAAGATGACGGATATTGCAAGCCCATTGGAAGCAGAACCTCGGAAAGCACTGAGGGAACCATTTCAAGGCCCTCTCGAGGACGAGTCCTCTTCTAAATAGATCAATTCACGTGGCATCTCGGGGCTTCTTCCTGTATACTTTGCGGGGAAATCGTGTTATGCAGCGTGGTGGTTGGATCAATGACAACTCTGTCTTGTTCTCAAAGCCATTTACATGTCAAAGTCAAAGTCCGAGGTACCAGGTGACGAGAAACTCGCCTTTTGGTCTTGCCATTCGCTCTGACGATCTCGGCCATCAGAAGCATCGGGTCGGCTCAATAGCTTCATTGGTGCCGCCTTTGTTGAGTTGGTTGACTCACGAACGTTAACTCTCCCTCAATCTTCTTGTAGACATTTCTGGTATCCATTACACGATAGAACGCGGGGAAGTGGTTATAATGATGTAGAGTTTCCACGTGGTTTATATAACGTTCGCCAATAGACCTGAGCGAGGTTGTGATAACAGCCTTGGTTACTCAAGAAAAGGCCGTTTATAAAACCATTCGAAGACTGCCTATTCGTGTATGAATAGTAATCTTTAGGACAGAAGCTCACGCTCTTGTTTCACATGTGTTTTTTTCTCTTGTTGGAGTTCTTTCTGGATATGCATTCATAAGTACCTTGTTTCGAGCTCTTGTGGCTGGTTTAAAATCGCATCATAGAGTCTAAAGCTCGTTTATGCTGTGACCCGCCCGCGTATCTATTATACTGGATGCTTGTTTTGCGATCGTGATCTCGCCTCGTGGCTGACATGTCCAGGGTATAGCTTGTCAACCAATGCACAGTCTCATTTCAAGACGTTTAAGTTCCAAGAAGAATGCGTTGACCCTGGCCAAGTCAAAACATGGTCATGTGTTTGTGGCGTCGAAAAGGTTATTGAGGTTGTCCGAAAATAAAGGCTTGTTTCAACCTTAGGACGTATGTATGTACATCGAGTCTTGACAAGATTCGACCCTTCAGATCAGGGGGTGAAACTACTTTGATAGTTCTGTTATTAGCTTTACTCTTGTTTTCGCCCTTCACAAGTTCACGTTAATTATGCCAAGAATTAAATTTTTAAATACTCCGAGCTTACGTCTGTGATTGCTTGTTATTTACCGATCAGGCACAGTAGGATCGAGACCGTTGAATGGAGTCTCCACTTTCAGATGCTAAGCGCCATGATCCATGGTTCAGGGAAGGCTGTGTTACTGTTGCTAGGTGATCGTCACACCTGTAGTTCATCCTCCCAACCTCCTCGGGCGCCTCGGGAGGAGAGTAAACAATTGAGTAGGAGCTCTGAATGTCATGATAATCCTCAATTGAGCCAACCGAGAATATAAGCGAGAGACATAGAGCAATGAACTGAATGTTGAAGAAATGTAAGCAATTAATCAACCTCCACAGATGGTCTCCCAGTCACTGGCTGAAACATTAACAAAGCGGGCCGCCAGAAAATTGTGAGACCTGGCCTGCCTGGTGCAAGACAGAGCTGTCCCAATCGGGCTGTGTTGCCATGCCAACAGTGCGACGTAATTTGTTTGGATTACCATACTAAGCTCCTCCCCCACCATTGGATCCTCACCTCTCTCATACCCGCAACCAAACCCGATCCAAAGCTCCGCTCGCTCCGTACTTTACTTTACTTTACTTTATCTGTCCTGTCCTATTGTACTACAGCATCCTAACGAAAAAGGAGACATTCCGAAGAATCATTCCTTGTCTTGTATTGCGATACCACTTACGCGTTGTTTGTCTCTAGTTACTGTCTTTGTCTTGTTCCACCGCCATTCGACGACGATCTAAACCTGCACCAACCGCAAGCTCGTACACAATCAACGCCTCGTTAACATCAGAGTTTCAACTACCAACAGGAGGCGCAAATCAGCATCAATACCAACACTGCTTTCACCATCTCTAGTACGCGATTCGGATCGTCTCAGCGGCAGCAGCCGTCGAGATACGAAGTATCCTTCGCCTTTTGAGACCTTGAACCGTTACTTGAATAGCTCAGCTCGTATTGTCGCAAGCACCCGCGCCCACTGCATTCCATTCCAGCCTCTTCTCGCCAGTTATGGATCCGAATATGTCACGCCCGCCCGACTACAGCCTCCCTCCCTATGATGACGAGGACCTTCACACGCCCACTGGTTACAGTCCCGCTGCTGTGAGACTGTTGACATCCGAAGAACACTACGACCCTCATGCGTATGTACCACCCTCATCACCTAGCCAGAATCAGACACAGACACCTCCTTCACGCCCTCCCTCATCTCCTTCTGTTTCCCCTTCTACCTCACCTTCAAAGACAACACCCTCCCCTCTCAAACCGCCAGTAGCGTTTCCTCCTCCATTGTCAATTTCACCCGTGAGCGTCACCATGTCTTCAGAAAGGGAGGAACGGACCTTCAGGTCCAGCCCTGTCCAACAAGATGACGTCCGAGGGAATATCTCCAACCAGCATCAACAACATCCTTCGCAAAATCCCCCTTCATACGCTTCTTCAATGGCCGAATCCAAGACCTTGTTGCCCAAGAGGCCAATTATCGGCGGCCAGACTGCAAAGCTGCAGAACAAGAATAGAACTAGTGTCCATGTCGCATTTGCAAATCTTCCTCGAGATCTACCAGAAATTCCCAATGGTATCAGCGACAGGAGAAGAGTTCACAAGGAACAACACCACCTTGGACTAGACACGACACCTCCCGCACCACCGCCCCCATTGAGCCGCTTAAGGGACGTAAACTCACATGACAAAATTCCTAGTATCCGAAGTCCTCGAAACCTCAACTATCAGCCGAGTGTTCGATCATCGAGATCTGGTTCCATCTTCGACGATGCCCCTTCGATGGGGCCCCCAACGGGTTCCTATGTGTCCTATGGTATGCATGATGATGGCTCTCCCCAGCGACCCTGGACACCCTCATCACGAATATCCGGATTCACAAGATCCGACCTATCGAGACCTCCTCCTTCAGATGGCATGTATGAGCCCTCCGACTTGAACGGAAGCCCCAGACCAGGAACACCATCCTCTAGATACGGCGGTAGCCCCAGACGTCCACTTCCTCCGGCACCTCTCTTTTCAAACTCAAGGCAGCCTGTCCCGCCAATTGCAGACGATGCGACTATCTCTATTCCTTTGCATGATACTTATGACGACGATGTCTTTGCGCCTGAATCCGACCTGAGTGATGCACGACCTCACCCAGTTGACCGCAGCTCATATATGTCTTCTGAGTCGCAAGACACACTGAACGAGGGAGACATGGAAGACTACGACAAGGTTGAGCATTATGGCCCTGCCCCGACTGGTGCACAAGAGAGAAGAGGTGTTCGCGCACCTCAAATGGCGAGAAAGGAGGTCCAGCTCATCAACGGTGAGCTGGTGCTGGAGTGTAAAATCCCGACAATTCTGTACAGTTTCTTGCCTCGACGAGGCGAGGTTGAGTTCACTCACATGCGCTACACCGCCGTTACCTGCGACCCTGATGATTTTGTCGAAAGAGGCTACACATTGCGGCAAACCTTCGGCAAGACTGTTCGAGAGACAGAATTGTTCATTTGTGTCACCATGTACAACGAAGATGAAATAGGATTCACTCGAACGATGCATGCCGTCATGAAGAACATCTCCCACTTCTGCTCTCGATCGCGCTCTCGTACCTGGGGTGAGACTGGATGGCAAAAGATTGTCGTCTGTATTGTCTCTGATGGTCGAGAGAAGATCCACCCTCGCACTCTGGATGCGCTCGCTGCCATGGGTGTCTACCAGCACGGTATCGCGAAGAACTTTGTCAACAACCGCGCTGTGCAAGCACACGTCTATGAATACACAACCCAGGTCTCTCTTGATTCCGACCTCAAGTTCAAGGGTGCCGAGAAGGGCATTGTTCCTTGCCAGATGATCTTCTGTCTCAAGGAAAAGAACCAGCGTAAGCTCAACTCTCACCGTTGGTTCTTTAATGCCTTTGGAAAGGCTCTCAACCCTAACGTCTGCATTTTGCTGGATGTTGGTACTCGTCCTAGCGGCACCTCACTGTACCATCTCTGGAAGGCCTTCGATACTGACTCCAACGTCGCTGGTGCTTGTGGAGAGATTAAAGCCATGAAGGGCAGACTGGGCGCCAACCTGCTCAATCCTCTCGTTGCGTCCCAGAACTTCGAGTATAAAATGTCCAACATCCTTGATAAGCCTCTCGAGTCCGTCTTTGGATACATTACTGTCCTTCCCGGTGCTCTGAGTGCGTACCGATACCACGCTCTTCAGAATGACGAGACCGGTCACGGTCCTCTCAGTCAGTACTTCAAGGGTGAGACATTGCATGGTCAACACGCCGATGTCTTCACTGCCAACATGTACCTCGCTGAAGATCGTATCCTTTGCTGGGAGTTGGTCGCTAAACGTGGGGAGAGATGGGTTCTCAAGTACGTCAAGGGATGTACCGGTGAAACCGATGTGCCTGGTAAGATGTTCTACTCCATTAAATTATGAATGCAATACTAACTTGGTGTAGATACCGTTCCTGAGTTCATCTCCCAACGTCGTCGATGGCTCAACGGTGCCTTCTTTGCCGCTGTCTACTCCCTTGTCCACTTCAAGCAGATTTGGTTTACTGACCACACTCTGGCCCGTAAAATCCTTCTGCACATGGAGTTCTTGTATCAGTTCATCCAGCTCATGTTCACCTTTTTCTCCCTGGCCAACTTCTACCTCACCTTCTACTTCGTTGCAGGCGGTTTGACAGACCCTAAAGTTGATCCGTTCGGACACAACATCGCTACCGTCATCTTCCACATTCTGCGATATGCCTGTGTGCTTCTCATATCAACGCAGTTTATCCTTTCGCTCGGTAATCGACCTCAAGGCTCCAAGAAGCTGTACCTGATCAGTATGATCATTTACAGCATCATCATGGTTTATACGACATTTGCTACATTCTACATCATTATCCACCAACTCACATCCAAAGACAAGATCAAGATGGGTGATAACGTATTTACGAATATGATTGTGTCTATCTTGTCGACAATCGGCATGTACTTCATCATGTCTATTATGTATCTTGACCCATGGCACATGATCACATCTTCGGCCCAATACTTCATCCTTCTTCCCAGCTACATTTGCACCTTACAAGTCTACGCCTTCTGTAACACACACGATGTTACCTGGGGTACCAAGGGTGACAACGTCATGAAGACTGATCTTGGTGGCGCTGTGGGTAAGGGTGAGACTGTCGAGCTGGAGATGCCCAGTGAACAGCTCGACATTGACAGTGGATACGATGAGGCTCTTCGCAATCTCCGTGATCGTCTCGAAGTTCCTGAGTCTCCACCTAGCGAATCTCAGCTGCAAGAGGATTACTACAAGAGTGTTCGAACCTACCTCGTTCTCACATGGATGATCGGCAACGGTATCCTTGGTATGGCTGTATCGGAGATCTACAGTGCTAGAGGCATTGGCGACAACTATTACTTGCGCTTTCTCCTCTGGTCCGTCGCCGCTCTCGCCGTCTTCCGTGCCATCGGTTCCACCACGTTTGCCGTCCTCAACGTGGTCAACATGATAGTGGAAGGTCGCGTCCGCTTGAGTCTCAAGGCACCTCGATGGATGGGCGGTCTAAAGGAGAGAGTCAACGACAAGATGAGCAGTGTGTCGAGCAACCTACGCAGTTGATGTACACATCATCTGGAACGATTTGCGCTTGATTTTTTGTATGCATTTAGAAAATGGGCATCTGCATCGGCGTGGTTTGGCGTTTTGGCATTTACATCTGCATGGAAATGAACAACTCTTCCCAGCTCTTATCACTGGGAGGATGACGATTGAGCAGATGAGTTCTCGAAAAATATTATATGATGCCGGCCATGATTGTCGCGGCAACGAATGCTTGTTTAATGTACATATGTCACGAATTCGCTTCTGGGGTATGAATTGTGTAAATAGCAGAGGATAAATGTGTATACCCGGGGTTCAATACAATGCTTGTTAAGACAATCTCTACTAAATGTTCAAGGAAGCGAAGCAAGGAATAGGTTTTAGACTTGAAGTTGAGATAAAGTCTATGTAATTCAACAGTCTAGATGGTTCACGCAAAGTCTCAAATCATTGCGAAGTGTTTCTACATGGAATAAATGCGTTCCTATCAGTTGCGCCGGCCGAGTAAATACCACATCAAGCTATGCAAAATAAAGCAACAAATCATGATATCAAATTCAATCAACAGGTCCTTCATTCTTTTCCTGTCCCAGTTCATGCTAACCTCAAATCTTGTTCAGTCTTTTTAGTCGTGATTTATTCCTCGTCCTCTTCTTCCTCGGCAACCTGGATAGCTGTTAGTTCTTGTTACTTGCAATGGACTGAAATGGACTTACGTTATCGTGGAAGTTCTGGCCATCAGTGGTAGCAACAATGATACCAGAGCGGACACAGAAGTCACCGAAGCGCTCGCCCTCGTTGCGCTCAAGAGCATATCGCTTGAGAAGAGGCTTCATAATGGCGAGAATCTCATCCTCCTTGATACTCTGGCGATATAGCTTATTGAGGCGCTGGCCGTGGTAGCCACCACCAAGGTACATGTTATAAGCACCATAAGCCTTGCCGACGAAAGCAACCTCGGCCAACCAAGGACGAGCACAACCGTTGGGGCAACCAGTCATACGCATGACGATAGAGTCCTGGCGAAGACCGTTCTCTTCAAGGCATGACTCAAGCTTGGAAATGAGCACTGGCAGGTATCGCTCAGACTCAGCCATGGCAAGACCACAGGTAGGGAAAGCGACACAAGCGGAAGAGCTGAGACGAAGAGCCGAGAATTGGATGTTGTCGAGCTTGTACTTCTTCATGAGTTGCTTGACATCGTCAAGATCCTCATCGGCGACATTGCTGAGGATGAGATGCTGGTTACCAGTGAGACGGAACTCGGACTGACCCTTGAGAGACTTGGCAATCTCACGCAGACCAGTCTTCATCTGGAACTCAGGAGTATCCTCGATACGACCGTTCTCGATGAAGAACGTGAAGTGGTTGAGGCCGTGCTCATCCTTCTGCCAGCCAAAGGTATCAACGTTGCTCTTGAACTCGAAAGGTCGCTCATTCTCGAACTTCTTGCCCCAGAGCTCCTCAACCTTGCTGCGGAAGACAGGCACGGTCATGTCGTCAATGGTGTATTTGAGACGGGCATGCTTTCGGTTCTTGCGATCACCGTTGTCGCGTTGAACAAGCATGATCTTCTCACAGACGATGTGCACATCCTCGGTCTTAACGAAGCCGAACATGCGACCAGTCTGGGGATATGTCTTATTGTTGTTGTGGGTAGCACCCATACCACCACCAGCAAGAACGTTGAAACCGGCAAGGTTACCGTCCTCTCCCTTGATAGCAATCAGACCAATGTCGTGAGCATAAACATCAGTATCGTTATGAGGAGGGATAGCAATGGTAATCTTGAACTTTCGGGGCAGATACGTAGGGCCGTAGAGAGGCTCAAAGTCCTGGACAGCATCACCAGCAACCTGTGTCTTCTTGTTGTCATCATCAGTCAACCAAATCTCGTGGTAGGCAGTGGTTGATGGCAAGAGGTGGTCGCTGATAAGCTGAGAGCAGGCAAAGACTTGACGGTGGTACTTGGACTGGGTAGGGAGCGAACTGCACATGACGTTTCGGTTCACGTCACCACAGGCAGCAATGGTGGTCATCAGGGCTCGGTTGATAGCTTGCATAGCAGGCTTGAGCTTACTCTTGACAACACCGTGGAACTGGAATGTTTGTCGGGTGGTGAGTTTCATGGTCTCATTACCAAGCTCGTTGGCAATGTCGTCCATCTGAACCCACTGCTTGGGAGTAGAGATACCACCAGGCAGACGGCATCGAATCATGAAAGAATAGGCGGGCTCAAGACCTTGAGCCTTTCGCTCATCTCTGATATCACGATCGTCCTGCATGTATGTTCCGTGGAACTTGGTGAGCTGCTGGTCGGAGGCCGAGATAGCAAGAGTTGTAGGGTCGTTTAGACCCTCAACAATGGTACCACGGAGGTAGTTGGAGGCCAGCTTAATGTCCTCGTTGGTGATAGGCGGGGGCTCATCGGGAAGGCCATCGACCTTATCGACACCGAGGGCGGTCCAGAGCTTGGGCTCCCACTCCTGGTAACCGGTCTGGAAGCTATCGGGGTCCTGGTCATCACCAAGGCCGATATCGATCAGATGCTTACCACCAAGGTTGGTCAGAACACGGTCAAGATCCTTTGCAGGCTTGTTGTAGTAGATCTTGTCCTCCTTTCGAGGCCAGTAGTGGCTGTCACCGAGACCGAATATGGAGTAGCTGACGGCAGCGAGGTCGAGACCAGTGTTGTCCTTAATGGCGTCCCAGAAGGGCAGACCGTTTTGGGGGAACTCACCCTGACCAGCGGTGGAAGTGATGAAAACAATATTCTCTTCGGTGGGAAGATCCTCAACTGGGTAGTCCTCCATAGCCAGAACAGTAGTCTTCAAGCCGCGAGCACGACCTCGGCTAGCCAAACGCTTGGCCAGAGTAGTAGCATTGCCGTTGTCAGAAGCATATAGAATTGTGAGAGGAGCGCCCAAAAGGCCTTCGAGGAGCTGGTTGTACGCATCCTTGGCCTTCCTCTTTTGTTGGGCCCGCACCTCACTTCCGAAGTCCTTGACAAGAGCAGCGGCAAACTTAGGCTCCTTGGCAGCCAGCTGAGTAAGCTGGTTGTCACGGGCAAGGAACTTCTTGAGCTCTTGCTTGATCAGCTCAGAGTCGAGAGAGAAGTTGGGCTCACCCTTCTTCTCGTTATCGGGGTTCCATCGATACAGAGGCCAGTAACCAGTGTCAACAGCCTTCTTGGTCTCCTGGAGAACAGTGAGAGGAGAGTCGGTCTCACCGAAGTATGGGAGGTAAGCAAGAACGACAGAAGGACCCTCGAACTTGTCAGCCTCGAGGAGGGCCTGGAGAACCTGGGTGTATGAGCTGTAGACAGCAGTGGAAGCAACGTAGACGTTACCAAAGTTCATGGCGTATAGACCAATGTCCTTCTTGCGGCGGTTGGCATCAGCGGCAGCCCTCTCAGAATAAGGAGTAGAGTCGATGATGAGCATGTTAACATTCTCGCCAGAGGCAAGGACGTGGTGAACACCAGAGTTGCCCAGATCGTAAGACCAGGCATCAGAGCCAGTCAGCCAGAGAGACTCCTTTCGGAAAAGACCCTTGGCAGAGAGGAGCTCGGAAGCCAGAGAAGAGCCATCGGTCTCGAGTCTAGCAATGACATCGTCGGCAATCTCAGTGGACTTGGTGGCATCATCAGCATTCATAGCCCATCGCGCCAACCAGCTCTTAGGAGCATCGGTAGTGAAGCTACCATTGGTGGCAGCATCCTTAACATGAGAAACGAACTGGCCACGACGTTGCTTACGAGCCAGGAGGGAACCGAAGCCAAACTCAGGGCTAGCAGCAACGTTAGGAGAAAGACCAGTGGTAGAAGACTTGATAGCATTGGCAATGTAAGCTCGCTTGCCAAAAAGTTGATCAAGAATCTTGGTATAGGCGGTCTCAAGCTGAGGAGTCTGGAGGTCATAACCAGTAGGCTCCTTCCAAGCCTCCTTCTTGCCGACCTCGAGGTTTTGGATAGGCTTTTCGGCAGTGAGGTTCTGCAGAACACCGCGCAGGGCCTGAACGACAACATCGGGGGCAATGTAGCCAAGCTGGTGGCCAACAATAGCCTCAACGCCACCAGGGCCACTCTTCACAGAAGTCAAGACGTCAATGAGGAGAGGGCCCCACTTGGTAGTCTTGCGGTGGATTTGCTCCAACACGGCGATTCGCTTGACCGATCGAGGAATGGCCTCGACAAGTCTAGAGCCGATCCAAGGTCGGTAGAGGCGGGGAGTAAGGATGGCGGCGTTGGCAAAGATCTCCTCAGGGCGAGCCTCGTCAATAGCTTGAGCGAAGGCACCGGCATCAGATCCGAAGATGAAGAGGCAGTTCTCAGCATCAGGAGGGCCAGAATACTCGAAGGCGCTATACTCCCGACCAACTGATGCCTTGAGCTGAGCCCAGATACGCCCAGCCGACTTGTAAACATCCTCAGATGTGACCTGAGGGGGAGCAGTCTCGACGGTGGTGGCGACTGATGAGGGAGCAACAGGAGTGCTGGCCTCGCTGTCTTGGCTGGACTTGACCGATGTTCCAGCTGAGGGAGCTTTGGAGGCGTTCGCGCTAGGGGGTACAGTGAGGTTTCCACTCGCGGCGGTACCATTCACTGCTGGCGCATCGTGGTCTGAAGAAACGGCAATGTGGCCATCGTCCGCATAGATTCCGGTCTGTGAAGAGGGAGCAGAGCCAGCCTGGAATCGGCGAACGCTCTCGATATCGAGAACGTCGCGAACAACGGCGGCATCCTCGATGGCAATAGGCTTGTCCTTTGATGATGTGGAAGGAGCAAAGAAGTGAATGACACCCTTGCCAGTTCGGACAGCAAGGGCGTGAGCAGTCAGAGCCAAATCCTGGGCCTCCTGAAGGGTCTCAGACTGAACGAATGTGAATCCCGAGTTACGAACGGCGGTAATAACCGAGTAGTCGGGGAACGTCCGGGGCTGAAGAGAGACGTGAAGAACAACAGGGTAGTTGGCCAATTTGTATAGGTGTGAGACGGATGGGAGCAGGATGTTGGATGTGGTGGTGACTGAGACGAGCTTGCCAGCTCGGATGGGTGTGTATACTGAGAGAAGAGGATCCGTGTTGTGTCGTACAGGGATGATCTGGTTGACGGTCAGCTATATTCAGTTACGATGTCCAATATTGTAATGGCTCGATTAGCGAACTCTATGCATAAACCATACAATTCATATTCCTTTTCATAGGTTTATGAGTAGCAGTGGCTTCTAGAGTCCTCCAAAAGAGAGATCGGGGATTTTTCGGAGACCATTTAGGAGGGGTAAATGGCCCTTGGGGAGACTAACCTCAGGAACTGTATCAGCACTCTGAGCGACCAAGCTGCTGTCCTTGCGGCTGGCGTATCGTTTCAGGTGAGAAGAGAATTCGGAGTCGGTGCCAATGGCGGGCTGGACAGAAACAACGACATCGCTAGAGAGGTAGGCAATTCGAGCCACTATGAGAAGCGCATTAGCAATCTATTTGTCTTGTTGCGGGGCAGGCTAGGTTGATTGAGATTGAGAACTTCCTGTTCACTCTGACTTGCAGATGCTCCATCTGCGCGGACAAAGCTCAATTGCTCTGCAGAGTAGCAGGTTATCTCCAACTCATGCAGCATCCCGGTACCGCCTCCAACGCCTGGCATAAAAGGAAACTCACCGGCCTCCTCAGGAGTCTTGATCTGGTGCTGTGAAGCAGCGTCCATTGTGTCGCTTTCCGTCGTCGTGTTCGGCTCTTCGGGTATTATGATCGAACTGTCTTTCAAACAGACAGAGCAGACAAAGCTGCTTGCGCTTCACTCAAAGAAGGGAGAGTGGTGTATAAGAAGAATATGGAGGAGAGAGATGGAGAGAAAGGAAAGAAATCTCAATGACGGACTCGCTCAACCAAGCAAGACCCGAGGATTGTGAGTGCTTTTCTTCCTTTTCTATAGAATTAGAAAAAGGTTTCTTCCCTCTGCTCAACGCTCAAAGGAAAGAGAAGAAGTTTGTAAACTGGAGCGAGCAGAGACACGCCCTTTTGCCTTAGATAACTTTAGAGACGCCCCTCGTTCCGTCTGGTCTTGTCTTTTGGGTCCGGTCCCTCGGCTGTGCTTTTGCTCATTCGCACGTCTTATTTTTTCTTTTCCATTCGCCGATTTTTTCCCCGCGCCATTAATTTAGTTAGGAAAAACAGCTGCAAATTCCATCCAGACGCCGCTCAATGGCCACAACATTGGCTTGTATGAATCCTCGCCCTCGATTGCGTGATCGATTAGCGGGATGCTATGCCCCGGACGGCGGGGCTCACTTACCTTCTGTCGACAGTTGGGGGTGCTCTCTCAGGGTCGCGCCTTCCGCTGGAACAAGGGCCAGTGCACGACTCGCGCCCACCGATAGCGAATGAGGAGCTTTGGATTTGCTTCAAGCTGATCTTTAATTGGCCAGTTGAGCCTTATGTAATGCGGTCAACCAATAAAGCTCCCCGCGCGAACACCGGCATTGGGCAGGAGATACGTACAGGGCTACATGGCGAGCTGGACCCACCCCGAGTTCCTGCTGAGGGATGCTGTTGGGCCACCGACGGTCCGCGCAAGAATTACCAAAATGATGAGAGATTCTATTCTGTAGTATCATTGCGAAGAATTGCATGACCACCCCAGAAACGAAAAATCACTTGCGAATTACAGGGATCACTCCGACTACCGGCCGGTGTCCGTATGTTTCTCACTTCTCCCAATGATAATAGGCCCTGAAGGTTCATGAGCTTACTTTACGATTTCATCATTCATATCTGAGGCGGAGGCAGTTGGTAATCCTATCGGCTATGTTCACGATCTCACGATGTCTGAGGTCATGGATCGGAAAGAAAAGAGTTGTCAGAAAGCACAGACATTAACCATCCATATCGGAAGATACCCTCTCGCTGCCTCCGTAGGCGGGAGTGTCCGAGCACGGAGGCTAGCTAGGTATTTTATACTGAGGCTTACTGATTGATTAACTGCTCAAATGTCATTGGCCGGTTTCGCCATCAATCATATCAAGATGAAAGTAAACAGTCATGACAATACCAGTTTGTGAGAGGGCAGATCTTAGCATTCAATTTCATTGTCTAACCAAAAGGTGTATTAGGTGCTAAGCTGCGTAGCACGTATTATCATTATCCAATATTTTGTACTCGATGCACCCAATTCATAACCCAGAACAACTCTAGTATACAAGAGACGAACCTTGCCCTCATCGATCCATGACAGCCCAGTATGCAATGACGAGATGATATCATGTGCCTCTCAGGTCTCCCAGCATTGTACTGGGATTGTCCTATCACGCAATCCGCTTTCAACATCTCATGTCGGCTCATCCGCCCTGACAACCCGCAACGGCCGTTCAATCAATCCACAACATGCCGCGATTTCGCCGCATATGCCGCAGTTCCTCCGTGCCGGCCGAGTCACCGGCATACTTTCCGTGTTAGACTGGATTTGACTTATGCTTGTTTCCCCTTGGATCTTCAAGATGCCACATTCATACTAAACAAACTCCGTCTATCGTGTTTGTCCATTGACCACGAACAAGCGAATGGCTGAACCCGAAACACCGGCCCTATATTGCATCACGAAATGCAAAAAAGAGAGCATGCTCTCCCTCACGGCCTGTCCGCTTATTATTCATCTGACTTCTAGCCCTGAGAATGATTCATCAGGGTCGCCCAGTGATGCGCGGTAGATTCCGCATGAAACGGTTTAAACCTCGCCAGAGAGCGTGCCCGCTGAGACGGGCTTGTTGGGTCCTCCCAGATTGGGAGCCCATTCATCAGACTCCCGGGTGTCAAGCCAGTAAGCTCTGCCACATGATACCATCAAACGGCCAAGGCGGCCCCGGCGGCCCTCACCGTCAGGAAGATCCTCAGCGAAAGGACCTTCTTGGTCATCAACGCCAGGGCCTTCCAGAATCATCAGTTGCATGTACTTTTGCAACACCTGCTTTGCATACGCCATGACGATGAAACTGAAATACACACGGATCAACGTCGCGCCAACAATCAGCAACATGCTGGCAGCCGTTTCCTGAGGAACGACTTTTCCATGCATGGCAGCCTCCTTACGCAGACCTTGCATACCCTCAGCCACAAAGTTAGGGAGATCCGTCTTCTTGGATTCGGTTGTCTCGCTCAGTTGAGTAGAGAAATACCAGTCCAGGCCGAAGGCTGCGGTGTATGCTGCATTGATAACGGTGTCGATAATGTAAAGCCATGCGAGCGCCAAACATTCAAAGGGGCTCTGTCGCCGAATGTGAGGAATAAGAATTGCTAGCCCTATGAGAACAGCAATAGAGTAGACGTATGTCGAGAGCTGGAGGAGAGATAGCTGATATCCAGTAAGAATGGCCAGGAGTCCGTAAACGCCAGTGATCTTGTTGAAGACGAGAGCCAGAGCGATAAGTTCGACGCCGGTTTGGAGGCTGGTGATGCCGAATAGGCTCTGCAAACACTTCAATTAGCTTTTGTTGACCTCATCGCCGTCCTCGTGAGACGATATCAGGATCGAGTCGCGTGCTCCTCCTTACCTTAGGCCGGGGTACCCGGAGGGATCGAGTAAACCGAGACATGGCGGCGCGTTCTCTTGAAAATATGATGTTTCCTTCCGGGACCTTCGAACTCAATGAACTATTCTTCGTCGTTTGTTGATATCGAGATTGAATAAGGAACGCGCAGGAGAAAAACGAAATTACAGGGACAAATGAATGATGCAACCAGGGTCTGCCTCAAGAACCTACGCCCGAGACTGCCGGTGTAATCTTAAATCACGTGGTAACTTACAAAAAGCTGGGCTGAGTTAGAAACCTGTCAGCCAATCATAATGCTGACTCATCGTCTTTATTCTTTTGAGTTTTAGGTGGTGACAGCCAGCCATCACGTCACTTGCTGCAACCCCAAATCCCAAACCCGCCTCAAACCCGCGCAAGCTGTAGGTTAAGAAATCTTTCTGTGCTTGTGCTTGCCTCTTCTGGGTGAAGTGCGGTAGGTTTAGAAAAACCCAATTGGATCTCTTGATCCCCCCCTCAGATATTCGTTTCGCTGGCCCGCTAAATCGCAGCGCTTGATTCGCAAGACGCGACAGAACATCTTCCTGATCTGACTCCCATCGAGTTGGGGTGATTGAAGGAAGTTAAATCACATGTGATCCTTTCCCACAGCCCATTCGTACCCTGGCTTTCTGTTTTGCCGTATTTTTCCAAGCTTGCTTATTGACTACCCTTGGCAAAAAGGGTCCAGTTGTCTTCCTACATGAAGTGGCTTTCGCATCTCTCCACTAACGTTAGAAAGTCGCCGGCTTTGGTCGGAACTGCGTCTTTTCTTCCTACAAACTCTCTCATGAAACACTACATTATCCCTAAACCATCCATACTGTTACCGGCTTCCACACATCATACTTTCCACTCAACTACATTGTTGGCTCCAGGTGTTAGGTTCTTCGCAACTCAACTACCCTACACTTCTCCACGATATCTCCCCACCACCCCTCGTCATCCGTACCGCGGGGTCCTGCACATCCCACCAACCCACATACGTATCTATAAACAGACTCAAGGTCTCAGTCTCACTTACAGGTTCAATCCGAGAGCCATGTCTTCAGCAGCGAACCTAGTCGAGTCGGCCAAGAAATTGGCCGCCTACCAGGCAGTCAATGACCACCTCGATGCTTCTTACAAGTTCGTCGGCATTGGTTCTGGCAGTACTGTTGTCTACGTTGTCGACGCCATTGTCAGCAAGGGTCCTGAGTTTCACAAGGGAATGACCTTTATTCCTACTGGAAGCCAGTCAAAGGGTCTCATTCGCGCTGCTGGTCTCAACCTTGTCAATCTTGATGAGAGACCAGTCGTGGATGGGCTTCCTGTTCCTCTTGATGTTGCCTTCGATGGTGCTGACGAAGTTGACGAGGATCTCAACCTTATCAAGGGTGGTGGTGCTTGTCTGTTCCAGGAGAAACTGGTAGCAATTGCTGCTAAGAAGTTCATTGCCGTCGCTGGTACGCACTGAGTGGTTTTGTTTCCGAAGAGTTTGAAACAGACTGACAATTAACAGATTACCGAAAGCAATCTCCTAGATTATGTACCACCTGGAAGACCATTCCCATTGAAGTCCTTCCCCTATCTGCTCCTGATGTTTTAACTCGTCTTCGAGCAATGGGCTCAGCCAACCCTGTTGTCCGTTCAGGCCTCCCTAGCAAAGCTGGAGAATGTGTGACAGACAACGGCATGTGGCTTATCGACGCCCCATTTTCTCCCTTGCTTCTCCCCAAGGACATCAAGTCGGAAGGGGATGGTCGTGGAAAGGACGGTGCCTGGGAAGTTAATGCGCTCGCCGAGGAATTGGTCCGAACGCCTGGCATCGTTGAAATTGGACTATTCCACGGCTTCAACGGCAGTGAAGCCGTGAAGTTGGGCAAGCAACTTCAAGCACAGAAGCCAATTGCTGCTTATTTCGGCCTCGCCAATGGTGAAGTGCAAGTCCAAAATGCAGCTTGAATGGCTCATAGTATAAACCGAGAACGGAGCATGGAAGATGCAACAGTTCTTGATGCATAATTGCCAAGCCCGAGAAACAAAATGTGGAGAATACTTACGTGAAGTGAAGGAACGGATCGTTTACCATATTAATATGTTCCGAAGCGGCATCTTTGATAAAAGTGTAACGAGATAGAAGCGAAATGATTGACCAGCACAAGCCAGTCGAATCAACATTAAAGTTTCTTATATAACGATCGTAGGCTCGTAGTCCTGGTTGTATTATACAAGCTCCTGCACTCAGATCCACACGCTATGCTTAATATCCTATTTTGTGGTGTGAGGTAGCCAGGCTTCTTTCGCATCTTGAGTACGGCTTGCGTTTCCCCAGGTACTCCTGTACTCCAGTCCTGAATCGGTGTTGGCATATTTAGCATGCGCAGCCTTCTTGCGACTGCTGCGAGTTGTTCGTCTTGACATCAATCACTAAGCATCGTGTTAGTTACCTTCGGAATTGCCGGGCATAAATACTCACTCTGGTTCGAAGCTTGCGCCGCAGCATCGCTTCCCTCCATGCCAGGCAAGGCTTGTGCTATCCTCTTGAACAGGTTCTTGACGTTGTGACCCAGCTTTGCGCTTGTCTCGACAAACATCAGGTTGTTCTTCTTTGCCTCCTCCTCTCCCTGCTGTGTGGTCACTTCCCGCTTGTCGTTCAAATCTGTCTTGTTTCCAACCAGCACAATGATAACATCGTTACCTCGCTCGGCTCGTACGTCGTCAATCCACTTCTTGGTGTTTTGAAATGACTTAGCGTCTATAAGAAGAGCGGTATTAGCACGACTCGTGCATAGCCACATTGAGCGCGAGGGGGTAGCCGGGTAGTGGGGTCATCAGGGGCACATACTAGAGATGTCATAGACAACAACAGCTACGCTTGAATCGCGGATGTAAGAAGGAATCAAGCTTCGGAATCGTTCTTGTCCAGCAGTATCCCATAGCTGCAGTCGCACCGTCCGGTCCTCGAGGTACATGGTCTAAGTGGGCAGATGTTAGTGTGGCCTAGGAGTCGGCTGTCACGGTCCTGACCTTGGAGAGGAAATCAATGCCAATTGTCGCTTGATACATGTTGTCGAAAGAATCATACATGAATCGTGTGATTAAAGAGGTCTTTCCGACTGTTGTGATCGTTATTAGTGATTTTGATTCGGACGTTTCCGCAGTTGGACGTCGACATACCGCTCTGTTCTCCCAGAAACACCAACCTGAATATCTGTTAGCTGAATCATTGAAACATAAATTCTCGGTGTACACACTTGAACTTCTTCAAGGGGTTATTGTATGATCCGCCAGCTTGCGACATCTTTGCGGTTGTGTTGTCTCGTTCAGGGTCTTGTAAGGGACGATGGTGGATTTGACAGCTGTCAAGCTAATGGATATGAGGTCGTTGGAAAGGATGCGATCTCGGTTTCTTCAAGGAATAGATTCTCTTTCTCGGCGACGCAAGAAAAGAAAGAATAACAGGATGATGCGACCTCAGAGTGGTAATTTGTATCGTAGGGATAAAAGGCTAATTACCAGCTGGAATCTGGAGAAAGGAGCGTCTAGATCCTGGATTTGGCAGGAGCATATGACATGGAGGCCACCCTGAACGAATCCGAGGAAGGTGCACGTGCCGATAAGAGCATATCTTTCACCGTCCATTACGGAGTAGCGCAAGCTTGATTGCTTTGCTTCCGTATTTTATATGGAGGGAGCGGGTCGAGACTCCCGGCTCCACTAAAAAATTAAGAAATCGGTCCCCCACTTCTATCGACAAGCAGCATTTTCGTTCTTCATTATCGACAACGCGATATCCTTTTCTATAGAGGTCTCGCAAATATGCCACTATTACAATCCAAGAACGCCACCGGGGGTGATGCCCCCAAACAGTTCAATCAGCCTTCGCGAAAGGGAAAGAAGGCGTGGAGGAAAAATGTTGATGTTACCGAGGTGCAGAAGGGTCTTGAAGAATTGAACAAGGAGATTATCGCTGGGTGAGATAAACTCAAAGCACTTCCTACTCGCTCCGCTAATATCTCTACAGTGGTGTTATCAAGGAAAAGCCCTCTGAAGACTTGTTCACTCTCGATGTTAAGGGCGATGCCGCTCTCCCTAAAAAGTTCAACAAGCACATCAAGAAGGGCCTCAAGGCTGACGAGATCATCAATGCCCGCTCTCCCGTGCCCGCCGTTTCCATGCGCAAGCGACCGGGCGACAAGACAACCAATGGAATTCTTCCTGTGAAACGCCAAAGGACTGATTGGGTGTCACACAAGGAGCTCGCGCGACTAAAGCGAGTGGCCGATGGAGAACATCAGAATACTGTCCAAGTACAAGATGCCACCTACGATATCTGGGACATGCCTGTAGAACCACAAGCGAAGGATCCCGAAAACTTCTTGGAAGAGGAGGTCAAGCCCAAGGCTCCAAAGACGATGAAGAAGGAGCCCCTTTCTCTGTTGGAGAGTGGCAAGCAAGTGCCTGCTGTTCTCAAGCCCACGGGAGGATACAGCTACAACCCTGATTTCAACGAGTACACACAACGTCTGGAAGAGGAGAGCGAGAAGGCTCTTGAAGCTGAGCGTAAACGCCTGGAGAAAGAGGAACAGGAGCGCATTAAGCAGGAGGCCGCGGCCCGATCAGCGGCAGAGGCAGAGGCGGCAGAGGCTCGTGCCAACCTTTCAGAGTGGGAGGAGGATTCCGAATGGGAAGGATTCCAGAGTGGCGCTGAAGATGATAAGCCATCCGCCAAGCGCCCACAGAGAAAGACCCAAGCTCAGCGCAACCGCATCAAGCGCCGCAAGGAAGAGGAGCGTCTCGCGAAACACAAGGCTGCGCTCAAGGCCCACCGTCGCCAAGCCCAGCGCATCCAGGAGATCGCCGAGGAGATCGAGGAAAGAGATCGCAACAAGGCACTTGCCTTGCAAAAAGACGACGAAACCGACCCCATTGATGAGCTTCGTGCCGAGAAGTTGCGCCGCAAGCAGCTCGGCAAGTACAAGCTACCTGAACGAGATCTTGAGCTTGTCCTTCCAGATGAGCTCGAGAGTTCGCTGCGCCGTCTCAAGCCTGAGGGCAACATGCTCCGGGACAGATACCGAAGCATGTTGGTGCGTGGCAAGGTAGAGAGCAGAAGACATATTGCTTTCCACAAGCAGGCCAAGCGCAAGTTTACGGAGAAGTGGACATACAAGGACTTCATGATATAATAAAAGATAGATGGGCGTCTAGGTGTTTTAGGGAGAAAATAATATTTCGACTTTTGCTGCGAGAAAAAAAAAAGGCCCCAGAAGCGTAACTCATAGAGCATAACTCCATCAAGCAAATTAGACCTGCGATTCCTCTGCAGCAGCGCGTGTACAAACGTGCTTTTCGCAAGCCCTGCTATGCCTCTATACTAAGCTCCAACGCCTTAAAAGGTCTAAAGAAATGACAAATATGAAGCGTTCATTAGAATAGATTTAGAAACTCATTAAATCTGTTTATTGTTAGAGATGTTTGTGAAATTGGGAAGGGGTACAAACCTCGTCCAAAAAGACCTCGCTTGGTCCAGTCCATCGCCATCAATAGTCGTGTTCGCAGACTCACGCTCTGCGCAAAGTAGACAGAGCGCCAAGCGTAAACAGCCCAGAGGCCACCAGCCAAGCTTCGACCCTCACCAAGATCAAAGATGGCAGAGTTACCAACATAAGCGAGACTGCCTAGGTGCTTGTACTCAAAAGCCTTGTAAACAGCAGCATCAACATCACCCTCGCGAATGTCGTTGGCGTTCAGGCCCTCGTGCATGCGTGCCATCTTGTTGAACTTGCGAGCAAGATATTGTCCTTGCTGATGAGCGCGCTGGGCAGTAGCAGGCAAGGATGTAAGCTTGTCGTCAACTTGCTTTAGCAATTGTGTCAACTCATCAAAGTCGAGTGTGCCCGATTTGTCCTTATCGAATTCCTTGAATAGCTTGTCCACGCGCTTGAGATGGTTGATAGACTGGGGGAACCGTCTCTTGACGTCCTCAGCAACACCTCGCCAGTCAGCGAAACTGAGCTGAAGCGTCTCGGGGTCCTTGCCACGCTTCCAGGCCAAGGATCGCAGGAAAGTGACGACGTGGTCGGCAACGTTGTTCTGGACTGTAGAACAATCTCCAATGGCGTATACATCGCCCAAGGGTGAGCCATTGAGACGAAGGTGGGTGTCAGTCTCCAGAGCATGTCGGTTTGTCTGAGATTTGCCCAGCTTAGCAGCCAGTGTCTGGCAGAACTGGGTTTGCGAAACACCAGTCGACCAAAGGCAGAAGCCAATAGGCAGCTCCTTGGTGATCATTGTACCATCTTCTTGTTTCTGTGTGAAGATGATCTTATCAGGGAGAACCTCCTTGACACGAGAGTTGGTGAGGACGTCAACTTGGTCGCGAGCAAAGCGTTCCTCAGCATATCGCGAAACAGTCTCATCGTAAGTGTTCAGAATGTGTCCACGGCTTTGAATAAGATGGACTGAGATCTCGTTACGTAGAAGTCTGGGGAAGTGCCTCGTCAGATCTTCGTTGAGAAGGTCAAAAAGCTCAGCAGCGAACTCGACACCGGTAGGGCCACCGCCACTGACACAGAAGGAAAGCAGACGCTTTCGCTCCTCATCCGGGCATGTAGGCAAGTTAGCCAACTCGAAGTTTTGTATGACCTGGTTTCGAATCATTCGTGCGTCATTGATATCCTTGAGGAAGTAGGCATTTTCAAGACCCTTAACACCGTGAGGGTTGGTTGTCGAACCGACAGCAACGACAAGCTTATCGTATGGCACATAGAATTTGATGTCTTTGCCGTTTGCGTCAACCTGCGACACTTCCACCATCTTGTGCGAAAAGTCGATATCCTCAGCCTTGGCGCGAATGAAGTGACCGTTAACCCGGCTCAGAATTCGTCGAATAGGCTCAACAAGAGATCGCAGCTCGAGAGTACCTACTGTAGCTGATGGAAGCATAGGGGTGAAGAGGAAGTAATTGGTTGGCGAAATAACAGTAACATGGTAATCGTCTGGGTTCAGCTCTTTGAGGAGCGCAACACCTCCCCATCCACCACCAAGAATCACCAGTCGTGGTTTGTCTTTGAGGCGACGCTTCTCCTCCGAGTCGTCATCGTCAATGAATACCTCGGCGATTGGCAGGTTCTTTTCACCACCACTACGAGGTTGAAGGGCAATCTTTGAGACGTCGATATCGCTCTGAGTGGGGTGCTCGAAATATGTGCTAGCATCGTAGATGAAGAAGCCGACGATACCAACGCCGATAACTGATATTGAGATGCCAACCCAAGCCGCTAGGCGGTAGCAAAAATTGACTACTTTGGACTTTCCTTGAGGAAGTGGTTTTCCTGATAGAGCGCGCACGAAGAATTGGGAGGGTAGTTGGCGGGTGGTTCGGCTCGTTGCTGGAGAGCCTTTTGTGATTGTTGGCGAAGCACCTGTGAGCTTGACGAAGCTTCGCGATTGTGACGAGTATAGTGGGCGAGGACCGAGAGATGGTTTGAAGCCTCGAGAGCTGGTAATGGCCCTGTTTTGACCGGCGCGAGCCAGTCGCGCGGCCATCATGGAAGAGACGGGCATTATTTTGCGGAATTGGTGGGATGTTCGACGTCAATCAATGATAAGCCAACGGGGTCAAAGAAACCGTTTAGTGCTTTCTAGATCATGACACGAGCAGAAGCACAGAATGTTAGTGAGAGAACACTCAATGGATGATGCAAGAAGAGGACACGAGTGAGGCAGAGGAAAAAGAGTCCTCTAGTTTCGATTGTATTGTGTAATGCATGCATCTAAAAAAGGATCTTCCCGTTTACGGAGCTCAATCAGGGATGAAGTGGTTGCAGCTATGACTTCCAGAGGTGGTACCTACAGCACGGTACAGCTACGTCATTACCACCTAGAGCTATCTCTCCCCTTCATCACCACCAATTTCTTGGCGATCCATGACAACCAAAGATCGGCGACTCCACTACCGTACTTCAAACATCAATATCTCATTTTCCATCGTCATTGAACCATAGGCCACTCATAGAAAAACCCAGGTATTCATTTGAAGCCATATCGACCCCTCGGATACGTCGGCCGCCATGCCATGGCTTTGGCTGGTTTGCGTCAAATATCACACAGTGGCTCCTCTTTTTTCCAAGTATCCTGTTGGTTTCGGACGTCCCGTTTCGTGGATCCTAGTCGTGGATCAGTTACGTTACAGATGCTGATGAGATGCCAATTGTGGTGGATCTCAAGATTGTGAAGAGCTGACGCAGCAACTGAACGCAGCGCTATTCGTATATTTGCTTCCTTTACGGATATAATTACCGGACATTCCGATAATCCTTATCGTCAATCTTGATTTGACTACCACTATCACTGCGTTGTTTCCAAGTTTCCGCCATCATATATCATGACAGACGTATACTATATATAAGACTGGTCCATCAGCAGCGGAAATACCTCTTCTCGACCCATCGTTCTTGTTGGTAGTCGAGCATGTTGCAAACCACGACGGTAATCTCTGGGAAAACGGATGTCAATCTGTGAAGTCCAACCTTGCCGGCCGAGTATGTTGCTAGAACGATACGATCCTGTTTCACGCCATGATCGACCAGGACTTGCACCGCCATCAACGCGGCACCTCCAGTAGCCATCTGGGTGTCCAGAAGAAGGACACTTTCTTGGTCTGCAATATCGTCAGGTAGTCGCAAGTAATGAAGTTCCGGCTCTCCCGTGGAATAGTCGGATTGAATAAGAAGACGGCCCGTTCGGCAATCGGGAATAGTCTTTCGAAGCGCCGGCTCAAACGCGGATCCTCCTCGGAGTACAATAACGGCGCAGACCTCACCCGTTGATACAAGACCCTTGTATTCGTATCCTTGGGGTGTTATAATATTCTTGGCTTCGAAATGGGCATTGTTGAGGGCCCTATGAAGTGTTAGCGAACACACTGTCTTTCGTACTCACAGTCTCTCGTTATCTCACTGTTCAATAATCAGGCTTGCAAGCCTGTCAAAGTAGAATATGAAGTCCTCAGGATCTGTGTCAATATCCTGAAGGATGGTGTTCATGAATTTGAGCTGTCGTGTATCATCCAAGACCACGACCCGTTCAGAAAGCGGCGAATCCTTACTTGCTGCTTCCAGACGGGACAGTGCCTCTCGGTGATGTCTTGATTTCTCGAACAGCTTCTTCTCAACAAACTGAACCATCATTTCTACGAACATGAGCGTTTTAGTCAAGGTTTCAAGGACTCGTGACTACTCACCAAGGGCAACTCTGTTCTCAATTCCTCGCGGTACGATCAAATCAGCAACTTTCCGTTGGGGCTCAACGAACTTGAAGTTGTGAATTAGTCTTCATAAGAAGTCCCCTGTTTCTGTTACGAGGTGCTTACCTTCTCAAAGTTTGGCTTGACGAATCCAAACCACTGCTTGATGATGCCCTCGATATCTCGCCCACGCTCCCGCACATCACGGACAACTACACGGACGTGGTCAGAAATCCTTCCGTAGGTCTTCGTAACGTTAAGACTTACGTCTCCTTGACAGGCATGTATCTGCATCTGCCTCACAATAGATCTAAACTCCGTGTTAGGTCCATATCATTCTCTTCCATGGGGCATCGGTTTTAACATACACCCATATCAAGCAGTTCAAGCACTCGAGGGTCGTAAAGCGCAAAGATACCCTCTAGGACAAGTACATGAGGCGAGTAGATGGATGTTGTACGGTCCAATCGAGAATGTTTGGCGAATGAATAAACGGGAATTTCGGCCCGTTTTCTATGAATATGGTGAGACGTCAGTGAGGTGTAAAACTCAAGGTCATCGTCAACTACACATACCCAGCCTTGAGGTCCCGTAGCTTATCGACCAGAACATCGAAATCGATGGCCTATGAGAATAACATCAGCTGCTATTCTGGCAGTTCATACTATATCATATGAAGCATACGTCAGGCGAGTCGAAGTCATATTCGTTGGCGAAGGCCAATTTGGACTGCTCAGGTGTCAAGGTCTTATAAAAAGAGTCCTGTTATATATGAGCTTATGTCCGAAGCATAGTTTCAGGGATTCATGCCATTGACAAAATAACGACCCAGGGTAGGTTCAGCTTCTTGACGATCGCCTGGGACAACGTCGATTTGCCTGAACCTGAGCTGCCCGCGACGCCGATAATGCTGACATCGGCCCAGGGAGGTGAATAGTAAGCTCGCTTCTGAACCGTGACATGACTCTCGAGCCCGCCATTGACTTCAGGAATTGCAGAGGCGGACATTGCGGTGGGCTAGTTCTCGATGAGGTCACCGTCACCTGAGATTTGGTGCGAAGAAGGCGAAGAATGGATGAACGAATGGCGAGGATAGTTGGTAGCTGGAGAACTCAAACTTTCCTCTCCGAAAACTAGCCCTGCAATGTCCACGAGCTGTACGAATATGGTGCCTCCAAAGTTTCGACTCGAGGGTTTGGCTTGCCCGTCGTTGGTGGAGCAGTGAGCACGGTCCTGTCGCGTGTGTGATCCACAGAGGGCCAAGAAGAAGCGGGACAGCAGTGAGAGCTTCAGTGAAGAGATGAGCTATTGCTAGTAGTTGTAGCTATAGGTCAGAGGAAAAGTTGAGAGTGATGGTTCATATAGATATACTCTGGTGGTTGAGTTAGAAAGTAAAAATGGAAGAAGATAAACAAGTTCAGCCCTGGCCCTGCTCATGTTTTAACGATCGATCTGACCTCGTCAGGGTTCTCCTCATACCGTATCTGTATATCGAAAGACGGCGATGGCCGAAGGCGCATTACATTCTCCGCACGATCAAAAGAGATAAGCTACTGTCTAGCCCTGTTCTACTGTAGGTATCACGCCTCTAGCTCGATCATGGTGACCTCTGTTGTATGTAATCTGTGGCTTGGCTCATGACACTCATCTCATGAGTTGGGGTACCATGACCATCATTGAAGCTTGAATTAGAGCTCATGAGCTGTATTACACCCGCAGGACTATACCTGAAATATCGAATTGACACTTGAAATTGTGAGTAGGTTCATATCATAGATGGTATTGCACAGCCCAGATCCGATTGATCGAGAGCAATGGGATAGCCGCGGCATACAACGGAGCTCATTTTCAGGGACCTGACCTTGATTTGGCGGGGCTGTCATTGATGGAGACCTGAGGCAGACAGGACGGAGCTCAGTGGAGCTTTTCGCTGATATGATTGGTTCTTAAGCCCAGTAATGAGGCTACGGGCTTAGGACCCACGAGCACGGCGCTACTTTTCCTCCAGCCCCAATCATATTTTCTTCTCTTCCATCTTCCGTAAACCACTTCTCTTTTTCCTTTTCCTCTTTCTTCTTTACATCGTTCTGAGTAAACACAGAAAGTTTCCCTTACGAGTAGCATAGAGATCACGAGCCTGGATTGTGGCCTGATTCTCGGTGCGCTGAATCGCCTGTATCCGGCCCTTGCTTCTATATCGTGCCGTCGATTAACCCGTCTCCGTTCAAGCTTGGACTCGCAGCGATATTCGTGCTGGGACAACCAGACAAAATGGTGAGCTATGCTGTCGACAAGGCGAGCTTCAGCCCAAGCTTTGTATAGCTGGGTGCTTACTCGAGAATCAGACGTCATCTGCTTCTACAGCGACTCCCGTCAAGCATGCCTTTGACAGGCGTGTTCACGATGTCAAGTCTCCCAAAAGGTACGATACTCTTCCTCTCGAGCCATTTCACCTACCTTGGTCAAGTGATGAACGCACTATCAATGGGAATCTCTCCTAGCATATAATGCGGAAACACGATATCAATCTTCTTTTTCTGAACCCACCATTCAATACATTTCGTTGTATGCACTTTTCATGTCAGCAGTTGCTAACGTCTCCAAAGTGATATCAACGCCCTAATACTGGACTACCTTACTATGGAAGGTTATCCGAATGCGGCAGCAAACTTTTCCAAGGAAGCCAATCTTGAACCTCATCAGGACACGCAGTACATCATAGCGAGGCAGGAAATCCAGAACTGCATTCACAGTGGTGATATTAAGACTGCGATTACAACACTCAATGAGTTTGACCCACAGGTATGCACTTCCATTTCATTGAACCCATTTTTTATATATGATTAGAACACGAGTTTTACATGCACCACTCATAGAGCCTTCGGGCCTTTGATGAGGAACAACCACTTTTTATGATTATCTTTCTTGTCACTTCTTCATCTCACAGATTTTGAAATGTATCGTCGCTAACTCGACATAAAGATTCTAGATGGAGATAAGGCACTGCATTTTACCTTGCTACGACTTCAACTCATTGAACTCATCCGCGCTTGTAATGCGACTGGGGATATTCAACCAGCCCTCACTTTCGCTACTGAGGAACTAGGCCCCAAAGCACCCACGAACCCCAAGTTTCTGGAAGACTTGGAGAGGACCATGGCGCTGCTCTTGATTCCTTCTGACGCGCGCGAGCCCCAGTTGGCAGCGTTGCTAGAGCCAGAGTTGCGACGAGAAGTTGCAGACAGCGTAAATCGGGCCATCCTTGAAAGACAATCCCGAAGGCGTGAAGCAGCTATTCGCCAGCTCGTCAGAATGCGTGTCTGGGCCGAAAACACTGCCCGGGATAAGCGTAAAAACTTACCTGACCGACTGGATATTGGCTTGAACGGAGAAGAACCCGACAGCCCTAGACCTCACACCGGAAACGGCCATGACCCCATGATTACAACGTGACATTGATACCCCGACCTGGAGGCATGCTCAAAGAGTAGTAGTTTTGATTGTGTGGCGTTGTTCTTCGTACAAGTAGCGCTTGGCGTTTGGGCTAAGATTGACATCCTTATGGTAAGGATCATGAATAAGACAAAGGCTGGCTGTCGGGCGTTCTGAAAAGGCCTTGAAAAAAAGGCTGTAGACCTCGACAGTATCCTAGAGGCAAGATTAATCATTCATTTATCACACATGCCACTTCACGCGCGACATTGCCCCAGTAAAGGTTCATCTTAGTTGAAAGTCACTGAAATTGAACCAGTCTTTAAAACATATTTACATGGGGCCGGGCTGTCTAAGCCATCTATTTCGTCCTGATATGCTTGAGCTTTCTGGCAGAGTACAGGAAGTTGTTGGCATAAGCCTTAGGTGCAAACTTGCGAGAGTTTGGCTCCTGAACAAAGTACTCGTAGCCCTGCTTCTCAGCAAAGTGAATAGCATCCTCCTTGCTCGAGAAGTTGATGTGGGTACCTTGCATAAAATCTCCCGAAGATTGCCAACCGATCAACGGGTTCTCCCATCGATGACCCTTGGGAAGAATATCCCAATCCATTCGCCAGCGTCGACCGCGCCAGTCGCCGGACTGAGTCGCTGGCTTAGCTTCCTGGTAGATGCTGGAGTAATTGTTAGTTACTGAGGCTTTCGACGACATTCGAGTCATGTATGTGAGCAGACGAACCGAACTGTTCGGGCCTGGAGTTCCATGGGAGCGCCTGAGACCACAGCAGCGGGAAGGATCTCTTCGTTGCCTTGCTGGATGGATCGAGGGACAGGTGTGAAGGTGCTGGCATTCAGTCAGCACTGTTATTCCATCTTTCAAGTTTTCAATCGCGTTTCGAGGAATCGTACGAGGTAGCCTTGTCAGCTTCGATATTGTAGTCGGGCTCGCTGGTAACAGGGCCAGTGATGGTGCCGCTGGCCTGAGTGACGTTGCTCTGGAATCGTCGGGGTGCGGCGGAGAGGGCGACTCTGGGCGCAGCAGCGCTTCGCAGCATACGAGCCGCACTCTGAGATCGGAGGGCGGCCATGGTGCAAGGCGGTAGCTTTCAATTGGCGACAGGGGAGTGTCGTTTCTTAAGTGAGTGATGGTGGTCTGCGGCGATATTCTGAGGTTGAGGCAAGCTTGAACAGCGTGATCCTGATTGGGTGGAGCGGATCAGCTGTTTAACCGAAGTCGCGGAACGAGTGCTTTTCGGCAAGAACCTGAACCTGGGCGGGACCGTTCATCTCGACAGAACCTCAAACTACAGCCCTTGCAATTGAGCGTCACGTAGACCCTCGACGGACCAATTCTCGAGACTCGAATCCTCCGAACTACCGACATCATGAGCTTCGTCACTCGCCGAGCGCTCTCGACGCTCATCCCCCCCAAGGTGAGAGAGAGCCCCTTCGGTTATGGGCGCAAATCCCCGGTGCTCCGATTGATTCCGTTGCTAACACCAGTTTTCAAAAACAGGTCGCTTCTCCTAAGGTACGCAGAATCCGATGAAATTATTATCCCACGGAGCTTCGTTTTCGATCTCGACGAATTTTGGATGGACGAGGACTTTTATAGGCGATCGACAATGGAGGGAAATTTCGTCATGATGGAGATTCAGAAGGCTGACAGAACTCGATGCACCACAGGCCATTGGCGCTGCTCCTGATGCTATCCGCATGCAGCGTGTCGTCAGCTTCTACGAGAAGCTCCCCCGAGGTTCCGCCCCCGAGGTCAAGGCTAAGGGTCTCCTCGGCCGATACCAGGCCAAGCACTTCGGCAAGAACCCCACTGGCAAGCGTACGGACACCCCCTCTCGAAATTGGTTTCAGTGTTGGATTCTGACAGTGATTGTGTTATAGCCATCATTCACCTGATTGTCTTCCTTGTCAGCATCGGTTACGTCCAGAACTACTACTTCCACCTTCGTAAGTATCCTCATCACAGGGTTGAAGGGGAACTGTTCGCTGATACTGGGATCACTTAGGCCACCACAAGAACAACGCTCACTAAGCAGCTTAAAATGGCGTTTAGATGCCTTAGATGGATCATTGTGTGAGAGGGAGCGGGGGTCGTGTACATATAAACTCCGGAAACTTCGCGGTCGAGCACGCGCCTTGGCTTCCCTATGTATCTCTAACAAGCAAGTGATGTGACAATGCCATCACGTTTTTGGTTATGCGCTGTTCTTTGGTTCTACGTCGTGCTGTGCCTTCGGAGCGGAATCTTTCTGTGTATTCGTCCCTCTGTTAGAATTGTAAGCTTTTTGGGTGGTACTACATTCCTCAAGCTCTTCCGTATTCTGCACAAAGAGATAACGGATATTGGAGTTGTTGAATCTTGCACGTCAAGAATTCGTCTTGGCTTTGCTTCGGGTTAATCAACTCTGTACAAGCTGCGGTACTGTAGTGTACACTCTAATCACTTTCAACAGATCATGTTATAGTGTTGACTCAGCCGGTCATCGGAGTAAGCATAAATGCAGTCCTGACAAGTCTGCAAGTGTAGGTGTATAGTTACTTAAGTGAATGATTGGTCTGGACAATGAAAAATACAACATGTAAACTGCATTGTTTGCAGGATGTGAAGTGTTACTCAAGGAAGCCAATTAGACACCTAGTGTAGGTATGTACCAAAGCCTATTACAGAGGATGCTTGCCTGCCTCATTAACCTATTTTCATGCAAAAGCAAATGCTGGATGACACTAGTGATATTGAATGACTCTCCAGAATATTAGCATCACGTTCCTTGTATTCAAATTTAGATGAGATCAGATCCTTTCTAATCAGCTGAGTGGCCGGTAGAGTCATTCGGCTCCATGCTGACAAGCCATTTGAATGATACCCCTAAGTTCCAGGGCGGACCGGCCTTGTAAGCTGGCAGCTAGCAGCTGTAGTTGGTCCCGGTAGCCCTGCCACTGTCAGTCAGGGGCCATGTACAGATGGCCAATCCCAGCCCCTTATCGTTTGGCCGCTAAGCCTAGCCCAGCCTCCAGCATCACTTTCGGGTCTCTGAAAACTGGCGTCTGTCTGTCTGGCCTTCCACATCACAAACACCAGTGCATCAGCCGCAGTTACTCCGGGTTCATTGAAACCTCACCTTACACCTCGCAACTGACACGCCTTGCAGTTCGGTGATTTCTCCTCCTCATATCCCACCCACGACCCTTGGATCGAGCATCGTATCAAATACCTCGTAATCGGACGACCGAAGATCGCCTTTCTATACCCGTAACATCCTCCCGTCCCCACTACCGATACTCTTGCCCTCCCCGCCCCGCGGCGTCGCAACTGATCCGACTTCGAGATCCGACGTTTCGTCTGCCTCTAAACTCTAGTCCGACCAGAAATCGACGAGACTTGGCGGAGAAACTCATCAAGAGGGGTTCTTTTGCTTAACACACGACCGGCGCATTCTTACCACGTATGATGGCAACAGAGGCTGCCGTTGATAAAGCTGCCGATGCCACTGCCTCTCAGTCACAGCCTGTACGTTTCATCTTCCCTGCTTTGCGAAAGTAAAGCTACAACCGTTTTGCTTCTGGCGAAATTGGAACACTGCGGCCTTCTTCCTTGCCTGTTTGAACCTATTGCTTCAGTTAGCCGAGCTGCTGTAGCTAGCCTCGCTAACAAACTTTCTCATGAACTTAGTCGCCCGACGCCGAAAATGTCGACCCCGTCCGCTCGAATTTGAATGGCAGTGCCGGCAACGATGACTATGAAAATAAGCACATTACGAACGTCGAAGATCAACTCACCTCTGCCGATGCTAGTGCCAGCGGAGGTTCAGATACAGAGGCATCACGCGCAGATGCTTCAAAGACGAAAGATGGAGAGAAAGCTCATGGCCGCGCAGGCTCCACGGTCAAAAAGCCTGCCTTCAAGGCTGTCTCGGTCAACAAAACATTCCTCGCAGCAAAGGCGACTGCCAACAGTGCTGCAACCAAGGCCGCCGAGAAACAGCCTGCCGGTTCCAATACACCCCCGACGACATCGGCTACCTTATCCTCTTCAAGACCTCGCCTTATAGCAAAGACTGGTAGCAGCACTCGCGATTCATCGCCTCGGTTTTCTGGTGGTGTGAATGGCGGAAAACCTGGCGGTGCACCTGATGCAAATGCAGTTTGGAACAAAAACCGACGTATGTGCAACATCCTGAATCAGCCAATTTAATGAGCTAACAAACTGTAGCTGTGCCGCCGCCTGAACCCAAAAAGTTTACCGATGAGGAGCTCAAGAAGTATGGAATTCATATGGCCAGTCGTTTGAACGAAGATGATGCACAGGGGCAGAACAAATGGGCAGACATCGACGACGACGATGAAGACTGGGCCCCTGAAGCTATTACTTGGGGAGATGGCACAAAGACGACACTCCCCCACCCTGACGAGCATCCACCACCGCCATCAGAAAGTGGTTCTGTTGCGTCCAAGGGCAAACCCGTCGATAAACCACGATCTCCAGCTCCACCTGTTGCTGTGAGCTCCCCCCTGACAAAGTCGAGTAATCTGGCCCAGGGTAAGGGTTTGATTCTGAAGAGTGGCTCCCAGGAAAAACCAACTCTTGTTGCCAAACCTCCAGCTCCTCCGGCACCTGTTAAGTCCCCGTGGGCTCCTCTACCTCCGGTCGAGAAGGCTTCACCTATTCCAGAACAGGCCAGTCTTGCTAGACCACCACATAATAAGGGCATGACTCCCCCGCCTCCAAAAGAATTTGCGGCGGATGATTTCAATCGTTGGAGAGACAGTTCATCTCACGGAGGCCGGGAATTGTTTAACTCCCATTCTGGCCGCTACGAACCAGTGCACGACAACCGACGTGGCTCGATGAGAATGGAACAGCATCCAAAGCATCATCCTTCCCTATTACAGCGACCACCTCAACCAGATTATCCAGCTGAACCCTCGGGTGCTTTCCAGACCCATAGAGTTTCTCAGGAACCTCCTTTCGCTAGAAGACGAGGATCATCTAATGTTAGTGGCGGAAGTGGCTCGTTTATGCAGCGTTTGAACAAGGGAGGCGAAGTGCCCATCCCCCCTCACGAATTACAGGAAGGCCGTAGACCATCTTTCGTTGGCTCCGTTGATGGCCTCGTCTCCCCCAACCTTTCAGCCGCAGCGCATGGCCCAACGAGGGGCCAACATCATTCTAACTGGATACCTCCCCGGAGTTCTCCAAATCCTGCCTTTGCGCAACCACACCACCCTGCACCTCTTCCTGAGGAAGTTGCCGGTCCACCCCCTCCCCTTCAACCTGCTAGCGAGGAGGTCGAATATCAGAAGAAGCTTATGCGAGAACGTGTCGAGTTAGCTAGGAAACGACGCCAGGAAGAAGAAGCCCGCGAGGAAGCTGAACGTCGGGAGCGCATTCAGAAAAAGCTGGATGCTATGGGGCCTGCGCCAGAGAAGAAGACCGAGAAGAAGGAGCCCGCAGAGAAGCCCGACGATGTTTCACACCCAACACATATCCAACAACGTGACCATAGTAGCGTGGCAAACCAAACTTCTACACAATTGCAGCAGGATGGTGACCACTCTGCAACAGCTTCGTCAGCTCGACAGCAAACTCAAGATTCCGATGCTAAAGTCGGACACACTCAAGGCACAGCGCCGGCGGCGAGACGCGTATCTCACAGCCAAGAAGCGAAGCCTAGTGAGCTTTGGGGGGCAGCCGCAGCATCACGTCAGGATAGAGCTGTGTCGAATTGGGGTACAGGTTCGCAGCCCCGAAATAATGTTTGGGGGTCGCCTAATAATGATCGAGGCCTTGGTAACGGCACATTCAACACCGATATCGGTCGTGCACCTCTGGATAACCGCTCAGGTTCTCAAGGAAACAAGGGGCCATCACCTATCGCCCCGCCCAATAATCAACGACAACCTTCTCAGGCCCGATCTCAGCCTCCAGCCCCAATCGGTTCTGGACCTTCACGATACGGCTCTTCTGGTACCCATCCTCCGGCAGGATCTGATGTAGCAAGCAAGTGGATTACTGCCGTCGGTGAAAAGGACAAACAACTGAGCGCCAGCCGATTAGCAGAGCGGGTTGAGCGCGATCGTCTACTTGCTGAACGTGGTGTTAGTCTTGAGGATGCTCAGCCGGTCATCAAAGATACATGGCGCCAGGTTCATGCTCCTGGTGATGGTACAAGACGCCCTATTGGTCCTCAAGAAGCCCAGCCAGCTGCCCCATGGAGGAACCCAGGTGATGATGCAAAGGAGGATCCTACTAATGTTGGAGTGGTGGGAGGCGGAGTGCCAGGCCAGGCCGGAGCTTCACAGAACCGCACATCTCGATTCTTCCCTGCGAGAGACTCGCATGATAGAATCAATGAGAATGAGCCGTCGCGATCCAAATCGCCAACCCCCCCGCCACCTACAATGGAAGGCCACCCAGCGTACGAGGGCGATGTTATGAAACCTCATGTATCGCTTCCAAAGCCTCATCCTGTGGTGAAGCTACCCCCATCTATGACGGCCTCACAATCTCCCTCAAATCGTGTACAGTTCGGCTGGGCGCACCCACCATCCTTCAAGGATGTCGTTCGGGGTCCTGTGAGCCCCAACCGTGTACCATTGACGGCTGGAGAGTCTTCTCAAGAGAAGTGGCAGAATAAAATTAACAGTTTGCTTGGTAATAGTTCTAGATCTCCACCCCAAAAGTCAATTGGCGTCGACCCTGCAAGCAAGAGTGCTCTGGACCATGTTGCCTACCACGACTCAGCCACTGTTTCTCTACCTAGGAACAATGTTTCAGCTCTTGCACATTTTGATAAGAGCCTCTCGTCACCCGTCACCAAACCCATGGCCGAAGAGTGTTTTGAAGAGCAAGAGATGGGGTCCTTGCCGCAGATTCGACTACCACACAAGGCCCCCGAAGCCGCTTGGCAGCCGGCATTGGCACCAAATAAGCCTCTGCCAAAGAAATTTACAATTCAGCCAACTGTCATGGAACCATACTACTTCTCCGCTGAAGTTGTTGGTGGCGGCAATATTATGAGAATCATGTTCCCTAATATGCAAGAAGCCAGAACTGTTACTATTCCTTTCTCAGCAACTCGAGGTGGTCGAGGTTCGCAAGGACGAGGTGGTCCCAGAAGCCGGGGCTCTGGCTATGAACGTCGAGGAGGCAAGCGAGATGTGTCGAGCTCACGAGGAGAGCATCCCCCAACAAGCTCAGGTCGAGGAGGCCGTGGTAGCTACCGCGGTCGAGGTTCTGACTGGGGTCGCGCACCAAGTAATCCTGCTTCTTTGGCTGCTTAGGAAAGCAAAGCAAGCTGGAGGAAACCGGCCGAGATACCGGCATGACACCATCCTCAGTCTATTACATAATACTGGCAGCGCATCTTGTGTTTATCGCTTTATCTGCTGATGCATTGGTCTCACCTCCCGGTACATAGCGACCCCGACCATTCCGATGTCCGTATTCAGGATATCATGGAATGAGCTTCTACATACATTGTCTGCACAGCCATGTACTGCAGACTTGTTTCACGTGCTAGCATTTGCTTTTTACGCACATGTTAAACACGCTATACCTTTTTTTTGTTTTTTCTTCGTCTCCCTTTACAACACTGGGGCTCTGTTTTGTCTTCATAAAAGCATACATGGCGGGCATTGCTTTTTGTGAAAATGATAGGATCACCTGGAAAGGGGAGAATTGACAGGCTTTTCAAGGCTCACATACAATCCAAACCAAATGAAACACGCGCCATGTTCTCGATGACAGGGGACGGCGTCTGAGTAACAAGTTCGATGACCTGCTTTACTTTGGGTCGGGGGACTGGGTTCGCGATAATCGAAAGTGCTAGGTTTTTTCCCCTTATTTTTGTACTTCTTGTATGAAGGAGCTGGATCAGATAAACCTGGAAATCAGAAGCAGCCGCAACAGACTTATGGAGAGAGAGATCACTATGATGGGAACGATGAGCGTTACTACGCCTTGACGAAATCAACGAGTGCGTACGAGGCTCTGTCAGACAGACGATTGATCAATCATACAAATTTCGCGAATTGCAAGTGCCTGAATTGAGTGTCTAATGAATAACTGTGTGATGATGACATTGTAAGATGAGATGTAACTGCTACATGTATACCACACTCAATTGCCATATTCATATAATGTTTGTACATTAATGGTATCTATCATATTCAACATCCTCGTAACAAGATCCCCTTCTAAAATTCCACTCATTCCATGCATGATATACAGTCGCTCACAATAAGATGAAACAAGTCGACAATGTAGTATCACAAACTCCTAAAACGCCCGTCTTCCAAGGCGTTAAGTCATGACGTGCATATCAGCCTCCCTCCATTTATACCTTCTCGTATGTTTTCAGACAGATAATTAGACCTCCTCGACCGCACAGTTGGGGTGCACAATATACATGATTTGGGAGGGATCTGTTGAAGAGCTTGCTTCACCATCTGTGAGGCCTTCGCCGCGGAGAGCCATGAGGATGTTTTCCTGCAGATTTTGAGTTAGTATAAGGCTTGGAAAGGAGGATTTATGTATATATGTTGCTTACCTTGACCATCTTTTTGAGCACCATGTTGGCGAGAGCCTTTTCTCTGTGATAATCCTCCTCGCCTTGGAGCTCATCCTCCTTCTGCTCCAGGTACCAGTTGGCCAATTCCTCGCCGTTAACACCTTCGTTGTTGCCGACCTCAGCATCGGTGATATGCTGAACAAACATGTTGACCATCTTGATGTAGTTGTCGTATGTGATTGTTTGCTTCCTTCTTTCAGGGACAGCACTGCTACGGCCAGGCTGTGTATCATCTTCCTCCATGACTGCGTCGTGTTCTTGACCACGGCCGGAGGCAGCATCAGCGGCACGGAGAAGTGTCTCGCTATCTTCTTCGGGTTCCTCGTCGTACACCTCAACGTCATCGTGCTCGACAGATATGATACTCTGTCGCAGGAGGTTATAAGCCTCGACAACCATCTCAGTGCTGATCTCTTCCACACAGTTGACCTTTGCAATAGCCTCGGAGAGACGAATCATACTCTCGAGCTGACGGACTGTAATTCGGTACGAGTTCTTGCCCACGCCTCCTTGGGCATCGTCGGCGCGAAGTTCCTTGTACTTCTCCACGAGGACATCCTTGGCCTCTTCGGTAAACTCAGGTCGGAAAGTCTTTGCAAAACGGATGTATCGCTGAAGTTGTTCTGTGCTGAACTCGGGCTCAACAGCCTCGTCACGCAATTGGTGGATGCCAACAATGTGCTCTGCCAAGTGGCGGTCGACTTGTTCGTTACACTCGTCGAGGACAACAAAGAAGAGATCGAAACGGGACATGATAGGTGCCGACATGTTGATGTTAGCGCGGAGGGTCGTCTTGCGGTTGTAACGACCACCGACAGGGTTAGCAGCTGCAAGAATACTGGTTCGGGCATTCAGCGTAGCTTGAATACCGGCCTTTGCGATCGAGATGGTCTGCTGTTCCATAGCTTCGTGAATGGCGACTTGATCTGCGATATCCATCTTGTCGAACTCATCAATAGCACAGACGCCATTATCTGCCAGCATGAGCGCACCAGCCTCGATGGTAAATTCACCTGTCTCTTCATCCTTGACCACTGCAGCAGTAAGACCAGCGGCAGATGACGCCTTGCCACTGGTGTAAACAGCACGAGGCGCAAAAGAGCACACGTATTTCAAGAACTGAGACTTGGAAGTGGAAGGATCACCGACGATGCAGATGTTGATATCACCTCGAAGTTGCATACCCTCAGCTGTGCTCTTGGGGACACCAGACATGAGCTGGAGCAGCAGACCCTTCTTGACGACCTCATGGCCGTAGACCATGGGAGCAATAGATTGCACAAGACGGGAATAGATATGGTCACCGTGGACCATTGCTCGCAGGTCCTCAATTTCAGAGGGGTTCATGGATGCTAGAACAGCAGCTTGGGCATCTTCCACTGACTGCTCTCCCTCGTTGGCTGTGTTCTGCGTCAAAGCATTGACAACATCGGCAGCACCACTGGCAGCCGACCGACCAGAGGTCGAAGTGTCCGGGTTCACCATGCAGGCAAGGAAGGCAAGACGATATGTCAAGTCTCGTACACCCAGAGCCTTAAGACCGCTGATTCCACTTCCACCGGCATCGGCTCCTCTAGGCGCATTGCGGTCGTCACGGATAGCAGTCGGTCGCAGTCCTGGAAGGCCGAGTTGACTGACATCAGGAACGACGATCAGGGCACCAGTGAAGATGCACTTCTCTCCAGCCTTGGCGCGATCAACAATCTCACCACGCAGAATAACGTCCATAGTTCGAGGCATGCTGCCTGTAGGAATCTCGGAACTATTCTCCTGAATTCGAACCTTCTGCCAATCGACAAAGGTACTGCGGCGAATGTCGAGTTGCCAGGCCACACGGTTCTGGCATGTCGAGTTGGGGCATTGCGTAGGTTCCGTGTATCGAAAGGTCTGCTCAACATTTGGCACAACGGTGCGACAAGCCTCGCAGGTGAAAGTAGCAACAGACAACTCGGGACGGACTTCGGATGTTCGAGTGACTGTTCCAGAGATAGAAAGAAGCTGGCCAATGTTGGCGGCTCGTAGGGCACGGACTCTGGAGACTAGAGGCAAGTTGTAAAATGCGATAGAGAAGAGCTTGTCGGTTTGTTGGTGCTCGTTCTTGCGGTGTGACGACTCGGACTGGCTGGCAGAGCCGAGATGACTGGCCGCAGAAGTCGTGAGATTGCTCGAGGCTGTGGGCTGGCGATGTTCGCGGAAGTACATTGGCTCGTACTTTGCAATCATGTTGTGTAAAGCAGCGGTGAGAAAGGGGAGGAACCGATAGTATTGGCGCATAACACCATCTGCCAAACTGCCATTCTCCCATGCAGCCAGATGCCTATAGTCGACGTAGAATGTCGAAAGCGAGTATGTGCGCATGCCTTTGATCTGGGCGACATAGTACTTGTCTGTAGTGACAGCGCTGGGAGTAGGCGCACTTGGTGTCGGGGCACTGATAGGATCCTCGGCAAAGCTGTTTCCCACACAGAATGGTTAGAAAACGTTTCATGTGTATAATGAGTCTATGTAGATGCACTCACTTCTCGATAAAGGACTCAAAGTGTTCCTGAACCAGCAGGCCAATTCTGTCCTCAACACGACTGATCTCGGTGGAATTCGGGATCCTTGAGCTTCGTGGAACCTGATCATCCGCAAATCCATCACCCTCATCATCGCTTGGGGCACCCATATTCTCTGAAGGAGGTCCTCGTGGGCGTGCTGAGGAGGACGAGGGGAAGCCCATATTGCGTCTAGGGGTCGGGGCAGCCCGCGAGGGGGCATCCGACATCATGAAGCCGGCATCACTCGAGGGAGTAGCCATTGCGGCGCTTGAATTATAGCGATCGTCTTTACCGGGTTGACAGTTGACAAGTGACGATGCACGCAATGCTTTGGTTGACCGAGTCCTGGTGGATGAATTGATTGTTGAATGTCGAGGGGAGATTTTAGTTGCCAGGGCAAAGGCATGGAGCCTGTGTGGGGTTATCCTTGGCGCTTGAGCTTCTTACAGGGCGACGCGTCCAGAACGCGTAGAGGGGCTAACTACGTGACGCGACTTTGATTGATTGCATTTAGAGTTGACCAATTGGCTCGCGCTATCCATCTACCATCATGAATTACCTCGATGATAGGTAGAGATGATAATGAGGAAATAATGTATCTCTAAAACTGGATTTTTGTGCCTAGAGTCTACCTGATGGCAAGAATATCAAGTTCATCAAGTTTCATGCTAACATCGTGGCCCATAGTCGAAGCAGCTATTCATGCTGCGAAATATTTAAGTATCAGGCATATATGACAAGATTTGATCTTATTAATGGATTTGAGCCTGTCATGTCATTAATACTACTACCATCTAGTATATAACGTCATGTCTTGCTATGAGACTGTACTATGGAATCAGCAGGGCACAGCGTAAGGGAATGAAATTCAAGACATTTTCCATATGGTATGAGCCTGTTGAAAATTACTTGTCTTCTTCTCTTGCTTGGCATGATGAAAATAGATAAGAAACGAGGCTCTTACATATCATAATTGTTTTAAGGTAGAAGAAGTAGTTGCGGTTATACATCTAAGTGAAGTTTCCGGCTTGCCCATTTCCTGGAGTTCTCAAGATATTCAAAAGTCACTGTTTCTATTACCGTTAGTCAATGGTCGTACAACTCCAGATCCAAGGGCTTCAGAAAGCTACTCTATAATTCAAATCAAGGCTCTTGTAATAGCTTTCTCTGTATACGAGTATAAAGCGGACAACTTGAAGAGATGGGAGTGCTCCTCTTCCAATCTACGTGGCCTAGACTAGAGGCAATCGTTTGATGCACCTATTTCGAATACTTTGTTTCCATAACACCATGATGTATTCTACAAATCAAGTTACATCAAGAGGCAAAATATACAATGCAAAATATGTTTCAGACGGTGAATCTCTATCAGGCTATGGGTGGTTCGTTGCCTGCGCTCCTAAATAGTCTTCTGACTTGTCTACCATGCATGCATACGACTGAGTCATGAATCATGATCAACGGATCCCATGCCAAAGCGCATATACCGGTATTTATATCGTTTAACGAGGTAGGCCTTCGGGTACTGGATCATTTGTTCGAATACCGATAGAAATGGACTTATCCTTTCAGCTGCTTGTGATAGGCGAATAGCCACAATGGATGGTGTAGGAAATGCAACCCAATGTTCACTCTAATTCTCATTTGTAATCCAAACTCCAATCAAGGAACAAAGTCGTCAAAGTAAAGTTACCGCTCTCCCAAAAGTTCCTGACTCAACGTTCAAGCCAGGCGAAAACTAAATCATGTGTTCCGTCCCGCCCGGCCGTTAAGAGTTCCACAATACGCTAGACCTGAAGAGATGCACCTCAGTATGCAATACACCGTCATAAAAATACTACGGTAGCAATCTGATAGCAGACCGACCATCCGGAAATGACACACATATCCAAGTGATCGACTGGTCACTGCTTATCATCAAGTAACCATACCCCCAAGCTCCGAATGCAACTCTTATGCAGGGACCTTGTGACACGCCCGACTGGCACTCACTAAGGTATACCTTAGTACCTTACTCACTCGTACGCTCCAGTTGAAACGTCCACGCGCAATTTTAACACATGCCATTCGAAAAGTTTACTCCACCACCTTTTGCCTAGTCAACGGTCGAGAATAGTCGATTCTCCCAGAGCAACGATTCATTCATTTCCTAGCCTCATATAGGCCCAGGCCCAACATTCTTTGCACCCCAATAATACCCCATGATGGCCTGGCAACCTCCGCGTGGGAATGTCGTGCAGATGTTACGTTCCCATGCCTTCAATATCCCTGGAATCGAGTCACGCCAGCTTCCATACTACCGTGTAAACTCATCTAAGATTATGATTATCCACTATCTAATGGTAATTTGCCCACAGAACCATATCCATTCCTTTGCCCAGCCAGTATAAAACGCCATTCTACATAACCGATACCATGCTGATGCCGACGAGGGAAGATTGCGATAGCCATGTAGAACAAGGGCCATAGGAATGCACACAAGGGTATAATGCCTATTGATCAAAGTCCATCCAAACCATATTTCCCTGCAACTAGGGTAAATCGACATAAATAATAACAGCCCATGTAATCTCCTCTTGACATTCCATCATAGTACCTCCATTCAACATTCCATTCGTGTCCATAATCCCAGTCACCTTATCCCGTCTATCCTATGTCCATCCAATCCAGTCAAAGATAATCCAATGAGATCCTCTATGGTGTAGATACCTGAGAGCAAACGCAGTCCAATAGAAAAAGAAAGAAAAAACAAGAAAAAGATAAGCTTGGAGTAGGCGACAAGTCTATGCTACCATACATGACCCCCCCTGTTAGTAAATGAGGTCACTACCTCGATAAAGGTATGAAAGATAAAGAAGTGTCATAGTGTGCCTATCAGGCCGAGAAAGCATGACTCCAGATTGACAAAAAGGCTCAAGCAGCATCGAGGTGAAATAATAAGAAAGAATATGACGCCTAGAAACGTCTTGCGCAAGCCTGGGCATTGAGTGCAGTGCCGCGCTAGCGTAATGGTGTATTGTGAAGGTGGCGTATGGCGTCGATGGTGCGGTGCGGCGTTGCGTGATTGGTTTGGCGGCCAGAAACCTACAGCTGATCCCTGCTTTGCGCTCAACGGATCTACCCGCCAAGTCGTGGTTGGCATGACCAACAAGAGGGTGTGGTTGAATGGTACTGTAGAGTGCCGTGTTTTGACCGCATGACCATCCTGCGGGCACATGCTAGAGGTAAAAGGATGGGGATGGGGGTCAAAGAGTTGCGATATTCCCCGAGGTTGGCGCCCGAGCCGTGGATCGTCTTGTTGGTTGCTCTTTACCTGAGGTCTAGGTCAAGCTAAGGCACAGGGCCTGGCGCAGAGAGCATAACCCAGCCACAACCTGCACGTCCAATGGCGCCATCATTAACGGGAACCTCAGAGCGAACATGGATCTGGGAGGGCTATTTCGAGACAAGGTGGTGTCTCGTTGGACTCTGCCATTGGCGTGCGCCACAACACCTGACTATCCCTCACGACCCTCCTTCATTGTTCACGAGGCTGCTTGATACAACCTTCCGGCACGACCAGGCCATCAACACGAGGTAGAAGGCCCGCGGGGCCTTCAACAGTCATCCGATGATGACCTAGGCGACTGAGCGCCACAGCCCTTTCATGCTCTTGGTGCAGATTCTGCATATCCCGCTGCACCGTACACTGGCTGAGCTGTCTGTGATGTCAGGCTGGGATAGCCCTCTGGGTATGTTGCAGGCGTGGGGTCCCATCGAGGAGGAGTTGCAGTCGGTGGGTGATGGCTCAGCGGGGTATGCAAACCGCTTGTTCCATATCCTCCGCTTCGGCTGTCGTAAGTCGAAACTGCTGGCAGGGGTGTTGTGTTGATACGCAGAGGCGGCTGCTGCGGACTGTGATGGCGAAGACCAGGGCTCAGCGTTCGAGATGCAGCCGTAGAGTATCCCGGAGCTGTAGTGTACGGCGTCCAACTAGGTTGAGAGCCTGATAGTGATCGAGGGGAAGGTATCGAGTCGTGATGCTGAGGGAGCGAGTATTGCGTATGGACATCAGGATGAGCTGGGGCCATGCTTTGCCCAGGAGGCGTGGGCAAAGGCGCATACCCTCCGTTGGTCTGGCTCATCATTGGGGGAGGAACCGGCGTGCTGGGATTGACGCTGTACTTGCCGATAATCTTCTTGAGGGCAGATTCAAGAATTTTCCATGGGAATACCTTGACGTCCTTCTCAATGTTGCGGGGCTTGGGGTTGGGAAAGCCCATGATGATCTTGAAGAACTCCTCGCTATCTGGCTTAGCCTTGGAGACTGTCTGCGGATGGAAGCCCTCCAAGTTACGGCGAATACGGTTCTTCTCCTCGACACTGAAACGGTTCGGCGCGGCGACCAGCTGCTCGAGAAGGTGAATAGTGTCGACCGATGTGACATAACACTCGCCTTTTTCGGCCCACCAGATGCATGATATGCAGATGCTGTTGGTTGGTCGCTCATTGACGCTTACCGGTTGGCAGGTGGCGTTAACTGTAGATCCCTTTTGTGTCTTGCGGAAGAGGACAATCCGACGACGGTTAGCCCACTCCTCTGATGTCCAGTTCTCGGCCATCGATTCCAGCTTGCCTGAGATCTTCAAAACAGCCTTGCCAGAATAAAGCGAGATGGGATGATAACTTGTGTTGTTTCCAGCATTGGCAGTGATGGTGCTGGTTCGGACAAGCTGAGGAGCACCGTTAGAGTGAGACGGAGAAGACATGCCCAAGGGTGTCAAAGGCGGGCGTCCAACCAAGGAAGTGTCCAATCCACCGGGGCCTCTCCCTGTGCTACCCAGCGTGCTCGGATAAGGACTCCATCCCGTCGTTGGACGCCGATGGTAGTGAGGGTCCGTGAAGCTCGTGCTTCTGTTGTAAGTACTAATCATGTCGCTGTTTGCTTGTGGGAATGTATTGGCATATTGTCCTTGCTGAGGTGGATATTCGTAGGTATTTGTACCAGGCTCTGATGGTAGCTGAGGCTCACCTTTGGGTGAGGTACTCGGCTGATCGATCGTGGTGGCAGGTGCCGCGTCCTCATGCTTAGGCATCTTAGTTGACCTCGTGATGTCATCCCCGGACCCTTCGAGATACTGAAAAGTACCAACGGGGATGCGAGAAATTTCTTCTCCAGAAGGACCGTCGAGCACGAGCGACAACGGCACATTACTGTTTGCACAGTTTGTGACCAGAAGCTGAGGCGCATCTCCAGTGCAAGTGTAGATAAACCCTGACCCCTCTTGTATATCTCGAGAGACGTCTTGGGCAGAGCACTTCTCAGACCCGAACACCAAGAACCATGTTGGAATTGGTGTCGACAACGAGAACAAATCGTATTGGGAAGAGAGCTTGACATAAACCTTGGTGCCAAAAACACCCGTTGCAGGTTGGCAAGATAAAACTGTAGGGCCAGAAGGCATATACTGTGCCACAGCAGCACTGTTGGATGCAAAAGATTGCTGGTTCAAGTGAGCAAACTTGTCGGATTGCTGCTGAGTCGGGTAGCTCTGCGTTGAGTACTGTTCGTAACCTGCATCTTGGTATCGGGCCACATCGTAACCAGCTAATATTGTGTTAGCAAAGGTTCAGTTCGGATGCTGTCAAAGCATCTCCACCAGTCTTGGGACGGCTCCAATACAGCACTTCATTGACTCCAGCCTCTCGTGGGCTGTCTTATCAAGCTTCGAGTATGTTAACTTACCATGCATGGAAGGCAGCTGGGCCTTAGTGTAAGTTGCCATCTCCAAGAGCCTAGGAGGGGAGTCCCCTCGTGGGTCTCCCCCGGTCTCTGCTCGAGCAGCTTCTTCGTAACGAAGCGCGATCGTGTCAGGCGATTCAAGCCTGTCGTCAACTCCGACGATGATGGGCTTTTGCGGATGGTAGTCAGGCTATGGATTGTCGAAGTCAGTGTTGAGCTCCCGAAACACTATGAAGGTGGGACGTTGAAAGACAGCAGAAGCCGATAAGAGGAGACAAAAGAGAAACGCTTTGCAGACTCGTGGGCGGCGTCGAAGATCAAAAGGGATCAGTTTGTCATGAGAGGGTTGGAACAAGGTCTAGGCTGCGACTCACCTCAAAAAGCTTGTAGGGAGGACACTGGAACTTGACAGTAGACATTCAAGCTGTCGTGAAGGGAGAACGATAGAGAATGGGTCTTGGTCCAGGGAGGCGAGTTAAGAATGTTGGCCAGTTGTCTTGGATAGAAGTAGTCTCGGTCGTAGTTTAAACCAGGTCTCGACGAGGTCTTATGCAGTGGGTTTAGGTCGGTGGGTTTGGGTTGACCAAGACAACGATCGATGTACGAGTCTTGCCTCTCGGAGATTTGATCTAGCACAGGGCATGCAGTAATATGCAGTGATGATGCCGTTGAATGCTTAGTGCTGTCGGTCAGGCTCTCCCTTGAATTGCTTTGGCGTCCTGGAGGTGGCGCTTTGAGACAGTTGAGGTGAATGGCGGGGATCCTACTGGAGAGATGTGAGGAACTGAGAGGGGTAATTTTGATTCCAATCCAGTCGAAAGACACTCGCATTCCAAGAGGACAGGTTTCCTTGCCCTCGGTAGCCTTGGTAGCAGCAGAACCTTCAGCAGAGGGAGAATGATAAACAACCTGGGGTAGTGAACTCTTTGACGCGGGAAGTTCAGGCTAGGGTGCTCGAATATGCGTGGCGATATTGGTCTTGACAGCTTATAGAAGAAAACAAATAAACAGATAGTGCCAGGATGGCTTGCTAACGGTGGCCGTCGAGGGTATGTTTCTGGAGACTCTGTCAGCTTTGGTCTTTTGCTGTGCATTAGGAGGGATGATGGCGTGGGCTCGCCACCTTGGTTGTTGTGCTTCGAGCAACACAACTCCGTAGCATTAACATATTGCTTACCTTTGCAGACAAGATTCCAATTGCGATCAACAGGGACAAACTGAGACCAAGGGTCAAAAAGAATGTCTCCAAGATTGTATTACACGTCGTTCAGCTGCAAGGGCGTACGAGGCTGTTGTTGGTCAGCTCAGCGTCAGGACATAGCTGTGTTCACGACAGATCCCGCGAGCCTATAGATCTGACTTGCGTGGATTGAAGCTAGAGCGTGGAAGAGAGACAGACAGACGGGTAGGTGGTTCAGTGCGGGTAAGTGACTTGACTTAGATTTGGGAACTGAAGAGCCTTGACAAACAATATTGGTGCAGGTGTCGGAGGCAGATGAGGGAGACGAAACATGAGAGAGCATTTCTTTTGGGAAGATTGGACTTGTGCATGCAAGATATTGCCCTGCATCAAGGGGAGATAGTGATGATTCAGATGTTTTTCGAAAAGATATTGGGCTGAAGGGCGGGGAGGCAAGGAAGAAAGGGCGAAACAAAACGAGTAGTTTGAGCTTGTGGAGTGATGTATCTCTTCCATCCCTTCCTGACGGAAGCCAATGAAGATGGGGAACAACTTGACTAGGGGAGAAATGGAGACGAATTGCAAGGGTAAGGGATGGAGGGAGCAGCAAAAGGTGTCGCCTGGTTGCTTTTGGCCTTAGACATTGTCAAGTCGAGTCTGCGGGACCCTGTCTGGCGATCCCGTCCCCCACTCGTCTATCTTGAAAGTAGCTCTTGGAGACGAGGGAACAACCATGAGCTTGCATAGAGAACAGGCCTGCAGTAGTGGCAGCGTTGGTTACAGTAAAGGAGCTAGGAGATGCTGGTGGGAAACGCGGTGGTTGTGGCATCTGCGGATGCTAGTAATCTACCACCTTGGCCGTTATGCCAGATCCTCAAGTGTCTCAAAGCCTCCTGCAAGGGTGACGGCAGCGTCAACAGGTGGGGAGGGGCTGTATCATGGGTTCGGGAAATGGTGGAGAAGCTTGATCTGAGTTGCTTCTGTGTGCCAGTCCTCAGGAGGCATGACTTGAGATACTTGACTGGTGCTCACATACAATCCATCATGTGCTACCCAGAGAAGGCCTTTGCTGTTTTAACATCTACCCACAAGCACCCCGAGGTCTCCAGGATCCATGTTGTCATGGTACGCCATGGCGGCAATAAGGGGACACCACAAACCCGTGGCAGCGTTGACGACAAACAACTTGGATACACCCCCTTTGATGAGACGTTGGGACTTTCTGTGATCTTGAGACCCCAAGAAAAAGCTTAGGGAGCAGCAGATGAACGCAAGGAGACGAGACACACTAGCCTCAAAAAGAAATATGTTTTCTTGGTATTGTGCATCTCAGCTGAAGCACCGCAAAAAATAAACAAATAAAAAAAATAAGAAAAGGCAAGAATTTGGGAAACAAAATTAAATAAAAGAACGGTTTGTAACGTGCCTGAACGATGGAATGTGTGCGTAATGCCTGCGGGAGTCTATCGGGAAGCCTAGGGAGTGTCGTTAGCAAGGGTCGTGATGATTGGTTACGCTTGGACGAGCGAATCGATAGTGGTGTGCAAGGGTGTCGGTAGTGCATGGTGCAGTGGTGCACGGCGCAGGCGGCATCAGCTGGGTATCAAGGGCCAGCCAAGATCGTTTATAAGGGCTGATGAGCGCTGTCCAGTGATAGACGTGGAACCCATGGGTCTCAAGGGAGGGAAGACTCAAGGGAGAGAAAGAGGGTCCCATCCCAGAAAGGTGCGGTCCTAACCGTACTGGGTCCGCTCCCGTCTTCCCGTCTCCATTTGTTTTCTCCTTTGTGAATACCCAGTTACTCGTTGGGGGGTTCATATTCCTCAATAGAACACCCCCAAAGTTCTTATAGCATGCGAGAACAGGATGTTGCAGCCGGCAGACCAGGGTTGATACGGAAACAGATCAGAGCCAAACACAACTCACCTTAGAGAGCAACCTTGAAAGAGAGATCTTCGGAAGCGGACCGCTGAAATTTCAATCTTTCAGATCACCGCGGAGCGAAATTGCGATGGAGCTCACTGTTCAGCTTAGCCTCCAACAATTGTCCCGATGATCAGTCGCGAAAAGAGCAAAAACTTCTGAGTTGACAGACTACCACAAATCAATGGACCGTATTGGCGTCAACGATCAACTTTATCGACCACCACTTCGAAGAGTCGATACCCTAAGGTGAGGATGCGCCAGGCAGACTAGGCGTGCAATCGTCAGCGAAGCTGGGACGGGCTTAATTCTTGCTCGCCGGGGGTGCTGGGAGTCCGTGTCGCTGAACAAGGATTAAACTTGATCAAAATATGACCCTGGTCCGCTGGCGTAGGATGATCAGTGATCGCCTTGTCGGCACTCTTCTGAGTCAAATCTGTCAACCATTCCAATTAGTCTCGTTTGTACTTTTTGTGCGTATGTGAACATTCTGTCAAAGCCCCTGGTTTCATTGGAGGTCTTCCATTTCTTCATAGATTGGTACCCTCATGAATTGACACCAAATGGTCAGCAATTACTGTACAATTCTATCACCCGGGTGGAGTAAAAGCGTGGGGCAAGGGATAAAAGGATGGGAAAGCCAAGGGGATACATGGGTCGAAGTGATCATTGAAGTTTCTCACACAGGCGTCGCGGTCTCTCACAGTCCAAAGACTTTGGAGACACACAAACGCCACTGGAGTCGACTCTTGAACGAAACTGAGGAGCCGCATGGGCCGTGATACGAGTTATAAAGCGAGGAAGAACAATGAGAAAATAATCAAGGAGGATGGCGATGGTTAGGGTTGTGAAATCAGAAGCCCAGAAAGACCGTATTGAACCATACCTCTTGAGTGTATGTGGAGGTTCCAGATGGAGGGGATAGCCCCTTGTTCTTCAACAGATACAATGGCTGACTCGGCCTTGTTCGAGAGAGATGTCAACAACTGTGGCCAAGCGTATGCCATCGGTGGCCATACCCATTCCAAGTTAACTTCCTTACTTCGGTATGCCCTGGCGAATGTAATGGGATCCTTGCCCGGCTGAATTTGATGCGCAGACTAGAGCCGGAAATATGACCTGATGATTGATTGGACTCGTAAAAAAAAATAGGATCCCGCCTGTCGAACTGTTTGTTTATTTGAACAAGGCAAGTATGCACATGAAGTCTCAAAGGGGAGTGCCACTTATCTTATATAACCTCGTCACTTGCCATCGTTAAGAGCCACTGGTTTTGTGTCCCCATCAAGGCAATTTACACACAGATGCAAGTAATTGCCTGCTACCCGCAGTCAGAAGCGCGCAACGCTACAGGCAGGGGTGTCCTGTGCGAGCCATACGCCCGATCAATTGCCTGAACCTCTGAAGGGGAACAGGCGCGCCATGTAAACCAAAACCCGACGATTCAATATGAAAGAACTGAGCGGCTCGAATTGTAATTGCCAGTCTCGCGATGGAGCAGGCAAAAAATCTAGTGGGTGTATTATTTCTGCTCCAGTTGCCAGTTGCCGGGGGCTATTGATGTAGCATGAGATTACCAGGGCTAGGTTGAACAAAGGCCTCTGAACGAACGCCACCTCGGCTCTTGAAAGGCTCTCAGACATTCAACGGAAAAGCTAAGGGAATCTCGCACTGGTTCTTTTGCTTGACGTTTCCCACAGTTCACAGCATCAAGGTTCAGAGCTCGAGACGCTTGACACTGTCTTGTGAAAAGGTGTGGGTGTGGGATCTGCACAGGGAACCGGGGTTATCACTTCAGGGGTGCAACAGTAGCTGTAGGGATCGTCCTTGCTTGTAGCGCCTAGCTTTACTCAGACCTGCTGATTGACCAGGCGAGCAAGCAAGACTGGCCCAACTGAGCTGTGAGATCCTGCAGCTTGTACCATTGGGATGCTAGTGATAGACATGGCGCGCGGGCCGCTCGCAAGGGAACCGCCTTACAGCAGTCATAAAGCTCTTGGTGGACGACGCGAACCAATTCAAATATTGGTTCAGGGAGACCAATCATCCCTTTTCACTGTAACCACAGTCCTCTTGAGGTAACGAAGTTGGGACTTGATTAGCGTCAAATCCTCGCACCCGCTCCCCACCCCACCTTTGGGGCCCAAGAACCCGAATCTCATCGGTCAGTACCTGAGAACATGCCTTGGCATTTCATCGTATTTCATCGTTATGTCATCATGGTAGCTTTCAACATCACTTCAGATGCTATCGTCTGTAATTATGCTTTCCAGAACCATCTTCGGATAGCACCTCCAGACGCAAGGCCAAAATCTCTTGACAGCTAAGTTGACAGCCCTGGAGCTTAGATTTTGTTGATATGAGGCGGTTATTCGAAGCAAAAGTGTGATGGAATCGTTCAACCCGACACTCGTGGAGGCGAAACATATCTCGTTCTCTACCCCGCCTTGTTCCTCCGGATTCCACTCCGTCACAGTGGTTGAGTGCCTTTCATGTACCAAGTCGACTCGGACGAGCGAGCTTATCCGATAAAGTGAGTTATGGCTCATGACTTCGCTTCACAGTTGTTGCACGGAGACCTGTGAAACATCTCCAGCGACGTTTCACAGATTTGCTTGTCCCAACCCGCGCACTGAGTCACACATCCTTTAACCCCAGCATGCAAGATGAGGCTTCCTGGTCCAGTTGTTCACCATCTCTGTCTGATATAAGACAACGCATTGGCAGGATCAGCTCCATGTGTTGAGATTTTGCCATGGTGCTCAGTTGAAACCATCCCGATTACCAGGGCTAGGTAGCTACAGCATAGGCTGTTCCAGGTCCGGGACATGTCTCAGTGAGCTCGAGGTGAATGGGGCCGCATTCAAGCCACGTGATAAGGATTGCCAAGTCTGCAGAACAATGAGTGAGTAACGCTTATTGCTCGGATGCTTCTTTGCTTCGTCGATGATATATTGTTCGTTCTTGGAGTTTGGTGCAATGATCTGGTGCACCATGACGGTCCAGAGGTGAATAAGCATCAGCCGAAGCGTTGGTGGAATTCGAAACAACCAAGCGGTACATGGCTTATGTGGCTATGCTTCGCGCTCATCCAAAGCCTTTGGAGAAACAACAAAGCTCTCGTGTTGTACACTTGATCAGGGGCATCTGAATTCGTCCTGTCTGCGGGAAGTCATACTAGTGACAGGGCCATGGGGGCGGTATTGCACAATGTATTTGTTGCAACTGGTCGGCTCAACCCGAGGGTATCCTCAACAACCACGCCAAAGCTTGAGTAGTAAAAGCTGAGACAGTTATACAGGGGAACAAAACGTGCACCCTCAGTTCTCCGGAAACTCCATGCCTTGCCATTCATACTCCTGGCTTGTAGGAAAAAGCAAATGCCCGCATCTCTGCACTGTAAGCTCAATGTCGTACCGCCAAGTTCTTCGGAAAGAGGGTAGAAAAAGATACCGTGTTGGCCCGCTGATGTAAAACTAGATCAACAAATTGAGCAGTATGCGTGCATTGCAGGCGGAAAACAAGCGAGCGAGGGCTGGTGCCGATGAGGTTGGTGGTTCTCTGAGATCATGCAGGTCAGGTAGCACACGCATCGCACATTGCACATTAGAGATCTGGCACTTTCCCTAACGTCGTCTCTTCCCCTCTTCCTGACCTATCGCGCGGCCTCCCTCGTTCTGGACAGCGTGGTGTGGTTGTACATGACTGCGCCTCTAGAGAAGTGCGTGCTTGTGTGTCGATCAAGCTACCAATGGGACGGCATTTTTCGCGTTGTACAACTTTGCAGGCCGAAGTTGGTTCGGAAGCCCATAGAGCTTTAACTTTTAATTGAGGGAGGCATGAATTGAAGCTCGGCGTTTGCTGATAAGCACAGTAAATATCTGAGGATGAAGCACCTCCACTCAGGATTGAACGTCGCAAATCAGGTCCATTTGCGGACGCGTTTGCGACGACACCTCAATTGCAGGCCTGAATTAGGTATATTGACAAAAGTTGTCGTGGCATAGAGAACGTTTGTGAGGTTGAAGGAGGACATTTACTTCAGCGTTTGAAGTCAAGAGAAGGGAGGAACTCGCCCTTAGGAGCCAGGTATTGCCGGGAGAGGAAGGTCTTGCTCCACTTTCTCCCGTTTGCATCCAAATTCCCATCTCGCCTTCTCAATTCCGGATATCGACAGAGAGTGCTTCCTCATCCAATAAAATCCAAAGATCAGACTGCCTTGAAATGATTTTATCGAGGTAGGTATCTACTAGGGAAGCAGGTATCAATCTTGAGACTGCTCCTAGGTATCCTTACAACGTGCATGTTTAAGGTTATGATTGAGGCCTTCACACAATCAATTCCGTTGTCCGAATATGGTATTCCATCACGAAGGACTCGACCTGCTGAGATACCTAGCACAGATGCGACAGAAGACGTTGGAGAGAGAAGGGAGTCTGTGCACTATACTTGCACCACATTTCTGCTCTTGATGTTGGGTTTGACTTATCATTGTGTCTCAGATGCTGCTATTGTGGCCGTTGGATCTATCAATCTATTCTAGCTCACTGATGGTCCATGAGCGAATGCTAGAGGTGTCCGGGTCTTCGATCCGCTCATGCTCAAATCTCTCACTCAAAGTCACATTGATGCAACTGGTACTTACTGCTCCAACCCTAATCAAGGTTGTGCAACATCCTACAGTTCTTCTTCTACAAAACTACCCTGGACTGACTCAAGGAAGCTGAGCCCAACACCAAACTCGTTACTTACGCGTGCGTGAGAGACAATACTGTCAAAGTATTGGTTTCGCACTGCGGTCGATGGTGAATAGAAACACTAGACCGCTGGTGAAACTAGGGGCCCGAAATATGTAAGTTCGATGTGATAGTACCGCACCCAAAAGCAATAACCTTGCTCGCGATTTTCGGTGACGGTCCAGCCCGCAACAGAGTCGGCGAAAGGAAAAGAAAAAGCAGTAAACTGAGCTACTGGACTTTCGCACCGAGAAGCGATTGGATAATCCACCTTGATCCCTTCGAAGGCCGGCCATGCCCGACAACTCTATTGGTGGTACATTGGATGTACATGTAGCCTCCCGTGGAGGGGCGATGCTGTTCAAGATCCAGATCCTAGCTCTGTCCAGAGCCCACATTGGAGCAAAGTCTCGCTACTACAACGTCCATCACACGCCCCCCTCCTATGGCCAGTCAATCAGCAGTCTCCCATGTCGTACTGTACAACATATGAAGCCTCCCGCGAAACGATGGGATAGAGGTTTACTGCATACATCCGAGGGGAGTGTTTCCAGTTCGGCGTTGGTGATTCAAGCTTGTTTTTAGTCATTGAGCTCTAATCGTTAGTTAACAGACTTAACTCCAATCATCCCCCTTGCCGACGAGACGCAACCAGGATAAAGGAATATTTGTACAGAATTTCTATATCAGGAGATTGAGGGGGAATGAACTCAATAGCTCAGCGATACATTGCCTCCCTGCAGCAGCTAAAAGTAGGGATGAACTTACGCGACCGCAGCCTCGGGAAAAGCTGTTCAGGTAGCCATGCCCTCAGCTCCTTGCTGTCGGGGTATGCAGCCGTCCGTCTCAATGAAATGATACCTGATATGATTTGAAGGGTCTCTAGGCAACGATGATCTGACCAAGTCCCTCAGCTGGCTTGAACGAGCCAGGTTACGAACTGTGTGGTTGAGACGACCCCTGTTGAGCTAATGGGGACCCGGCTCTTAAGCCACTGTGAACCGCGTCCATCACCCAATGGACCACAGGCAGATGAACCGTAAAACGTCTAATGTCGCGTGGCTATCGATCGCCGGCCCTATCGCCCCAGTCCATCTAGCAGTCATTCTGATATATCGAATATTACATATCTACTCCGTACAGTGTACACCTATGACCTCTCACAATTAAGGATTCACGAAGGCAACTTCGAATTTGCTTGTGGTAAGCATTCTCCTTCATCATAAGAGCGACAAAAGCAAAAAATCGCTTTCCTGGGACATTGCGAATTGCTTGTGCAGTTTCCAAACGGGAGATTCTCCGAAATGACGTATCTTAATTAATGTCTTTGGTGCAGGGTACGATCTTGAGTTGCATCTCATTTTCAGACGAGACAAGCACATGAGATTGCGTAGGACTGCCACTTCTTGTTTCTCGGTAATCTCGAACTGTTTCGTTGTAGTGGAAACTGTAGCAGTTTGGTGATGTACCTTGATTTATCCTTTTCCATGTGGTATATGAGGATGAATATGTCATGCTTTTGAGAAGTAATACTTAGATATGAACGGCCTGAAGGAAATATGTGACGTCTTCGACGGCTAGGAAAACCTTGGCACAATGAAATCCAAACGTTGAATAGGTACACTGAGTTCTAACAGGGCTGGTTGACACTGTTCCTGTATGCATGCATGCGCGCTTCTATCCATATTGCTATATCTCAAACCAAGCCAGGTGATCTGACTATCAAGTTTTTAATGTTCTCGGGTTCTCAAGACCACCCTGGTTCCTCTGAAACCGAGTTGCCGTGAATTTTATAATGGAAATCATCTTGATGTTTTCAAAACACGTTGTGGGTGTATGCCTGGCCTTGGGACAACTCGCCGCAGGTACAAGGCAGCAAGACGAATACGATCCCTAAACGACCAAGGCCAATTATAAAGTATTTACTGTAAGGGGCTTCGTTGCACTGTAGTTGTCAACTGTTGACAAGGAGACTCCCAGTCAATGATTGGGCAGCAACGAGAAGATAGTCCAAGTAGGTGGCCATGGCTGATCCGTAATCTTTCGCCCTGACGAGCTTGCGCAATATCATTGTGTCTTCTGCCTAACAGGCTGGTTAACGAGATGTTGAGGCTCTACAAGGGTAAGGATGTCATCCTTCTGGACGAACTCAATCGTGCTTTGGCAGTGCATCCTTCAGACCGACATTCAACGCGAGTCAAACGCAAATGGAACACAGACTCTTCATCCAGGACGACCGCAAAGTCGACCGCATTAAGGCGGGCGGCCTGAGCGCGCCCAGTAAGAAAATAAAAAGCAATCATGAGCCTTTAGCTCTCGAAAAAGCAAAAGCTGGAGCAAAAGAACCATATTCATCTACGTATGGTCTGCATATTAAAACTCAAGCCTATCATAGGCTTATGTACATCCGTGTGGAGATCCCGGTAATTTCGCATGGCGTGCCGATCTCTCGCAGTTAGTCTAAGCCTGTTGTTGTCTCTTTTGTTTTAATGCCATCGCGTCGCTTATGTACAGTATCCAAAAAACCGTATCACATCGGACTGTGGAGAAGAGAGAACTCCCACCGCACGCTACTGCTCTGACGGACAAGGCTGGGCTCAGGTGAGGCTTCTGAATGGGGACGGCCATGTGGTCTAGCGGAGATATTGGATGCCGCTACGCGGGACTAAGCTCCTTGGTCCGGGGCGGGAAGAATTGCATTGACGGTATTACTCTTTTGAGGCTGCTGCATATTGTCCCCTCCCTACGGATACTGTGTGCTGTACGGCGACGGAGGGGACACCGCTGGTTACAGATATACATACAGGTAGGGGATGCGGGCGGGGATGAGGAAGAGAGGCCGACAGGACCGTCAATCTTGCTTGGCATCATCTATCCGTGACCCGTGCTCCCCCCTCCCGGCCCTGCCTCTGCTCTTATCTTGTCTTGTCTTGTCTTGTCTCGCCTTGTGAGCGGCATCTGGAGTCTGGTGAGACACGGGAGTGTCAACTGGGGTATCCGCTGAGATCGGGTCTGTTATTTCGCTACTCTAGCCTCCAGGTCATTACAATGAGTTAATTATCGTATGCCTGTCTGCGTAGTTACTAGAGTAACTAGTTTTGAACAGAGTTTAGTACTGTGACGGTCTCGATCTAAGGTACAAGACCGAAATCGTCATATCACTGGATGTACGTATGAGTTGCTACCCTAAGTTGCTGCACGAATGGGGCGGATGCAATGCTCGATCTGCCCTGATCTACAGAATGAGGCTGCATGGTCAGACTTGCATTTCTTTGTCTGCCGAGTCTCCCAATCAGTCTACACTTCTGAATGGGGTTACTCCAAGTCTCTCAGATCAACCCCTCGTCGAATCTTCAAACCCGGTTCCTTTCAATGTATCATGCGCATCACTCGTCATATGCAAATGAGAAGAGGATGCTCCAAGATCAAACCTCGCAAATCTAGCCTCAATGTGAGACATTGCGTGCTATCGTCTGTGATTGGATTGTTCATAATGCAGCGACTTGGCTCACCGCCATCTCAACAGTGGAAAGGAGGGCATCCTGTTCGTTCTATAGCCTCACACATGGAACGAAGGCAAATGTGCAATCACTAAATGGGCAGTCTTTTTACTCTTGTTGAGGACTCTGCTTGAAGCGCACATGACTGTTCCCCTCTCTTGAGAGCGATGCTACTGCGTCTGCAGTCAACTTCCCAAACCAGAGATACCTGCATCTGCGCTGCGGAAGACGTGGTGAGCGTTGTTTTGCGAGTGTCTGTTCATGAGGCATTCAATTGTTCACCGCTACAGAGTTGACGAGTCTCGGCTCGAAACTTGAGCAGAAGAAATGAGGCACGAAACGTAGAGCATGCCATGCAGGTGTTATGCATCTGTTACAGATTTGAAGAGCGTCATTCGTCAGTCAGCATGCACACTTGGATAACATGTTGAGGCTCTTTGGCGGTGTGGCTGTTTATGTCGACGCGCATATGCTCAGGAATGTGATGCTCAATAGTCTGACTTAGGCCTAACCTTAAGCTTCTTGAATACGAAAGCGAGAGTGTGAAGCTGGTGAGAATGAGAACAGTAACAGACTGTGACTGTGGATCCAGTACACCACCATCACTGACTGTTATCAAAATTCTCTACACAGAGCAAGAAACCATAGGGTAGTTCAAATCTTGTTGAATAATGTGTATGTCTAGTGCGTACAGTGGAAAGGACGCCATGAAGTTATAATGTTTGGCCTCATCATGGCGATGCTGCTGAGAAGAGGATGTTGGAGCCACCAGGGATGCCACATAAGAGAGCTTGCAGTCGCATTAAACGAATACATAAAAGTACATACAACAATCTAGGGGTGTGAAGAGAACAAAATGCAGTGGTTATCGAGGTTCGATGCTATTAAATGTGTCTTTCACCGATGATATTCCTGTGAATGCTTGCTGTTAGAGATGCAGCCCTTAAGGGTTACCTAGACTTACAACCTATACCATTAGTTAACCAGAGCTAGTGCATTTATTTGTTTGAGGATGTCCTATCTTGAAGTACACTGTTCTTCAGGCCATTGCTGCGCGCCTTTGACGAAGGTGTTACACAATATTTACAAGAACTAGACAGATACTAGGTGACAGCTCCGCCAAAACATCAAAGAAGAAGATATAGATCTCCATATATGTCTTAATGTCTTGGGAGAAGGACGTCGTCGATATGACTCAAATACACCACCTGGGCCTGTGCGTATTAGCCCTTGTGTGTTCTCACTTAACCTCTGCTGCAACCCTTGCATCTATGAAGCCATGAACTAGAGCTCGGATCAACAAGCAATGACACAGGTATGACATTAAGCAAAAAGAGACGAGAGAGATAAACCAACAATTGTTTTTAGGTCGTCCTTCAGTAGCTATAACAGAACCCAGTACCGCAATCTTACGGGTGCTGCTTCGCAGGGTCGTAGTCGGGGTTGGAGCGAAGACAAGCCATTTTGCTATTATTAAACTAGGCGATACAAGTGGTATTGAAAAATGGCTAGGTAGAATTGCATCAAGTTAGTCATGCTGCTGCCTCTGAGAGGTAGAGCTTCGTCTTGCGATGTAGCTATGAGTGAATGTTTGATCCCCTCTTGGAACTCTCCTTCACATGACCCCTGGCCTGGACATTACACGAGAAACAAAGCTAAGTGGTAAGTTAACCCGCCCAGAAGCTCGGCGGATCAATATTGATGGTCTCTGGATGGATCTTTAAGTCACTATATGATTGTTTGATGGACTGGAGCCCAAGATCAAACCCCTATTGTTTGCCAAACTCACGAACTGTAGCCTTTGTCAAGTAAGACTACCTATTCACGCAACTCCCTCTATTCAACACTCGACCCTTATAAGGGAGACCGCGCCTATTGGTGTTTCCCTTATTGATATGTACTTGCGGCGACTGAAGTGTGCATCACCTGAATGACCTAAGATGGCTGGGTAAATCACATCCGTGCCTTCCACAGATTTATATGCGCCATTCAATTTCAGGTTCAAGTTTGGCCCTTATCAAGTTCAAACTTCTTGGTGCCTGTTTTGTATTAAGCGAATGCTTTTGAGTTTTCATATAAAACTGGAAGACATATAAAACTGGAAGAATGTATCGGAAAAGGTGGAATTACTGAAATGTTGGCGTCCGAGCTATGTCGCCGTACCGGAGTTCTGGCTTACTAGAAGTATTACGTTCTTGTTATGTCGATTTGCTGACTTCCTTCAGAGCTAGGATAACAGAAGGTGGCCTTTCGTAATGGCAAGCAAGAGTGCCATATCGATCTAGAGGATGGATTGATGCAACACCACCCGACGCAGCCGGCAAACACCCAGAGAAGATGGGACAATGAAGAACAGATTGGGTAGCGATTATCGGCTGTATTGATGGGAGAAGGGTAGTGCTATGTGCAAACACGAGATGAATTGTAGCTAGTGTAATCGATGTCGAGTCATGACAACTCATGGATCACTGAGTGACACGGTGATATGCCAACCAGCCTTAGGTATGTTGTGATAAATGAAGACCATTGCATTCATCCTCGACCGCTACATGAATTTCAGCATCTGATAAGTCATTCAGGCCCTGGTTGCTTGTGAGGAGGCATCTCAGTCGGGATCGAAATCCTGTACCAGAAGATGCCACCAGCTTCAGAAATACAAGAACGTCTAGCTACAGATGAGATGTAGTTCTGACAATGTTGAAAGCACTTGCTCATTATGGAATCCTTCAGTGTAAGGATGTCAAGGTAGCTTCTCTGGACTCTATCGTATATGGCATGTAATTGTCGAATGAGATGAACAGTTTAATAATAAGTTGTCCACATATGTAAGGCTCTGATGTCTTTTGTAAATCTGGTGCCAAGATCAATGAGCTCCTACAAATATATATATATATATTGACCTCGGGAGGCTCGTTTGTCTGGATAAATTTGTTTTCGTTGACCTACTGTTTGTAGTCGAAACCACGTGATTGTGCCATCACATCTTGAAATGTCGCCTGCGCTGACTGATTCTTTCTAAGCCAGCATATGAAGTTCCCTATCATCCCTCGCAGACGAGAACTTGGAGAAGACTAGCACCAACAACCAAAGCCAAAGAATTAGCCTCATTTCTCAACATGAATTATCCGCGCCAATTACCAGAGGCCGTAGATGCACTGATAGGATTCCGCGTAGAATGCCACGACAACATCAACCTTAGCAGCATTCGACCTCGTTGTTACATATCTGACGACGACTTCTGGCAGGCTGCCGAGAGCCATCTATCTTGGAAGCCTGTCAGAACACCATTCGTATCGTTCTTCAGATCATGGGAGAGAGCTCTGAAATGGAGGAAACGTCTTATTAAAAGAAAGGGGAAGGGAATCATGATTGTTGCGGTTTGGTTGAAAGACTTGTCTGGAGTCTACGATGCATACAATATCGCACAATGTCTTATAGACCATCAAGGCCCGAGCTCAAGCAGTGAACTGCGAGAGAAACTCGATTACTTTCGTGGAGAACTGCTCGTTCAAGGTGGCATCGACTACACGGAATACAGAATCCTGGCCTGCTTCCAGGGCGACAACCCCGAGATCGAAAGACGACCCATATCGCCACTGCTCAAAAGTCCCGAGAGGAGTCTTGCTATGTCTATTCCAAGAGGAACTCTGTCAATATACGGCAAGTCAAATCTGAGCATCACCCAGCAATTGGAGTGCGAAATGTTGAGCCTCACGGGGGTTCGAAACGATGTCAAGCTGTGCGTACTGGTGCTCGCAATGTGTGACTGCGAAATGGAAATGGAAATGGAAATGAAGGAAGAAAACAAGAAGATGACGATTAAGGCTACAGAGCGCTGCGGAAACTATGTCTTGAAATTCGTATCTCGCAGCTGTAACTACTATTTCGACGTTTCCTATTAGCCAGCTCGATGGCACTCTTATCTGGACGCAATGCAGTATGGTCTCATGAATGCTATCAGGTAGTCAAGCAGTGAAGCTAGAGTAGTTATGAATGCAGCCGGCTCGCTTAGAGAAAGATCATGCCACCTGTTGCGAGGCAAATGAATACAGCCAATATCTTCCTTGTGCGTGGTGATGTACATGTCGCTCATGGATGTAACGATGCAACTCGAGAGAAACAAAGATAGCTCCTGAATGTTTAAGAGACATCATGATGTATTTTCATTTCTTCAATACGTATATTCTCATATGTTTAAACTCATGCAGCCAACCCCAACATCATATCATGAACTTTACAATCGTCTTGCCAGGTTAGGTGGTGATGCAGCTCAGTGCCATGTCAGTACCGGAGCCCTGAAGCTCGCCAGTGAGCTAGATAATTACACACTTGATGATTGGCTGAACAAAATCTCATTCGACTCGGTATTACACCTCCGATGCAGCAATAAAGTTAAAGAGTGGGTTGTTGACATGTTCATTCTGTCATGTCATGGCCGGTTAAAAGCCGCATTCAGTGGAACTGAGGATCCCCCACCTTGAAGGACATTCACATGCTCAACAGCTGGGCTTTTCTTTGTATTGTACTCAGTCTTTCTATTGTAGGAAGTGCTTTACTATAGATCAGGCACTAGATAAGTTACTGGGGATGAAACGAAGGCCAATTGATGTGGCTGAGTTGACATCATGATACATGATATGGAGGGGGATATTGCTCATGTCATGATGTGCAACCCCGGCAGTCATCTTCAACTAACAAGAGACCCCCCACACACTCACCTATCAAAACACGCGTCTACAGTAGGTAATACTCGGCATTGCATTCTGTTGGTCCAGCATCGGCCGCTTTGCTCCGTCATGATATCAACGGGTTACTTTTACCCCTCACCTGCGGGCATAAAAAGGTCAAGGCCGTTCGTTCCATTCCCAACTCTTCTTCTTTCCCTCTTCATCAATTCATCGACTCGACCCAAGACACTCGAAGAATATCCAAGGTTTGTATCTGCACTGCATCAAAGGGCTGCTCTGACACATATGATATGCTAGATATCATAACCTGTACGGCTCTCCTAAGCTATCTCAGCAGCCATGGAGCCTTTCAGTGGTAGTCTTGTCCAGACCTGATTGGGACCTCTCAGGTAAAGTATCATGCATGAGCCGGTGCCCATTCTTCTCTCATCAGCATGATCAGTCCAGACTGGTCGTGCTGATGATAGGGGGATGTGGCTGAGATTATACGGCAAAACTTGATCTGGATAATACCAGCGAAAGGATCATGTCATCTCCCCTATTGACCACCCGACTCTAACAACAACAGGCCCAAGATAGAAATGGCCCCTCCCGCTGCTGTCTCCCCTCCCTCTCGTTCTGCAGAGCTTGCTACATCTACCAAGCTCCCAGTCATGAGCAAGAACATCAACACCAAGACTGTTGAGGAGATGCTCGGTCAGTGGGATGACTTCAAGTTTGCTCCCATCCGTGAGAGCCAGGTCTCCCGCGCCATGACCCGTCGCTACTTCCAGGACCTTGATAACTATGCCGAGTCTGACATTGTTATCATCGGTGCTGGTTCGTGCGGTCTGAGCGCTGCGTACATCCTTGGCAAGAAGCGTCCCGATCTCAAGATCGCCATCATCGAGGCTTCTGTTTCTCCTGGTGGTGGTGCTTGGCTTGGTGGACAGCTCTTCTCCGCCATGATCATGCGCAAGCCTGCTGATGCTTTCCTCCGCGAGGTCGGTGTTCCTTATGAAGATGAGGGTAACTACGTTGTTGTCAAGCACGCTGCCCTCTTCACCTCTACCATCATGTCCAAGGTTCTTCAGATGCCCAACATCAAGCTCTTCAATGCCACTTGTGTTGAGGATCTCATCACCCGACCTTCCGAGGAAGGCATCCGCATTGCTGGTGTTGTCACCAACTGGACTCTTGTTTCCATGCATCACGATGACCAGTCTTGCATGGACCCCAACACTATCAACGCTCCTTTGATTATCTCCACCACCGGCCACGACGGCCCCATGGGAGCTTTCTGTGTCAAGCGCCTTGTCAGCATGCAGCGCATTGAGAAGCTTGGTGGTATGCGTGGTCTTGACATGAACCTCGCTGAGGATGCCATTGTCAAGGGAACCCGCGAGATTGTTCCTGGTCTTATTGTTGGTGGAATGGAGCTTTCTGAGGTTGACGGTGCCAACCGCATGGGTGAGTTTTATATGTCCATTTTGCTACGTACTTCGTCTAACGTACATTAGGCCCTACCTTCGGTGCCATGGCTCTCAGTGGTCTGAAGGCTGCCGAGGAAGCTCTCAAGATCTTCGACACTCGCAAGAAGCAGAACGATCTGTAAGCGAGACCATCTAAGAAGGTCACTGCTGGGAAAGGGAACGTGTGAATTCAGGATCCTGAACCTCGTCTCTCATTCGAGGCATCGAACCTTGTCATTCATTTAGCCTGAGCGACTCAAGTTTGGAAATCATGAACCCAAAGCCGGATGTCCCTCGGAAGAGAAGCCAAATAAAGCAATACTAAGTTGAACAATTGTCTGCTATGTCATTAATCTCGCTGTCGTGATATCATAATTTCGCCCACTTGTTATATCGTCACTTCTTATCCTCCACCACCTCTGTCACCTCTGTAATGTCCTTGGCCTCATTCTCCCTCGTAGGAGGGAACTTCATCCCTCTGTTCTTATCATTCGGATGTGCACTCGGTCCCCAGCCTCCAAGGCCGTCGGCCATGGCAACTCCTCCAAGTCCAGAAATCGGCCCAGCTGTTGCGCTACCCGCGAGTTGATTCTTTCCGACGCCGGGTTGAGTATCAGCCCAAGTGCCGAGCTCATCGCGAGTCTTGCCCGTATACTTTAGTATATCTTCATCGCTGAGTGGTACACTCTTTTTGCCGGCTTGGAAGCGCTCATACAGCGTCTTCTTGTCCTTGGCCTCTTCGGAGGGATTTGATGAGGAAGACGACGAATTGCCCATGTTGGTATTGTTGATAAAGAGGCTTCTGATTTTGGTTGAGATGATGTTCTTTGCAGTAAAGATGACTGGAGTAGTGAAGATGGCCACTTCTTGGCAGGTGAGCTTCTAGAACATCCGTATTTATAGAATTTGCTGGGGCGAATGGTCGTCGGAAGCTGAATGCCTAGCGTCACGAGGCACACAGCGTATTCATACAAACAGGGCGATTGATTGACACCCTCAGCCCCCGCAGATCCCGACTTGCCATGTCGTATTCCCGATCTGGTTTCCGAATATCTATTGGGCGTACAAGACCAAGGCAGAGTATTGCCGTCCAGTTATCCTATCATAATTCAGCAAAGCTTCGCCTCGATCTTTCATCCTTCATCTTATCTAGCCGCAAGACAGGTGCCAATGAACACCGGCACACTCTAGTCGAGTCAATGGGACTCAAGACTGTACCAAGTGATGAAAGTGTTAGGAGGTGTAAAGAATCTTTAACTAAAAGGCTCTTGAATGACTTTGTTCTCGCATCTGGTTGCAAAGTCTCTAGTTTTCCTCCCCTGTGACCCCTCAACATTGCAACGCTTACAGGAGCAACTGTTTCACTGGAGGATTTCTGATCATTTGCAATTTGGCACTGAATACACCTAGATTATGTCTGAAATGCCTTATGATATCAATTCCTGCCGAATTAGTCTCATCGGTCAGTAACATTTCCCTAAGTACTGAGATCTCATACACATGAGATTCTACTTGAGATACTCCTTCTTACCAACCCTCTCACAAACCTCCTTCAACACATCACCCAGCCACTCATAATCCCCAATCTCTAAGTAAACCTGAGCACTGGTCCTGATCCAAAACCTTCCCCCATGCAGAAACAGCGCCACAAACGTCTTGTAATCGTCAATAAGCGTATTCAGAATCCACTGGAACGCCGTCTGTGTCTCCTCCGCTGAGATGGCAACCTCACCCTCCTTACCCTCCACAGTCCAAACAGGCAACGCAATGTTAGCCATGCCGCAATTTCGCAATGTGCCGGTGCTGTTCTCCATATATGTCGTGCCCAGCTTCTCAGCTACTAGTTCGCTGCCTTTCTTGTTCAAGTCCCAGATATACCCCAAGATGGCATCTTCTCCGCCGAGGACTTCTTCTCGCCATTTGATAGCGTCCTTTACGCAAAGATAGGGCGAGTTATCAAGCGTGCCGACAAACTCGAAATTGATGACGAATGGAGATTTGGAGCTGGGAGGGAGTGGTGTGATGCGTTTCACCAGCTTCGGCACGTACCCGTGGCTGGTAGCGAGTGTCGTTTGGATAAGTGCCTGGTTGCGCTGAGGCACGTAGAAGACGGCGCATCCTCGTGGTACGTGAAGCCACTTGTGGCAGTTTGACACGAAGAAGTCTGGGTCAGCGGCGGAGATGTCCAGCTTTACCATTCCAATGCCTTGAGCGCCATCAACCATGCTCAACACGTTGAGACGACGACAAGCCTTCACCATTTCTTCCCAAGGGAAGACAACACCTGGTCGAGAGGAGACAACATCAAACGTGCAGATACGAACCCGCTTGCCCTCAGACTCGACTTTCTCGACAGTGTCTTCAAACTTCTTGATGATCTCGTCGTCATCGAGAGGATATGTGAGCTCGATCTCACGATGAGTCACTTTCTCGTCGTAGTAGTCAACATAATAATCCGCGACCTTGCCGCAAGCTTCGTAGATGGTCGAGAAGCTGATGATGACGTCTTTTCCGTCTTCATTCCACTTCATGTTTCGATAGACTGTGTTAACACCGGTAGTGGCGTTTGAGACAAACACAACACTGTCCACTGGGGCATTGAGAAGCTTAGCGACAGCAGCACGGTTCTCATCGAGGATTTTTGGGTATTCATAGCGAATGAATGGGTCAGGGCGAGCTTCACTAATAATTATTAGACCAAAGATCACAATCAGATGATCGAGTGTATTTACCTCGCATCCTGATACTCGCGGAATTTTGTTCGGACAGCCTGAGGATATGTGCCGAAGGAACCTATAAGTCATGTCAGCTAAAGTCTCACTCCCACTTCGACTCTTTCATACCATGGTTAAGATTTCTCCACTCGGGATCAAACATAAACTCCTTCTTCATAGCGCTTCCAAAGACTGAGGTGTTAGTCTTGCCCCGCACAGGAAGCTGATGCGAAGATCCTTGACCAATGGAACCCATGATGATGTGTGTCTTGTATATTTAGATGCTAGACGTCGAATGGTTGTATGTTCGTCCCATTGAACGTTGTTTATGATGGATGGGCTTGACACGACAACTTATAGATTCTCAGCTCATACGATCATGAGTCAAATGATACTGTCTAAGTTAGTACGAGCTGAATACCCCACATCTTCAAGGTCAACGACGCCCTTAGTCGCCAGAGCCGGAACCGACCCCATGGGTACCCGCATCAGGGCGTGGTAAGGCGCTCTTCGGAGAGCAACAGGAGTCATTAACAATGCTCAACGCCAGTGAAATGAGATACCCAGAGCTTGGGCAGGGTCCCCAATTCTCCAAGAGTCACCTTGGCACGCGCCGATCGCGGCGAATAATTAATCAGCATGTAAGTAATGAAGTGAGCCTTGGAAAAAGAAAGTCAACTTTCATTCAATCAATTGTAGTGTAATGCTACTTGGCTTATCCGCCATTCCCAACGCCGTGTCATAAATGCTCCGAGGGATCTAGGCCCCGATGTTCTCGCTAATCTGCGACTCTTTGTATGTGTACTTTGCAACCGTCCGTTGTAGGACAACAACCTCTGCCCTAGGTGCTCGTAGGTGTGCCAGACCTGTGAATCAGCCTTGCCGACTTGCGTATCCCGACGCCCGTACATGGTGGTATAGAGAACTCTTTGGTGATGACTGGGCGTGGATCGCCCTGGCTCAGCGCAGATAGCGCCAAAGCTGCATCCGCTTCCCTCTGTGAACGAACATGCTTCATGACAAGGTTGCACCGTTCATGTGAAGACACCAACAGTCCATGCGACATCTCTGGTGGCAGCATAGGCGCCGGACTTCCAGCGAGATCCTGGCCGCGCATGAAAGATGCTTGGCTACGTCGGATATGTGCCTGCTTTCGCGTGTTATGCGAAACAGGCAGTAACGGTTCCGTATGATGCATCACCGGCGAGATAGATTGCAGTTGTCCAGTTTCTGTGAATGGTTTCGGGGTATCTGGAGGGAGTTCCATTGTTGGCAGTCGGTCGAAAGGTATGATATCGCGGGGATCTGATGGCTGAGGCCTCAAAGGAGCCAGTCGTAGTGAACCTAGGGTTCGCTTGGAGGGAAGAGACACTTCCTCGCCATCAATCTTCTTGCGCTTGCGCTCTCGTGCTCTCGACTTGACTAGGCTGGCTATCGAGCTTCCGTGGAGAAGCACCCTTTCAGGTGTACTGATTTCATTCGGAGGCGCCATCTCATCGCCTAAGAGGTGCACCCTTGTCTCGGCGCTTCGCAGAGTTCGCCCATGATTGGGATTGAGCGTCGAGGGTGGCATACTGGCTCGTTCTAGAACACCTGGTGCAGATTTGCGTGACCGTTGGGCTCTAGTTCTGACTCTACTAGGCTTGCCTTCGGGTATCTTCGGAGGCGTGTCGATAGGCGTTACGGTAGGTGGGAGAGCCTCTGTTGTTTTGACAATGGCCGGTGGTGTAAAGATTGGTGTTTCTAGGGGATCGTGGCCAGTGATCCTGTGCAGCTCTTTTACTATTCTCGAGCTCCAATATGCCCCCGTAGCCTTTGTATCACGGAGGGCAACTGGGTAAGCTGCAACAGGGCGTTTCATCTCGGTCTTTTCGGCGTCCTCAGCAACACCACTAGACTCCCGCTTCTTCTTAAGTTTGGGAGGCTCGGGCGTTTGCCATAGCTTGGGGATTTTGCCTTGTAGATCAGATACCCAGGCGTCACAGTCCCACTCAACCCAATAGTCAATAACATCGCCCCATGAACTCTCTGGTGGCTTGGTGTAGTTGACGAAGACAACTTTACCACCTTTTGCGTGAACTGCTTTGGCGAATTCTCTAACCATAACCTTCAGCCCATGGACTCGTAAACTAGTACCAAGGATTAATAGGAGGTCAGGACATAGAGCCAAGTCGTGTGTAACAATGGGGCTGATCAGATGTGCGTTGGGATGCTCCTCGCCGTAGAGCACAATGTCGGGCCTTAATTTTCCGACACCTAATGCTCGTTTGCCACGTTCTTCTCGAGCAACCGTGGCGCCTACACAGTGAGGGCATTCAGGCTGCTGGCCTGACATTGTCTCTAGCTGGCGTTCGTCGTCATCCCACGAGCATACGCGACCGCACAAGAAACATCGTAGAAGCTCCAGTGATCCGTGGAGGAAAACACACTCCACGCCTGACTTTGGAAGGTCGCGACGCAGATTTCTCACTGCGGTCAGGGCTTCATCTGTCGCACATTGATCGGATTCTGTTTGAGAAGCAGGCACCGTGCTTTCAAATTTCGGTTGACTGCATTGAGACTGCTGGCTGGCTTCGTTATCCGACGACTGCTGAGACTTGTCTGAAGAATTTGTGTCGGTCATGGCATTCACCTCGTCGACCATCCGGTTGAGCTGGTTTATGTTGGCTGTCGACTTTCTTGAAAAGCGCCCGCGGCTTCCAGGGCCATCGAGGAGGCATGTCGATAGTCCAACCTTTTCTTCAATCTGATCAATGTTTTGAGTGTAGCAGCGCACGAGCTTGCCACGGTCTCTCAAATGGCTGATGAAACGATGTGAACTTGTTGGTTCAACATCCCTAACCTTCTGGCGTAGCGTGGTCGCGAATGTGTAGAAAACAGATGTTCGGAGAGGATCTGACCATATTGACGCGTCGAACATATCCTTTCCTTTCATATTAGGCAAAGTGTTCTTGCCAGAGCCAAAACTTGCTTGCGATAAGTTGATTGAATTTGAGGGCGGGGTATCGTCGACTTCTGATGGCGATGTGCTGCTGCGCCGACTTGGGGCGTCTTCTGAGGATGTGCCGGAAGAAAATGGGTCAAACAAGACGGGCGGAGGTGATGATAGAGGTGAAGAGCTTGGTGGAATTGTAGAATCGGCTAAGTGACTGCGCCGTGTCCTCCGGAAGACTGACGATGGTGGAATATTTAGACCCTCGGGCGGAGGGGAAGACAGAGGAGAACTCGGAGGCTGGGCCACAGCTATTGTTGAACGGGTCGTCCTGGGATTGACCACGGGCATCCCATCTGAGCGGACCTGCTGCTCTTCATCGTCCGGGTGGCCTTCGACCTGAATTGTGTCTGCGATCTTTTCGTGTTCCGGTTCGGGATCTTCAAGTTGAACTTCTATTTCTTCCTTCATAGCGACCGGGCCCTCCTCAACCTTGGCAGACACATCGTCAACTATTCTTCTCCTCTTGGCTGGCCGGCGAATGTCCAAGTCGGTGGATTTATCATCGCTTGAGCCTTCGTTCAGACGCGCCTGTTGCGCTGCCGCGTCGAATTGGGCGCTGATTAGAGAGTAGAGACCGTTTTCCGAACGAAAGTCCTAGTCCGATTAGCCATTACCGACAATTGAGTGTACCAAGAGGTCACTCCAAAGCGCATCTGACAAGCGCTGGAGTGTCTGATAGAGCTCACAGGAATACCCGAATTTGTACTAATTCCAGCACCGGTTACTACGATGACCTTGCGGGCTTTTAGTAGGCCATTGGCGATGTCTTGTAGTTCGTCCTGGGAGTCTCTGGAGACGTGTATAGTCGGCATTGTGGACAATGTGAACAGAGAAAGTCGGCCGCGTCGCGATACAGTTGCAGGCGGGTCTGAGCCGCGATCGCGTGAAGCCGACGACGAGATTCACAAGAGAAGCTTATAACAGAGAGGTTCGAGAGGAGCTTGTCGTCATTATGGTAAGGATACGGTTGTTTCGCCGGGAACGTGAGTGTCTGTGAGGTTGTTTGTGGTGTGAGGTTCAAGTTCACTTAGTAAGGTTGTGGCGGGCGAGTGACTTGGGAGTTAAAGAGGCCCAGAGCTGGGGTCGCGACCGGGAGGGGACCGCGCCGAAGTCGAGTGATCGTCAATGGCCGGTATAAGCAATGATAACAACCAGATTATTACGAGCTAACTTGAAGCCGAAGCGTGCCTTTTTTCACTGCTTATTCAAACCGCAAGTGCAGAAGCAGAGAAACAAATATCCAGAAAAATGCCAGAACGCGAGCCCAGGACTTTGTGTCCAAGTCCCTGTTATGTGACGCGCTCTTCCAGAAGGCTGGGCTGAGGGACTTAGGTTCCATGTCGATGGGTCTTGAGTTCAAGGGCCCTAGGGAACCGCTGACGGCAGGCCGCGGGAATGCCGCTAGACCGCTGAACTGCCACTGCCCATCGCACGGCAGTGGTTCCACCGACCCAAACATTGGATGGTCGAATTGATTGACAGTAAGCCTCTGAAAACACACGACAAGAATCGATCAAAGCACCTATCGCTAGCACCCGGCTTTTACCTCAACTGAGCTATTAATTCTATTAAGAAAAATACACTATTTAGAATCGAAAACGGACGGTGGATCTCCCTTCAGATATCGACCAACACGTCAAATAGCTTCTGGAAGTCAGATGGAACCCCCAGGCCTGTGATCGCATCCCAGCCCTTTGCTGCCGGCCAGCCTCCTGGGCTGCCACTCTTACTGAAATCGCACGATCGGCTCTCTCCTTTGGTAACATCCTGGAGAGCTGCTTGCACCTCCTCCGAATATAGAACCTCATTAAGCCATCCCAGCACTTCTTTGCCTTTCCGGACACGTGCGTCGTTGACGAGCGCAAGCATAGCTGCGACGACAGGCGCACTTGCGCTGGTGCCTCTAAGACCAACTGCCTGACCTTTCAAGCGAGTGATGAAACTTGTGGCTGAAATAGAGATGTCAGGTACTCCTCGGTTGCTGGCGTTATAATGGCCGTCGAGATGTCCATCAAGAGCCTTGACATAGCTCTTGATGGAAGAATCCTGCCACTTCTCACGAGGGAAGTACTGAGAGAAACCGCCTCCACTGAACTCAGCACCTTCAAAGGGCTCAACCCCAGAAGTGACGCCGCCAACGCTTGTGACCCATGGACAAGTTGCGGGGAATACAGACATGGTAACGTCCTTGTCGCTACCGTCATTGGTTCGACAGGTTGAGTTGCTTGCTCCCTTTGCACCTCCATCACCAGAGGCTGCTACGATGGTTGTACCACGCGCTGTCAGAAGACCGAACAAGGAGCAAACACGCTCGGCGTACTTGCGGGGAACTGAGACTTCGTTGTCGCCGTAAGAGACGGAGAGGACATGAGGTATCTCGTCATCAGAGAGGTCAAGAAGGTAATCGAGGAATTCGAGATACGGCTCATTGTCGTTGTACTCCTCGGGCAGTTCTTCACCATCGCCGTCCAAGGTAGGCCCACGACCATCGGCAAGATAGTAAGTGATATTGGTCGGATATCCGAGGGCCATACCATACTGAACATCAAGAGCCGCCTCGTTTCCTGAGTCGAAAAGTTCTTGCGAGTTGTTGGCACCGTTGATCAACTGGACCGAGAAGTTGTAACGGGCTTCGTAAAGGGGCTTTGCATAGATTCTGAGAAAGTCGTTGCTGTCCTCGTAGTTGGCGTTCTCCTCCAGAAAACCGGCAATACCGAGGCGAATTTGAGAGCTACCATTATAAGCAGGGTAGCTAATGTTGTATTGCTCACGGAGACAGTCGGGGGTGACAGCCCGACTGCAAGGAGTGGCACGCTTCTCGAGCTGTATCGTTTTAAGCATGCTTGGTGTCAGAGCTGGATCGGGAGTGGTGAGTTCCTTCTTGGGTCGCATGAAGTTGGCAATCGGGTGGATGAAGTTGACGGCATTGGCAACAGACTCAGGTACCGAATATTGATTTGTTCGGAGAACAGGCTTCTGGTCCTCAAACTTGTAGAATCCAATCTTGGTATTGAGGAGATCTTCCGCAGCCTTGACAGTTGTCTTGACATGAATCCAATCCTTGTCTGCCGTTGCCTTTGCTGCGACTCCTTTACTCTTCAACCATCCCAGTACCTGGCCGACATCTTTTTGATCCGGATCTCGGAGGGCGAATGCCTCTTTTTGAGTGAGGTGGTTCTGTGTGTATTTCCCAGATGTACAATCGCGTCTTCGTAGGCTCGTCTTCAGGTTGTCGATATCAGGCTGTCGCAAAGCGATAGAGAGCCGCAACGTATGGCTAGGATCGACAGCTTGGTCGATCTTTTCCCATCCGACTGGAAGGACAGAAGTGTCTTCAACTTTGACGAATTTGGCCGTACTGAAGCCAGCCAGGGCCAAGGCTGTAAAGAATATCATAGGAACCATGGTCCTGTTTAACACAGCCAGTGTGCGAGAAAAGTATTAAAGCAAGAAAAGGTGATCAGAAGATTATCGTTTAGGTGCAAAGACGGGAGGTGCCGTCTGTCAAATGAAGTAATTGATATCCCTTCTTCCAAGTTCCCAGTAACAACTGTATGCGAGAACCCTTCCTTTTCGATCGACGAAACAAACACGACATGATCTGTGAAACGACGTGGCATTGTCTATAATATGTATGCTACCAACAAATCCACTGCCATAGGGGGATCGCTGTACTCCGTAATGCCGTCATATTAACGGGGCCCAGCAGCTAAAAATGGCGGATCTGAAACTTCATTTCTTCACATTAAAGCGGGTTTACAATAAAGGGAGGCGTTTTTTCGTGTTGCTTGCACATCACAATATGGAGCTTTGAACTCCAAGCAAGGCAATTAGATCGCAAATTGAGCATTTGAAAGTACAAAATTTGCTTAGCGAAGGAAAGAGAGTTTATAGCTGAGTCGTGTAGGCAACTTGTTTGTCCAGTTATAGCTTTCTTTTAGAGGTTGTTGGGACAATAGTCTGGAGTATGATGCCATGAAATGGATCTTTTTAACAGACAGAGTTGATGCTAACGGCTTCCAGTATCGGCTCGAGGGGAGGAAAGAAAAGCCAGGACCTTGACCCTAAGCAATGAAAATATTAAGTAAATTTAGCCTAAGCTTAGGGTGCTCTTTGCTAAGTTTATTTTGACACCTTGTATTCAGGTTCAGTATTTTCTTGCCCCCTGAGGGCGGCTCCACCAAGTTTCTTTCGACTCCACTGAGTCCATTCTGAGTAGTGAATTGCACGTGTCTGATCACCTGACGATAGCCGCTGGGGTTTTCAGGCGGGGCGGCACCAGCGGGGAGTACCATCGAGCCTCAAAATTTCTCGGATGGACCGATGAACTCCCCGCTACACAACGCCACGCTCTTCATGTTATTGCCTTGTTGTCCACAGAAGCCGAGGATGTTGTGCAGAGACTCGCATTTGCATTTTTATTTACAACTCAATGTTCCGTAAAATACCGCATGACCTCGGGCTTAATAGTCTTGCAAACTCCGAAGTCTCCCAGTCTCGATCGACCATGGGTGAATAGAGACTACTGCACCTGTAGGGGCCGGCTCAACTATCCGCTTTGATCTCAGCCCAGAGACTTCAACTGTCTTGACAGGGCGAGGCGAGCCAAGACTCAGAACGCTCAATCATCTCCGCCTTGTTCGCCCCCATCCGCCGCTAGCTTCGAGTGATGATGCTCAAGAAGCTGTGATTTGTTCTCTTGCTGTCAAAGGGTGCAACTCATCGTTCCCGAGTCACCTCAGACCCATTTGTGCGCAGTCAAGTCCACCAACCAATATCCACCATGTTGCAGGATTCTTTGGCCTTTCAAGCTCCACAGCCGATGGTCCGAAGAAAGTGACGACGACCCGAAGACGCTAGTGATTCTTGTCGAGACTCCTCTCACTGTATTGGTCAACCAGTTTCTTCATCCTAGTCCCGGGTCCCTGGTGGCTTCATCGTGGGGTTTGCAATTGGTCAAAGAAACTACATACCGCAATTCTTACGCACCTTAACCCAGCTCTTTTATTTGAGCTTACACGCTGTGTGCGTGGGATTAACTGTTGCCCACGGCTTCACGCCAATTAAGATGAGCTTTGGTCTGTCGTGCACACTCTCCCCGGAGTTGCTCGAGCATTCAGGCCACCCAGAATTCAGTTGTGGACGTGACACCTGCGCTGTTAGACCCAGAGAAGCGTGGGTGCAAGACCAGCAGGGTTTTACTTCAGCAGCTTGTTTCGAGAGCTATGTATGCTTAAGAACCTGGGCCTATGCTCGGATTGTTGATCCAACTTTTCTCTTTTCTTTCTCCCTCAACCCATCTGCCCGTCGGTTTCTGTGTCTTACAACAGCATATTTCGAGTGACATCTTCATATTCACAGTGTTTATTTGCTTCTATTGATCCTTGCAGGCCATACGTGACCTCTCATTATGACTGCTTCTGAACATCTGAATGTTTTCAAGGGCCCTGAGTCGGTTCGCAACTATTTCGATCCTGAACAATCACCACCTTTGCCCCTTGTTGAAATCCCTGATAGCCTCAACCCATACCGTCAAGATGGTGTCCGAATCTATGCTAAGATGATGACCATGCATCCTGCAACAAATGTCAAGGTGATGCCAGGTTAGTGCTCCAATCTCACACAACGCCACCGAGCATATAGCTGATTCCCGCAGCTATGAACTTATTAGAAAAGGGTGTAGAGCCCGGCAACACGAAGACAATCGTCGAGAGCAGCTCAGGTTCTACTGTCATCTCAATGGCCATGGTTGCTCGCGCTTTTCACGGCATCGACGACGTCCACGCTTATCTGAGCAACAAGACAAGTGAGACAAAGTTGCGCATGATGCAGTTCTTTGGCCTCAACGTGTAAGCAGCATAGCAGCTTTGCCCTTCAAGATAACGACTAACAAACGAAAAGGACTCTATTTGGTGGACCTGCTCAGCCTACACCTGTCGATGAGCGAGGTGGCATTCGGGCTGCAGCTCGAAAGGATGCAGAAACTGAGTCTGTGTGCAGTCCCAATCAATACATCAACGACGATGTGAGCTCTGTGCTGTAATTCGCATGAAAAACCATAACTAACAGGTCGCAGAATTGGAAAGCCCATGTGCGATGGACTGGTCCTCAAATCCACCGTCAACTCCCCGAGGTCAATGTGATTGCTGCGTCAATGGGCACAGCTGGTAAGGCTCATATTCTTTTAATTCAGATCGTTAATTAACAACCGATACAGGCACTATGACCGGACTCGGCACCTATTTCAAGCAGGCGAAGCCTTCCGTGTACAGAATTGCGTAAGTACACTGCCCTGAGCCTACACGAATGAGATCTAATGTTTATAGTGTATGCACCAACGCTGGAGAACGTGTTCCTGGCCCTCGAGAATACTCGTTAATGAGTGAGGTTGAGTTCCCATACCTAGCATCTCACGATGCTCTCGAGGAAGTTGGCGCCCCAGACTCATACTCCCTTTCATTGGACCTTACTCGACAGGGTATTGTCTGTGGCCCCTCATCGGGCTTCACTCTGAAAGGATTGTTCCAACGTATTGAGAAACATAAGCAGGAGGGCACGCTATCGAATCTCGCTGGCCCTGATGGCGAGATTCACTGTGTTTTTATGTGCTGCGATCTACCCTTCCAATACTTGAATGAGTATTTCCAGAACTTGGGCCCTGAGAAGTTCAGCCCTCTTCGCAACGAGGTACGTCAGATTGTTTCATTATGGATAGCATTAAGCTAACAGAATCAGCGTTTGAGGAACGTTGATCTTTACCGATACGACGATGCCTGGGAGCTCGACTCTTTGACTGCTTTGTCTAACTACTTCACCATTCACCCTCTGGGTACTCATGATACCGTTTTGTCACTCGCAGACCAAATCGACAAGGCTCTGACACCTTCGGTCAATACCCAGATTCTTGATTTCCGATGTTCGCCAGACTACGATGCTTTCCATATCCCCAACTCGGTCAACATACCCCTCGACGCACTTCGAGATGGACCCTCCAGCGGTAGTCCTTTTGCCAATCCTGCTGATGACTGCGCCATGCTCGAGGAGCTCTGGCTAGAGCTTGAGAGCCTCTTCAACGTTAAGGACAAGGCCGGCAACAGAAATGCTAGCGCTGAAGCTCTCATGTCTATCCTTCGAGGAAAGAGAGTCTTGACACTTTGCTACGATGGTGACAGCTCTCGTGTTGCCAACAGTGTCCTTCGTGCCAAGGGCGTTGAGGCAGAGTGCATCCGTGGTGGCTACAGTGCTCTCGCCAAGTTGCAGATGCCATGTAATGACACCTGCGCGGTTGTGTCTGTTCCCGTTTCTGTTGAGGTCTGAGCTGGAGTATCTTCAACTTACTTGCTAGTATTTGGGTCCATCATTCCTTTCACACATGAGATCCGGCTGGACGTGCAGTGGGCGTCCGGGGCCGGCCGATGTCAACAAGACATGGGAGTTGAGCTATACAGGAGTTATTCTTTCCTTTTTGCCTGATTACGATTTATGGCCGAGATATAAAAGAGTATAGTCGCTGGTTAGTGCAAGCTTCAACGCCACAAAGCCATGCGGTCGGACAGGTCAGAACCAGAAGTGCAGTGGGTTTCTGGGTTCTGCGATGGATTTTCTTGAGTACGAAATATACAAAATTGTAGAGACCCGTGAATATACTATCCTTGACCCCGTGAACAAGAGCTCTCAGTAGCAATGTTTACAGTGACGTTCACAATGCTGGTAGTAATCTTCTGAGTCCTTGAGTGAGTATATGGGCTCTCCGAGCTTGATAAGACATCCTTCTAGCAAAGTTCTAGAAGGGTTATTGAATAACTCTAGAAGAGATGGGATGGTTTCGGGGAAGTTGCTGGCGTTCCGCGAAACGTGTGGCGATAATGATTTATACATTCCTTAACGCATACTCATCGCTGGAATAGGTAATTCAAGCGCCCGGCGCACTAACGTCTAGGCTTATACCGTCAGCGAGGGTGTTGAAGATAGTGTGGTTTGGAAGGAATGTAGACAGAAGTCAAGAGTGCTTGTCTCAGACATAGCAAATAACCTACAGACGGACGAACGGGAGATGGAGTCAAACTGAACTCTTACATAGAGGGAGGCCCATGGAAAGGAAATATGACAGGTGTTAAACCAAACAACTGTATTGTACTGTACCTTAGAGTTAGTCTATCCGGTTGAGATGAAGATCAGTGGATCGTCACGAATCTACGACAGTACCAACACCGGCATTGCTTCACTTTGACACATCAGAAGCAACGGAAGAGATACTTCCATTGTTTAGCCCCCAGTTACGAGTTGGAATAGTTAAAGTTCCCGTTCCTGCATCCATTTCCAAGCCACAGTCCATAAAAACTCCAGTACCTTAGCAGTAGTGCAAGTTACAAAGTCTCGACTTAGCGACAGCAGACCATCAAAGATGCAAGGAATGAGGGACGGGTGACCCGGTCTCCTAGCGTAAAACACCAAACCGGTAACCAAGCTAGCCAAGCCGCCAGGTACAGGTCATATGATCTGCAGTGACAGCACGTCTTATCGTTAATGTCGCTGGATACAGCCTTACTGGTAAGCTTATAGGGGATGGGCTTATGTGAAACGGCTCTGTGAGGGTATATTGAGTCAGTTTGTTGAAGGTCCCTAAAGGCGAAGAAAATAACGATGGACGATGAATAGTAGTTTGAGGTTATCATCACAACGGCCAACTTGTATTCCAGAATAGAACGGTTGCCGAAATTTCGGAAATATATCTAGATATTGGCAAGTCCATCAACAAAAAAGCTTGATAGTCTCGTAAAACACATTCTCTTGAACCGCATTATTCCCCTTTCAGTCCCCAAATCGCCCCCACACCAAAAGCGTCAATAGTTCACTTCCGCATTCGACCTTGCGGCGTCAACCTCGATGTCCACACAGAAATAGTCCTCCACGGGCCTCTTTTCTAGGTCCGATGAGGATTCCTTTCTTTTGGGGCTTGGAGCTAGAAGAACCCAGGAGTATTGTCGCCGGATTGAAGGCATTGAATCCAGCGTTTAACGGTTCATGCTGAACAACAATTTGCATTATCGTTTCGTCATACAAGCGACGAGATGGCAGTGACTGTTTCATTAATACCCTTGCTCCCAGATCGTCGGGATGAGGCGTCGTCACACATGTCTCAGAGGTTTCAGGGTCTAAGCGAACCAACAAACCAAAGACGCCTGACATTTCTGTATCCGAAACAATCAGCAGCCCTGCATCGAATCAAGTCACCAATGGAACCGCTGCACGTAACGCAGAATCATCTGTTTAACACCACCTCATAATTAGAAACAATATATACCCTTCAAAGCGCCTAATAAAACCCTTAACTCTAAACCAGGCACGAACAAACATGCCGCCCTAGAACAGGCCATGGCGTCGGTCGAAGCCGTATCACGTCCCCCAGTCCAAAGAGTCTAGCCTAAAGCTTATATCCTCTCAAATCAACTATTGAAATGGAGGGGAGGCTTGCGTATGTATGTACTGTACTTCGTAGACTATGGGACGGGACAATACAGGGGCCTTGTGGATATAAACTCGAGCCTTGCCCAACCCGTTCTCAACAAGGAAGAAGAGAAGATGGAGCGCGGTTGATAGTGTCTCACTTTGATACACATCACGTTTAACACTCTTTCATTTTTCTTTCCCTTCTTCAATTTCTATACCACTTCACACTCCTTTTTTTCAACATCAATCATCCATCGCCATGATGAAGTCTCGACGAACTCAACGATCCAAGTCTCTCCCTAACAATCAATCGCCCAAGAGATCACTCTTTTCTATCATTTCTCGCCGGCTTTCTCTTAGTTCCAGACGACGCGCCAACTCTGTTCGCTTGTATGATGACAGTGAAGACGATGACACCGTCCAAGTGATTCCTCGAGAGGTACGGAATAAGCCCCCAGTTCCCCTTTCAATGCTCCTTTCTCACATATCTTCATAGATCCAGCCACCCACACAATCTCGCTTTTCTAGACGAGCCTCCCGCTTCTGGTCTACCTCAGCTGCCAACCAATTCGATGATGATGACTCTTCGCCTCAATCGCCCACATATCCCCCCTATGGGGGCGCTTATGTCCCCCGACACGCCGCAAGCGACTTCTCAAAGACAGCTTCCAACCGCCTCACCATGATGGCAGAGGCAGACGAGACAACCCTCTGCTCATACAACCTTCGCACCAACAGGACCACCAGAAGCTTCGGCATAGACGATGAGCTCGACGTGGACCATCGCGAACGAGCCCTCAATGCTCTGACTGCCAGACGTAGCATCGCTCTCTCAAGCGAATCAAGTAGCGAGAGTACCAACGACTATACTCTCTTCTTGGCCGACGCTGCAACTGGCCCGGATGCCCGACGACGAAGGTCTGCTGCTGCATGGGCTGAGCTCGAGCAGAGAGCTACGGCTGCCACTCGAAGGACCAGCGGCACGGATTTCCTCATGGGTCGACAGATGCGCACGCAGAGTAGTTATCTGGGCTTGCCTGGCAGTGCATATGACTCTTCCAGGCCAGCAAGTTCAGTTGCTGTGAGCATCACCGAATATATCAGACCAGCACAGACCGGCAGGGTTTGGTGATGGCTCTGTTCCCAGAGCACAGAAACCAAGCATGAGATGTGACATATGACTGGGTGGAAATCTTCGTTAGGCGTTCTTGGGCAGGCGTTATGTGTATATTTAGAGTGTAAATCTGGCTAGGGTTATCTAGGTGAAACCCAAATGTCTTGACCACAAGCGCGACTGCGCACACTTAAGATCAAAATAAACCACGTTCCCTTTTGATCAGTCAGTTCGTGACTCGGCCTAGTTCAAACGGCCAAATATCGGTATACGTTGTGCATGTATCCATGACCTAGAGAAGTCTTCAGTGAAGTGAGTCGGGCTACGGATGCAATGTGGTATTGATAAATGCCACAGCCCTATATATATGAAACCAATTGCTTCAAACGCCAATTTTGTCATGGCGATATTCGCGATATCGCGGGACACATGATTCGTCTCATGCCTTCATGCAAGAAGCTCTGCCATCCCATTATACACAAATGAATATCCAAGCACGGTCAGATGCACCATACCGTAGTTAAACACGCTGGTCTGTAGCAAATACAGACCAATATAATATTCCAAGGCCACAAGGGCCCACCCGCTCCGTAACTCCTCTCATACCATCCTGCTCCGACAGTGAACAGCTCTCGACACCCTCGTTAACCTGACTCTCACAAGGGTATAATATGACAAATCGCGAGGTCCAAGCGCGGCACCAAGATACCTGGGAAAACAGACCCTTATGTGGTAAGGCAACACGAACGAGCGGCGCCTATCATGACCACACATATATATCAACCCCTTATTACTGCATGACTCCCGCGACGGCCCGTCTTGGAATCAAAATCTCCTCATCATCAGAGCTGTCGGCTGCCTCCACGCTCGCCTTATCCAGCATCCTTTCTATATCTTCATCTCTCAGTGGTTTTCTTGTTTTCCCGCTCCCTAGCCCGATACCACTGGGCAGCGAGAGCGTCCCTCTTAACTGACTTCGGCTACCAATGGTTCGCCTTCTAGGTGCTGCCCTGTTCTGTGCAGCATAATGTTGCTGTGGTGAGTCCAGGTCCATTGGCGACCCAGGTGGCGGGGCCATGGGTGATTTATCATAGGGAGTTTTTCGGGTTTGCTGAGGTTGCCGCTGTGATGTAGGAAGCGGTTTTCTCGGCCCTGAAGGCAACGCGTGTCGTGGAGGAGGAGGTCGAGCCATGTCAGTGTTAGGTCCTGGGGATCCTGTAGGGGAGAAAGCGTGCTTCAGATTGGCAGAGTTGCCTGGACTACTCATGAACAACAAAGTCTCGATAGCATCTTGTTCCCTAACATTTTGATGCGGTGACATGAGAACTGGGTCGCCCATGACGCGTGATTTGGGTCCATGTGGCACAGTTGGGGGTTGGCCAGGCGTGTGAGGCGAAGCGGAATGAGAATGTGTCAACATATTCGGAGTTCGATTGGGGTGGGAGTTGCGGCGTGGATTCGCATGGGAGTTGGGCACGGGAACTGAAGGCCTGATGGGTGCTGGGGGCGCTAGTGCAGGCTTGTTCCACGCTGAACTTGGAGGTGTATTTGATTTTCGACGTTGGCCAGCAGAGCCGTGTGGATGTGGTAGAGGAGCTGACGAGGATGGTGGCTTGCTCATGGGTATTCGAGGGCTTGCCGAGGAACCCTGTCGGTTATGTATTGTTGTCGATGTGCTTGAGACTGGAGATGCGGCTTGGGACGCCATATTCTCTACCTCTTCAAGTGAGTTTGACTGCCAACCCTTATTGACCTTGATCATGGCATACGACAGACGCGTCTTTAACTCGTTGGACAACTAGAACAAGCGTGTTAGTCGTGGCTTCACAAGCAATTGAGCACGTCCTTGAACGGAGACGCGGTTCTCGGGAGATGGCATTCGACATACCTCTCCAATATGGCCACCTGCTGCTGATGTCCTGCTCACAGCGCTTGGGTTTCTTGAATGGCTCTTTACAGGACTTTGGCTATCCGTACGGCTTTTAACCTCTCCATCGGCCATTCGCTTCCGTGAATTTGCGGGATCTGTTGCGATTCTGTGCTGAGTAGCAGCAATCTCGGACAGCTGTAACAACTGGCTGTCCTGACTTGATGGGCCAGGTGCGCAGTTGCTGGCATCGCTGGCTGGGGGTGTGAATGCGGGATCTGTAGAAGTGGTCATGGTGGTCTCTTGCGAATCGGTGTTTGAGTGAGGGTGGCTCTGTGTAGAGCCATCGTCGCGGTCGACAGAGGATTTGCGCTGCATTTTGGCGATAGCTGCGACAACGACGGCATGGGCGGTTGTAGTTCCCGCTGTTGAATCAACAGCAATATCGCTGGCAGGCGCAGGCGTAGGCGTTATCGATGCAATCGGGTTTGAGTGGGAGGCTCGCGAGAGCGCGTCGGCCTGGGATGGTACCGCGAAATCCCCACCTTGTCGCGCTCCCGTAACCGTCGCTGGTGCTGTCTCAGTGGGAGCGTCCAGTCGGGTATCTGCCGTTTTGAACGGGGGAGGAGGCGCAATGCGATTGTTATCCAGCGCAATTTCAACCAGAGGCTGATTTGGACTCATGACAGGAATAGGAAGCCTCCAGGTTTGGAGTTGTGAACGTTGTTAGGGCGAAGATAAAGTCCAGTCGCTGAAGAGGGACCACAATTGGAGGGATTCCAGAACGTATAAGCCTAGCACGTAGATCCGCTGCACAAGTGAACCCTCACTTTTAGTTAACTTAGCTCTTAGGTGCTGGAGAGTGCAGACCGACAACTGAAGTGGAGGGCGAGCCCCAGAGAGAAAGGCCTAGGGTCTAGACAGGTGCTGAGACTGACCACGCGGCGGGAAATCCGTGCCACCAAGGGAGCTAGGGAATAATTGGGTTTTGACGATTCGATACGATATCCAATGTTGTCTTGTTTATTTACGATTATTCGATGTGGAGCCGTAATTTAATAGATTTGAAAGTGATGAAGTGAAAATTTAGCAAGAAGCTCGAAAAAGACAGATATAAACTGCAGTGAGTCAACTGAAATAGGGTGCCGTTTTACACCTGCCTACACTGGTGTTTGTGGTTTGGCATGGTCTCAACGCGGTCTGATACGCGACTTGGCTTGACTCGAACACAGAAAATACCTTAAAATGTGCGCCTGCATGGGGACCCGACAAGCCAAGCCCAGACCCGAAATCTGCTAAAGACACACTAAGCTTTAGTGGCTGCAGGGTTGTCCTCGGGCAACTTGCAGGGCGTTCATCCGCTGAAGTTACAGCACTGACTTTCCCATCTCGTCAGTTACACAAGCCAGTCGGGTCGCGTGCTGGAATAATGTGACAACAGAAGAAATACGATGATGCTGTAGGCGCGGGAGCATACGAGTACATACTTCAACGTGGTGATGGCAAAAGCGAGAGGGTCATGATCTGAGGTGTCCATTAAAGACCTCATTCCCACTCATGCACCTCGAAAATACAAAAAAGCCGCGTGGCGCTGCAAGGTTTTGGGAGGACTTTTGAGAAACGATGAGATAACGAGCTTGCGCAACGCGCGTAAGCATCAGTAAAAACACTCACGACATGATTGTTGGAGTAGAACAGCACACGACACTGTAGCAAATCACTTTTCGACATCAGACCTCAGCTTGAATGCAGACGAACGAGTACGACAGCAATGACCTCACCCCTGTAACCCCAACTTCGCCTGTCCCCCTCATTCAATGGGACCCCATGACACGCTTGGGCCAGCCAGAAACGTTGATGACGCGAGATCACGTGGCAATAGTAGAGCATCATGATTGTGTGTGGACTGTCCTCAGGGACCAAGAAAACACCAGACCTCAATACAGGGTATCAAAATAAACTATACAAAAGATATCCTAAACTGACCCTAAATCTATATCAAGTTATGCAAGTCTTTCTGTCACTTAGGATCGAGGTCCCGAGTTTTCTTTCCTCCCCTGGACTGTGTAGTAAACATTGTCTACTTGCAATGAGAGGGACCGGCTGGGATAACATCAATGCACTGCCAGTCTATTATGATGTGAAAAATCTCTATCTTCCCCAGAGATAAGTTTCATCATGGCCTCTCAATCATCCACAAGCTGGCTCATCACTTCTATCATGCCCTTGAACCCCTCCATCCAAAATCACTTCCTCGTTGTTATTCAGATCATGCTGAACCCTCTGCCATCCCTTCTTCTTTCTCGACTCTCTTCCCTCAACCTCCGCACCCTTGCCCTTTGCATCAAACACAGGCTTGATCAACGCTCCCAGTAGAGGATTGCCGCTGAAGGCTCCGCCGCCTCTTCCACTCTTCTTGTTCGCCGATGTCTCTGCAAGTACGCCATTGTCGACAGGGTCCTCGTCGGACTCAGGAGTCACAGGCCTTTCGACTGCTGCCATCTTGCGAACAACCTTGCCGCCAACCACGTCAATGCTCACAACTTGCTTTCGCTTCTCGTAGTCTGGCCGCGCGTTCCACTCCATTTCTCGAAGCACTTTCTGCTGGCGTTTCAATTCTCTTGCTCTCTCCTCAGGAGTTGCCCACATGCTGCCTGTTCCTGTAAGCGCTCCACCAACATCAAAATCAGCAGCCTCATCGCGGACTGTCGTTCGCCTGGCATTTTGTGCTTGGAAATTGAGAAGCTTGTCGCGATGCGCACGAGCCTTGGCTTCAGCGTCGCTTAGTGAAGCGCCGTCGTTGCCGCGTGGTTGAGTAAACGGCGCTGGGGTCCTGGCAATGTCAGCACGACGGTTGGCGTCTCGGTTAGCTGCCATTCGCTCGCGGCCTCGCTCTTCCTTGAGCTCCCGGACCATGGCTTGGACATCATCTGGCGTCAACAAAGGGCTGCCGCAGAATGTGCAAGGTCCAAGACCTTCCTTCATGCATATCACCTTGCCGCATGAGAGACAATTTGGCGCAGCGCCTTGAAGCGGGTGCCGTGTAGCGACACAATTGCACTTCCTAGACTTGGAATTCTCCAGTGTAGGATTTGTTGAGATTTCCAGCGCCCTGATAGCAGCGTCGAGATCAGAAATGGCAGTCGAAGCTCCAGCCATCGGCATGCCTCCAGCTATAGATATCTTTGTGCTCGGAGCTGGCTTTGGCGTAGAACTCCGTGATACAGGCGTAGATTTAGGCTTAGGTTTCGATGGTCCTTCCCCTATCAAATAACCAGCTGAGGCATGCTGCTTAGGTGGAGGCTTTGCGGCAGGCTTAGGGTCTGGTTTCGGAGTGTTCGATCGGGATGCATTGTTGCTGCTGGGTGCGCTCGAACGCTGAGGGATGTAGTCAAGGCTCAGATCCTTTTTACTGTAAGTTGTACCCGCAGGTGCAGCATAGTCGTTGACTTGTCTTGCCTGCGGTGTGTGAATATTTGCCTTCTTCTTTTTTGGTTGCCGTTTCGTCTTGGGTACGGCGTCGATATTCTGTGATTGGGGTTCAGGCGGTGCAGCGGCATTGGAGTACGGTGAGGTCCCGGGTGCTGAAGTTTGCCGTCGGGCGTTAAACGACGATATAAACTCGATGGCCTGTGGAGAGTCTCCTAGGAGGTTTCCAAAATGCTCTGCAGCCTCTGTTGTGGAGAGAGTCGAGGCGTAACCTAGTACTTGCTTAAGCTCATCGTCGGGAAGCGGTAACAGCTGCGACAGCTGTGCGATCGACATGGCTCGTTGTTCTCGTGGAAAAGGGGTTCCTGAAAGATTTCTGGATGTTCAATGTGGCTAAGCGACTGGGCTTTTTTTTCGTTGACAGTGAAGAATGAAAGTTGTTAAAAATGGAATGTTGACGTCGTTGAAGAAGATAGCTTGAAGCTCCCCCGCCAAACTTCATAGCCCCTCCAAAGGTTTAAGAGCGTTCTGTTTGCTGACTCACACGCCGACTTTTGCCCTTCAATCCCTCCATATTGACAGATTTCCATTGCATAGCAAACCAACAGCCTTCGTCCCTTTGACATCTGCCTCCAATCAAAGCTTTGCCTTGGAAATATGTAACTTTCCAGTCAACTTTGACTGGTTTTGGCAGTTGTTCGGCTGGCTGAACCAGCTAAGAAATAATTTCACCATGAATGCAACAGGGTATTTGTGCTCGGCTCTTTTGTCGTATGCCGTACACGTGCAGCTGTTTTATGTTTCTTTCCGAGGCACCCGTAGAAATCTGATATATGAGCCATCATGTGGTTCTGCAAGCGTAAAGCCATTGATCCGCTTTATGCTGGATGTTCACGGGGCATGGATCCATAAGTCCAGCAATTCGGTGTAAGTCGAAGAAGCTTCTTACAGTGTCGGATGAATGGATAAGTGAATGATGTCGAAGCGAGCCAACCAGGCAGCCAGGATGCTCAACTAATGCAGTCTCAGTTTGCTTGATTTACTGACATATTCCACCTACGATCTAGTGATCAGATGGCCTAGACAATGTGGTGTTCAGCGCAACACTTTTGAGACTTGAAATCTCCTCAGAGCATATATGAGCCATCGGGTATTTTAAAATTGAGAGATTCACTAGATGATCATAACAGGTATTTGATCATGTAAGAGGTTCTTATGCTGTCTGTCGTGTCTTCTCAACAATCGAAATTCCGAGCCTCCTCCGCTCCGGCCCCTCAGCTCGATACGCTAAACCCGAAATGGCATAATATGCCTTGAATTGCGTCGCACTGGAGCTTCCCCATCCTCCTCCTTCCGGTTCTCCCTCCCCGTATTTAAAGTGCTCATCGCCAACCTCTTCTTCTTTTCCACCCGCATCCCGTCCTCTTTTACCCTTTTCTCCAATTGAAGAGTTAATCAATCGCAAAAATGTTCGCCGCATCCCGTATCCAGCGCCGTGCTTTCTCGGCCACCGCCCGTGACGTAAGTTAATGCCCTCACTCATGAGCGCACCGATTTGTGTCTTTTGTGGTTTTTTTCCTCTTCACCGATCGACACCGGTCCGGCTGTTGAGGGGTCATCATGAGATCAAATTTGAGTTTCAGAGCAGCTGAAACCGTTTCAATGCTTCCAACAAGTACTAACATGCCTTCTATAGCTCTCTAAGGTCACCGTTCTCGGTGCTGCCGGTGGCATTGGCCAGCCTCTCTCTCTTCTCCTCAAGATGAACCCCCGCGTCACTGACCTCGCTCTCTACGATATCCGTGGCGGACCCGGTACGTAACGACATCACTAGATGCTCTCGGTCGAGGTCAAAGGCAACTGCGAATTGGCATAAATGAGAATCGAGCGACGGTCATGCTGATCATGCTCGCTGTAACTCAATTCGCCTTTGTTGCCACCTCGCCAGATCTGGACCACCAGCTAACAAGTGAAATGCAGGTGTTGCTGCTGACATCTCCCACGTCAACACCAAGTCCACCGTCAAAGGCTACGAGCCCAACGCTGCCGGCCTCAAGGAGGCTCTCTCCGGTGCCGAGGTTGTCCTCATTCCCGCTGGTGTTCCCCGCAAGCCCGGTATGACCCGTGACGATCTCTTCAACACCAACGCCTCCATCGTCCGCGACCTCGCCAAGGCCGCCGCTCAGGCTGCTCCCAAGGCCAAGCTCCTGATCATCTCCAACCCCGTCAACTCTACTGTCCCCATCGTCAAGGAGGTTTTCAAGGCCGAGGGTGTCTACAACCCCAAGACCCTCTTCGGTGTTACCACTCTCGATGTTGTCCGTGCCTCCCGATTCGTTTCCGAGATCAAGGGCACCGACCCCAAGGACGAGAACATCACCGTTGTCGGAGGCCACTCCGGTGTCACCATCGTCCCTCTCTTCTCTCAGTCCAACCACCCCGACCTCTCTTCCAACGCTGAGCTCGTCAAGCGTGTCCAGTTCGGTGGTGATGAGGTTGTCAAGGCCAAGGATGGTGCTGGCTCTGCCACTCTTTCCATGGCCATGGCTGGTGCCCGCATGGCTGACTCCATCCTCCGCGCTGTCCAGGGCGAGAAGGGTGTCATTGAGCCCTCTTTCGTCGAGTCCCCTCTCTACAAGGACCAGGGTATCGAGTTCTTCAGCTCCAAGGTTGAGCTCGGCCCCGAGGGTGTTGAGAAGATTCACCCTCTCGGCAAGCTCGATGCCAACGAGGAGAAGCTCGTTGACGCTGCTCTCGTCGACCTCAAGAAGAACATCGAGAAGGGCGTTGCCTTCGTTGCCTCCAACCCTCCCAAATAAATGATCTCTGGGCCCGCTTCGAGCTTTTAGAGAACAACCTAGCTTAAAAGAACTGGGTGTTGTGGCGAAAAGGGGAAAAAGGATAGAGATAAACTCTCAGTACGGATGTCTTTCGTGTGAGGATCGGGAATAAGAGCCGGGGTGTATGAGCGATTGATATACCCATGCTTTCTTTCCTACTGTTCTACCACCTCTATAGACTTGGAAATCCGGTCTGTGTCTGTACTATAGCAATGAATGAAAAAAATACCCCAAGATTTTGTTAGTGACTGAATTTGACCAGCAAGTGAATGTTGATACTACAATCAGAGGTACTCCGTAGTCGTCTGGACACAGCGTTACAATCAATCTGGCCTTTGCCAAACAAATGGTTGGTCACTTTGGGCCTTGGTAGCAAATGAAAAATAGGTTATGTTCATAATCAAGTCTACTCACCAATAGTATTCACCGTCAAATTAGCAGGCTCCTAACTTCTCCAGCCTACCCATACCTGATAATTTCCTCCTGTCTATGATAGTACGCTTAGTCTAAAGCCTCCCATGAGATCTAAACCAAAATCTCAATCATCTCATTATGATCGAGTAAGACTATTGAGTCCTTCCAGTTCGCCACTCCTCAATCTTTCTTCGTCGCTCCTCGACCTTGCGCTCAAACTCAGCAACCTTCTCAAGTCTCTTTTGCTCCTCTTCCTCGTCCTTCTTCTTCTGGGCGGCGGCGCGGCGAACAGCCTCCCTCTCCAGCTGCTCAGGTCGTCGCTCGGCAATATCGCGGGGTCGGTAATCACTGAAGAACTTCTTCAGGGTAACCTCGATAAGCCAGCAAGCACCGTAGTCGATGACCATGACGGCGGTCATGTTGGTTTTGAACTCGTCCGAGAAAGGAACAAGCTTCATACCCTCGTTGATGTCGGGGAAAAGCTCGAGAGCACAGGCAAAAGCCAGTCCGGAGACACCGACGATACCGTAGAACATACCTTTGTTCTCGGAGAGAGACTCACGGAAGGGACGGCCTTGATAGTTGATGGCGAAGGTAGAGATTTGCTGGATAAGCTGGAGAAGGTAGACGGCAGAGTTGAGCAGAGATGGAGCAAATTCAGCCTCAAGATCAACATCCTCAGAGCGACTATAAAATGTTAGCTATCATATCCGGCCCATGAAGTATGCAGTATTAACTTACGGAGCAAGTCTATCGCAGAGTCGGGCGATGTAGATCAGAGTGACGATGTGAACAGCAAACTGTCCCAGAATAGAGCCGATGATGTAAACGTTGAAGATGTTGGGCTGAGGACGTTCCTTGCTGAGGCCCTCGACGACACGAGCGCGAGAAATGCTGAGGAAGCAAACCGACATGAGCATACCACTGATGGTATACTGTGTGTCACCAAACTTGATACCCTCAAGATACAAGACGGACAAGGAGTAGGCGGTAATAAGACAGTTGAGAGCGAGAATCTTGTACATCTGGATAGTGGCGACGAGAGTGCAACGACCCTGGCGGATGATATTGGGGACAGCAACGACGTTTCGGAGTTTGGATGTGAAAGGAGCAGCAACTGAGGCATCGCCGAGCTTGAGAGTAGGAGGCTCGTCATCGCCCAATTCAGCCTCCATCATACCAGACGCAAGCTTGTCAGCGAAACCGGCGGCCTTCTTAGCAGCCTCTCCTTGGCGGTTAGCGTGAGGACCAGCATCCATAAGAGCCTGAGCGCCAGGAGAAGTGATGGTTTCGAAATCGAAGCCCTGCGACTTGGCGTATTCCTCAGGGGTAATATTCTTCTTCTGAGCTTCACGCTCGATAGCCTTCTGAAACTGAGGGTTCTGAGGTCCAGGGGGGTACAAGTGGGCAATCATAGCTGGGACAGGAGGATTGGGCTGGTTGAAACGCTTCATGAGGTCACATTGCTTCTGATACATCTCCTTCATCTTAGTGTTGCGGGAATGTTCGGCAATACGGGTGAGATCTTCAGGTGTTCCGTTCAACAAAGCAATACCAATGTGAGCCTGCTTCAAAGCACCAACATCGTTGGTACCGTCACCAGCCATCAGAGTGTAGTAACCCATATCCTTGAGACCAAGGAGAATATCTTCCTTTTGCTTAGGGGAAACACGAGCGTAGACCCAGGTATGACGCAAAATCTCATTCCAGGCGACTTGTCCCTTGAACTTGGCAAGAGCGTAACCGGTAACGCAGATATCCTTGGAGCGAATGATCTCGGGGTCAATGGGCTTTGTAGGGTCGACCTTGATGCTGACCTTATCATCAACACTCTTCCAGACGAGCTTGTCACCGTTGGAATTATCTTCGGGGGCATCAAGGATGAGGACGTCACGATCAACGATCTCAACCTCACGAGCGACATGGACGGCGGTAAGGGGGTTATCTCCAGTAATCATGACAACGCGATGGCTGCTCTCGTTCAACATCTGGACAGCCTCCTTGGCATCATCCTTGAGCGGGCAGTGCAAAACGAGGAAACCGGCGAAGGTCAAGTCAGACTCAACCTTCTCTCGCTTCAGATCATTGATTTTTCCAGAACCAAGCTCAGTATCGATAGTCAGCTGCTTGTAAGCGAGAGCCAGAACACGAGAACCCTTGCGAGTGAAGTACTTGTAAGTCTCTTCGTAGTCATCGGGGATCACCTTGAGCATCTTCTGGATGGTCTCGGGCGCACCCTTGACACCAGCGAAAGTACCCTTGATCTTGTGTCCGGTCTTGATATCGTTTCCGTGAACCATAGCAACAGAACTTTGACGCTTGAGGGCAGACGAGAACTGGAATCGACGCTTGATCTGAACGGTACCATGTGTACTGCCAGCCTTGTTAGTGCTCATAAGGGTATCGTTGCGACCAAGAGTCCAGCCAAGTGAGGTCAGAGTAGCCTTCTCCATAGGGTCACCAACGATGTCTCCCTCGTCAAGCTTGACAAGGGCGTGGGCTGTGGCAAGAACCAGCTTAGTCTCGAGAGAAGCCTCTGTGACAGCAGTCATGGTAGAGTGCGCACCATCCTCCTCCTTGGTATCCTTGATCTCATCTTCATGCCCAAGAGCCAGCCCAGCGATACCCTCAACGACGAGATCCTCGCCAGTCAGGGTACCTGTCTTGTCAAAGCAGGCCACATCAACACGACCAGCGAAGGGAATTCGGAAGGGCTCAGTACAGAAGATAGCCAGCTTAGCCAGAGCTGCCAAACTGGTGTTGACGGCAAGACTAAGCTCCATGGGGAGCTCAGGGGGAACGACACTGGTAACAATCAAGACACAGTCGAGCATGAGCTTAGAGCGCTTGCGGTCCTTGCGAACACCCTCGTCCCAAACATACCAAGCGGCAGCAATGGCGAAAATCAGAAGGAACAGGATGAAGAAGAGAGCCTCGGCGTTGTTGGCAGATACTCGTTCAGTGGAGTAGATCATAGTTCGAACCAGGTTACCCTGAGAAGTCTCGAAACCAGTCTTCATGACGATGGCCATAGCACCGTTATCTGGGGGAGGTGGAACACCAGAGGAAAGCTTAGGCTTCTCCTGGTCAGGGTTTCCGTGCGTGATCTGGAGAACCTTGGTACCACCCCACAAGAAAGCGTTCTTATCGAGACCTTCAGCGTCCAGAGGAACATCGGAGGGTCGAAGTTGGATAGAGTCCTTGAGGAGAGGAGTACTCTCGCCGGAAAGCATAGCCTCGTTGACAATGGCGGTACCCTCGACCAAGAGCATATCACAAGCAACACCACTATCCTCCTTGGTTCTGTTGACAGAGGCGAGGTCGCCAGGGAGAAGCTCGTCACTTTGTACCTCGATCCACTTGCCCAGACGGAACACCCACATATCGTAGGGCTTGATGCTCATGCCACGGAACTCGTTCAGGGTGCGCTGACGCTGCCAGACGACAGTACTCTCGAACACGACAAGCATGAAGAGAGTAAAGAGCGAATAATACCAGTACTCATCAAGCATCCAAAGTCCGACACAGAATATCTGGAAGACGAAGAATGGGGCGACTGCGTGCTCCTTGAAGAGCTCGGTGAAAGTGGGCACCGGAATATCAAAAGCATTCTTGCCATAGTGCTGCTCAACTCGCGACAACTCGGTCTGGGTCTGGATACCCTTGGAAGTCTGGAAGTGGCCGATAGAAGGCTTGGGCTCGACATCGATATCGTACTTGAGGGTTGTGAAAGACTTGGTAGTGGGATCGTAGAGGAAGCGTCGCTTCTGGAAGAGAAACGAAGTGTTGAGCTTGCCACCAGCCTGCAACGACGATGTTAGTAATTTGAGCTGTTTCTGAATATCAAAATCTCCCCACCTTATCGCGAAGAAGCTTGCAAATCTCGGCGGAACCGGCGTTTGCGATGGGAATGACCTTGATCAACTCCGCATCCTCGACATCCTTAGCCTTGGAGGCCTTGAATTTGCCCTCAAGATCAACACTCCAATGTGTGCTGAGCCAGACGAGAGACTGCAGAGTGATAATAGTTCCAACCCAGACGACAGTCCATTCCTCGGCGCCAATGTACTTTTCGTAGAGCTCGGGGCTCAAGTAGAATGCGAAGAAGATGGGCCAGATAATAGTAAAGGGCCAGATGTATGCGTGGAAATGGAATGACAACGGGCGCAGGAGCTCGGCGTGCTTGATCTGCGGGTTGTCGACGAGGGGTGCCATGATGGGCGAAAGGGGTCGAGATAGGCGTATCTCGATCTGGGGGTATTTTCGAGTTTGAACTATATCATTAGATGAAAATGTTTGACTCTTTTCGAGTGTTTGCGGTTGTCTGCCCGCGAGTGGCTAAATTTCCCAATTTCTTGGTTGCAACCTGCAAGTCGCGATCTGTACTTTTCGTCGAGGTAATCGATGGGTTTGGCCCACGCCACGCTTAGTACGGTATGGACCGGCGTCCCGGAGCTTGTCATCCACCGATGGCGTCACGTGACACCTGACGGCCCGCCATCTGCTTCCAAGAGTCTCCATTGCCTTCTCAATAACAGCTGCCTAAGCACATTCTCAGCGGGAGAGTTAATTTAGGCTTAATACGGTTCAGGAGGCGAATGAGAAACCAATGTTTTCGGGGAAGCAGGAACAGTGATTGAACCCCTCATTGGAACATCAGAGGACAGCCCAGTATGTAAGAGGGAAGACACTTAAAGAAATGTCTCAGACCCAAACCTGTGTCAAGGTACCATTTTCTATCTCCCAGATCTGATCTGATCAAATCATTTGCCAATAGTACCCAATAACTACAATTTAGCGAGCGCTACTGGCATCCATGACATTTCTTCGGTAGAGTAAGCTTGTCTAAACGAGAAACCTTACGAACCAGCCAATCATGTAAGCGATCTCTGGCATCTTCCAACATCAACCTAATATGTATTGTGAATTCATTTTGCTCGTGTTAAATCACTCGGGTCAATGGTTCCGATGGGTGATGTTATTTCTCCATTGCCGACATTAGACAGGCAACATGAGTTGATCTTGTTCGTACCCCTCACAGTAGCTCAACCTTCGGCCTCGGGTATATTAAGTAGATTAGATATGTGTATAAAGGCCCAAGTAACCGTAAATGTTCTCTCCGGTCAAAGAGACAACTCACGTTCACGATTATTACGTACCTCCTCGTTCGTTATGCCTGTTCAATATGATACTGAATTCGCTGAGGCGCTGGCCCTTATCAAATCCGGCCGCCCGTCAGCCCCCCCTGAGACAGCCCTCGAAATGCGTCACAACAACCACGCTCTGTTTCTAAAAGTGTTTCTCAAGCCACCCTCTTCTGATATCGTTGAACAGACAGACTATACGGTTGAGAGTTATGATGGCGTACGGATACTCCTTCGCCGGTATGCAACACCAAAGGTCCTGAGAGTGAAAGAACCACAACCCGCAATTCTTGTGATTCACGGCGGTGGCTTTGTTTCGGGCACTGTGGAAATATGCGGAGGAACCAATGCCGTTATGGCGCTCGAAATTGAAAGACCAGTGTTCGCGGTTGACTATCGCCTTGCACCTGAGCATCCCTATCCTGCAGCTGTGGAGGATAGCTTTGCGAGTCTCAAGTACCTTATAGATCACGCAAAAGAGCTAAATATCGACCCATCCCGGATATGCGTTAAAGGTAATAGTGCTGGCGGAGGCATAGCTGTCGGGACTGTACTCATGGCTAGGGATAGGGAGCTCGATCCACCGGTTGCAAAGCTAATGGCCATATACCCTGAACTGGACGACAGGACCTGCCATCCTCCTGATACCGAGTTTCTGAAACTCGCTACTTGGACCGCACAACACAATCAGCTCGCATGGAAGGCTTATGTTGGCGAAGATAAGGCTGGGAAGCCAGACGCAGATGTTTCACCATATGCAGCACCAGCGAGGGCTCAGAACTACAAGGGGCTCCCATCTACATACGTGGACGTTGGAACTCTCGACTTATTCAGGGATGAAGATCTAGAGTTTGTGAAAAGACTGTTGGAAAACAATGTCGAGGTCGAGTTTCACCTCTGGCCTGGAGTGCCGCACGTATTTGAGTTCCTTGCGCCTGGTACAAGATGGCATCAGCGTGCTAAAGAAGCACAAAACGACGCCTTAAGAAGGGTTTGAGTTAATATTGAGCCAAAGCATATAGAGAGAATAAAAGGCTGCTTCAATTATGTCAAGTCCAGCCATATAGTCTAATCAGTACGCGTTAACATCAGTGTTTCCCTAGAAAGCTAATAAGAAGCTCCGATATCTTCTCTGGTTGATCCTCAGGAGAGAAATGGCCAGCGTCCTCCACAATTATCAGTTCTGACCCAGGAATAGCATCGTGAAGCTTGTAAGCCCAATCAACCACCTGCCAGGCATCATCGGCACCCCAGATTAACTGCACAGGTAGTTTCTTGAGTTCACCAAGACGAGGCGCCACTTCTAACGTGTGCTTCGGATCATAGTGTCGAACTTGATGCTCAAACAGACTAGGTTGACCAATGGGACCCGAGATATAGTCCAGATATGTATTGAGACTTGACTTCTCAAGCTTGTCCGGATTCTTGACGGCGGACAACAGCCATTCTCTGAAGTGAGCTCGGTGTTGGTCACTGTCTGTCTTGATCAGTGCTTCAAGGCCATTCCGCATTTGCTGTTTGGTCCGCTTCGAGGGGTAGCTATCGAAGCTTACGACGTCGATAAGAGTTAGAGATAAAACTCTCTCGGGTGAGAACACAGAGAAGCGCTGTGCGATACCACCCCCGATATCATGGGCAATGATATGAGTCTTCTCTAAACCCCAAAGGTCCAAAAGGCCCTCTAAAATTGCGACTTGGCCTGTCATTGAAGTGTCGACAGCCGAGTCCCATGGGCGTTCAGAAAGGCCGAAGCCAAGAAGGTCAAAGACGTGGACCTTGTAGCCACCATCGACGAGCTTTGGTACAATGTTGCGCCAAATGAGGGATGAGGACGGTGTTCCATGGATAAGGACGACTGGGTTTCCAGTGCCGTAAACACCATAAGCGACACGGCTTCCCTTGATCAGGGCGTTCTCTGTGACGATTGGTTTCACCATTGTGGTTCTTGAATGCGCATGCTTCGATGAGCGATCCAAAGGCCCTATCATGGGTACTTATAGAAATACATTAATAATGCAGAGTATGTCGTCCGAAGGGCGCAACTGGAGACAGATGACAGATGTGATGGAGCCGGCACACAACCCTTCCAGCTAGACATCATAGGTGAAAAACAAACCGAAAGCTCGAGGAACTCATTATTTGTCCGACGATAGCCCTGCGTCTCGTTCAATGAAGCGCGCTTTGACCCCTATCAGCATTGACAAGAAATACGACCGATTCTTGTCTTCTGGAGGCACGTCGATCTCGATTTTAAACTCCTTCACCAAGGCAGGGACGACCTTGAAGACTACCAGCTCTGCTAAATGTCGTCCTGGACATGATCTGGAGCCGCCGCCCCAGCTGAGGTTGACACGTTCCATTGTACGTGCTGCGTCGGGGTCTGCAGTCGACCAACGGGCTGGGTTGAACATATCCGAATCTGAACCAAAGATCTCTGGGTTGCGATGTAGAGCTACTGGGTTACAACCCACAGTTGTGTTTGGTGAGAAATAGTAGCCATGAAGATGAAGGCCTTCTGAGGGGACCTTGCGTGGTAATGACATGCTGATGACGGGATACAGCCGCTTGGCTTCCTTGATGAGTGATTGCGTCTCTGATAAGCGAGTTGCAGTGGAGTATTCAGCGGGATTACTTGCTCCAAGAATCTCTTGAAATACTTGTGCTTGAACATCATCGTTTGAGCCTAGTAGCGCAAAGATCGAGGTAAGTGTTGATGCCATGGTCTCATGCCCAGCACCGAAGTTGGTCACAGCCATCTTGCGAAGGTAAAGTTCTGTAAAGTTAGGTTTCTCTTTATGTAGCTGGATCAAATCCGCTAGGAGATCTTTGCGATCATCTTTATTGAGCTTGGATTTCGTGGCTGCGTTCACACGTCTTGAGACTCTTTTGCCGACATCCTACGCTGATCAGCACCGCAACACTTTACAATACCGTCGAAGTTATCTCACCGGAAAGAATGGCCTGAAGTCCTTTGGCGGTTGGAAGTTTATGCCCCAGACAGTACTGAAGAGTCGCCCGATTGACTTGTGTAAGAACTCCAGCTTAGCAGCCATTGGGAACAAACCAAAGACACTCTTTCGTCTCCAGCCATGGTATGCGTGAGCACCAGAACCATTATCAGTGCCGTTCTTTAGCATTCCTGGCGACCAGGATAGCACGATCGCACCAAGGCATTCGACGGCGATGATGTGCATCCACTCGTTGAGTTCAACCTGAGCACCGTTCAATGTCTTTAGCTTGGCGATACAGCGTGCAAGAACCTCATCAATTGCAGCTTCATACTGTATCAGATTGGAAGTCTGATACACAGGCCCAATGAGTCGGCGTTGAAGGCGGTAGCGTCTCGCATCTCGCTCTGACAGAAGATCGAGATTATCTTGGAATTCGGGGTTGAGATGCCAGTCGATGTGAGGCTTGCTCAAGGCAGTTGCCACTATACATGGATGTCAGTTCCCGCCTTGCTATTTCATGTGAACAATTTGGTATTACAGTAAAAGTCGGACTTTTCATAGCCACTCCCACTACCTGATGAAACTGTCAGTTGACAGTTGTGTATGAGGTGAGAAACGAACTGTAAATGGCATGGAAAGCCTCTTTGCTATTGAACCATACTTCATTAGGACCAACACGCACAACAGGTCCGTATTTTCCATGAAGTGTCTTCCCAAGATATGCCATGCGCCCCATTCGAGCATTATATGCATGCCAGAAGCTTGAAATCGCCGCCAGTCTTGGTCCAGGAATACGCGCCAGAGGATGGAGGGATACCCGGTAGATGGCGATAGTGATCGTCAGGATGAACAACGAGAAAAATATTCGCGAGAGGACCTGGGCTAGGAAACTGCCTAGAGATTGGATCCCGGTGAATATATAGGATAAAGGCATTTTTTTAAGACCGAATCATCACAACGGGCAAGACTGGCAAGACTGGCAAGATCTGGTGTAACACCATGTAGTCGAAGGGTCAAATTTTGCAGGTGTAAAAAGACGAATGGCAAAGAGGTGATCCCCACATTCTGAGCAGTGATAATCTTGAGATTCTCATTGCCAACAACCATTTGACCCTTGAAATTAAGATTAATTATTCTATAAAATTTTGTCTCGTATTGCTGACCATTCTGATCGAGACTTTCTACCTTGTATTGTATCAGATCCGTGCATTAGGTGCTTGTTGCTTCTTAGTAAACACTATTCAACCTCACTCTTGGACTTCCTTGGCCTTTTGTTTCTTCTCTTCTTTCACTCTCAACTCCTCGCGCCATTTGACTCCACGAACCATGACAGTGATCAAAATAGGACACCCAAGGACATAGAGTCCTCCAACTAGGGTGAAAGCCCAGCCAGTACCCATAGCATCAATCATTGGCACAATTGCTGCACTGGCTCCCGCTCCTACTAGACAGCGCGTAAGGTTATTCGCAGCGCTCGCCGTGCCAGCCTTCCTGGGATGGATGTCAATCAGCAGCGAATTGACTGTATTATTAAAGCCAACGACTCCTACGCCCAAGATTCCACTCAGCACACACGGGACAGCAATATGAGCCCGGGCGTGAACGGCCCATCCCCAACAGACGAGCGTAGCAGCCGCGAGCATTAGGAGAGGGAAGCCGAATTCCAGACGAGCACGCTCAATTGGAAAGCCGGATAGGTCTTGTTGCTTACTTCGCTCGTATGGTATGCCCTGCTTCTCGCAATGTCGCTTGAAGTTGCGATTTGTAAGACTACCCACGATGAACGCTGCAATGACTGATCCAGCTGCCAGAGGGAGAAAGGTCAGTCCGATCTCAAGTTCGTTGTAGCCATATATCTCCTTGAATAGAGTGGGCATGGCGGTTGCTATGCAGTAGAAGCCAGCGAAGCAGATACTGCTGAAGCCGAGAAGGAAACCAGTTTCTTTCTCAAACAACATCAAAATCGAGTCGAGGACATTGGGGAACTTGAATTTGAACTTCTTGACGGTCGAGGCTCGTGAGCCTTGCCGACTCAAACCGTTCTTCTCTGACTCAGAACGCTTCCGTCGGGATGCAAGAATCTGCCATACTGAACGGTACATCAAAGGCGCTTTGATACTGCCATCACCGACAATCTCACGGCATGTTTCTGGGTAGAACAAAGCGAGAAGAGCAATGGCTACACCGGCGAAGATGGCGAGAAACCAGAAAATTGACCTCCAGCCTAGAAACTCGGCGAGCACGCCACCTATAATTGGACCCAATGATGGACCCAGCACTGATGGAACAGCTGTCAGACCGATGTACTGACCTCTTTCGGCTGAGGTGACAACATCAGCCACGACAGCGAAGCATAACGCAACAGTGCTAGCAGAGCCAGCGGATTGAAGACAACGAAGACCCAGCAGAGCACCATAGCTAGGAGCCAGGGCGAGACCAATGTTGGCTGCTATGTAAATGGTAAAGCATACCAGGTATGCAGGTCTTCGTCCACCACTGTCAGCTAGTGAGCCAATGAACATGGGTGTTATACCCTGGAAGATCATGTAAGTCGTGACAGTAAGGTTGATCTGGGATGTGGTCACGCCCAAGTCGTTGGCTATAGCTGGCAGGGCAGGGAAGTATATCTGGGCTGTCATTGGTGAAAAGAGGGCTGTTGAAGCGGCAGCCAGAACAATGAGCCGCTTCTGCCATAGTGAGAAGCTTGAATAAGGAGCATCTGGGGTTTCAATTTCCGTATTGGTTTGTTTTTCGGGATCCTGGTCTGATACACGAGTGTGAGTACTCTCGCTATCGCCAATATGGTCGTCGTCTTGCTTCGGTGCACTCATCTTGCAATAACTCTTGAAGATTTTCTGAAGAGACAAAACAATGTCATTTTGATCAATAAAAGAACGAAGAATCAATGAGATCAAGATGAAATAAATAACGATTTGAGGAGCAGGGTAAAATGCTAGAATTCGATTCTGTTTGGATCGCAAGTGCTAGAATCCACATCTTTCGGTGCCGAGTCGGCACCAGGCGTTGAGGGTGTGCTCTGCAGCAAATCAACCACCAGTTTGTAGTATAACTTGCCTTACGATTGGCCGAAGAATCGATCTGGAGACTCACTAATGGAGATTGACGATATTATTTCCGGTATAAGTTGTGTCAGTTGGCAGCTGTTTGTAAGACGGGACTCTTCTCCGACTCCGACTACGGGATGACTCAACTTGTTGGATAAGTATCGGAGCTGGAGTTCTTCTAGAGGCTTGAACTGTTGAGCAGAATTATGAATACAGGGTGTTGATTCTGGAAATTCTAGAGTGTTGGGCAAGCTTCAAGTCATGCATGGTATAGACCGTGCTGGGTCGATACAGGCGGTGTAACAAGCTGATCGAACCACTACCTTACCTTTACATCAAGCCAATTCTTCAGCCTGCTTTAAGTCGACAATAGATTCTATTCATATTGATGATGTTTCAACCAACGTGACCTGTCCCTGCATTGGAGCTAGGCCCGAGTGACGCAGACGATACCTAACCTAGGTCTAAGTCTTGAGCATGACCATTGCAATACTCTCCAGGCTTTCGGCATATCAAGAAGGGTCACGAGTATGTCACATACGCCTTCATATCCATTCGAAGAAGCATGGTTCTCTAAACTACCACGTTCTAGGAAAGCTGAGATATTGGTGATCTGAACTGAACCTCTCCAGGAGGGGTAAAACTTCTAACTGCTATCCTGAATAGCACAAGATGTAGGTATGATATAAAATTTAGTATATTGCAAGAGAAGTTTAGAAGATCTTGTGACTATGATGTGGTCTTTGACACCTTGATCTACTGTCCAATGCTTTCTTGCTCCCTGATGCCTCATTCTTGATGATCGCAGGGCTCCACTTTGATGGGCCAGTTGGTATTGTAAGATACGTTTAGGAATCAGATAAGGCATGATTTTCGGAATCCTGGCGGATCTGTGAAGTAGATTGATACAAGGACAATAAATTAGATCATAGGATGCAGAATTTTGAGGTCTTTGGGTTTGTAGGTGAAGCTTCATGATGATGCTGAGGCATATCGTCAATTATTGTTAGTAATTGGCCGCGGGAAACTATCGGCGCTAGAACATGAGCCCGCCGCGGAAACGATCTTTACTATCTATCTATACTCAAATTGTAAGGTCGCCATCACTGTAAATACCGCTCATCAGTGAAATAATACCTCAGGTCCGTGATTCAGCTGAAGCGGAAGAAGTATAAAGTCGAGTCGACGCTTCTCAGTGACCTCGATATCGCTCCCCGCATTACTCGATTCGCCTCAGGTTGAACACTTCGATCATACAGCCAAAGCAACCCAGACAGCTCTTCAAAATGGATTATTCACTGGAGAATCATAAAGCTTTCATCGGAAAGCACGTCTCAGAGCTTCCTACACCGTCACTAGTTGTCAATCTGCCTGTTCTCAAGACGAATGTTGAGACTTTACATCGCGATGTTGAGAAGCTCGGCATTGGCTTTAGACCTCATGTCAAGACATTGAAGGTATGATGTACATATACAGTTTGAGATAGTTATGGGCTAACTCGGTGTTTGACAGTGTCTTGAGGTGACCCGGTTGATGATGGCTGATGGGAAATACAGGGGAATCATTGCCTCCACCATTCCCGAGATTCAAGGTGCTCTACCCCTGGTGAAGGAGGGCATCTTGGAATCGGTAAGATACGCCAGATATTTATGAAGATGAGAAGTACTGAATATTGCGCAGTGTCTGTACGGGCTTCCTGTCTATCCTGGTACGCTGCCTAGGTTGGTTGAGTTGCGAAAATCGCTACGTATCATGCTCATGGTCGACAATGAGCAACAGGTCGAGTTTCTCGAAGAGTCACCTTCAAGCAAGCAGCCCTGGGATGTTTTTATCAAGCTTGATGTTGGGTCGCGCCGAGCAGGCGTTGAAGCTAACAGCGCTGCATTGAACCGCTTGGTAGAGCGCGCGCAGAAGTCGTCTGCCATTAGTATCTACGGATTCTACTGTCACGCGGGTCATTCGTATGGAGGTCGATCGCGAGACGAGGCCGAGAAAACGCTCAACATAGAGGTGTCGAGCGTCTTAGCCGCAGCTAAGCTTCTGCCCTCTGATCACCAGCTTGTCATCTCCGTCGGCAGTACACCAACAGCGCATGTCGTCGAAAGCCTCAAGGCATCAATGCCAGATAACATCAAGCTGGAGCTCCACGCAGGCAACTTCCCCTGCAACGATCTCCAGCAAGTGTCAACTGGTCTTGTGACAGAGACGCAACAATCCGTGTCTGTAGCGGCTGAAGTATGCAGTGTATACCCGGAGAGGAACGAAGCGCTCGTCAACGCAGGAGTAATCGCGCTGTCGCGTGAGGCCAGCGCCTTTAGCGGATTCGGCCGAGTGGTGGGCAGTCCGGCGTGGGGTGTGGTCCGATTGTCGCAGGAGCATGGGATCCTGGGGACGAGCGAAGGACGAAAGGTTGACGAGGACTACAAGGTCGGACAAAAGGTTCAGCTGTGGTGCAATCACGCTTGTATAGCTGCGGCTGCGTTTTACGTGTATTATGTTGTTGATGAGCAGGGCATGGTGAGGGACACATGGATTCCTTGGAAGGGATGGTAGGGATTCTAGGGAACAAGCAAGTCATCAATTAAACGATTGTCACTGAAACTTGATCAGCATCAGCAAAGAATTGGCTCTTCTGATTCGCTCCCCCAGGTCCTGTTCCTGACTCCAATTTCTTCCGAGCCAAGGGAAATCCTGCTTCCTTGTTGATTGAAGGAGAGCGTCCAAGTGGGTCTCGAGCCGCATACGTCATCGGCGAATTGCGGAAGCTCAGGTTCAAAAGGTGCGGGCTTCAATGATCTGCGTCACATGAAGAGCCATCTTCTCTCCTCCATCTTTTCCTCGATCACGATACTCTCTCTTGGTTTCTCTCCATCCAATTTGCCCTTTGCGACAAACACAACAGGATAACAAATCCCCAGCAACTCGAGTCTACTCTCTTATTCCCCTCTCTACCCCGCCTTACCATCAGTAAGTATACACGTCACTGTAGCGTATTTGTGCCCAACATCAGATCACTGACTCTATCGCAGTGTCTTACGCCGACGTTGCTGCCAGTGGCCCCAAGCAGAGCCCTGAGGAGGTGAGTTACTCTCCATACAACATCACATCTCCGCGACCCTTCTTGCTAACCCCTCCAGGCTGCTGCCCCTCAACCTCCTCAGGTCATCACTGACGAGTCCGCCTCCACCGCCTCTTTGGTCGATGTTGATATGCCTAGCGTGCACACTGTCCCTAACGACTTCCTTGAGCAGGAGATCAAGACAGAGACCCAGGCTGCTCGCGTAGAACGGGAAGAGGAGGCCCGCGAGGAGAAGCGAAAGCGTGACGAGGCTGCCGCTAAGGCCAAGAAGGCCGACAACTGGCTCATCCAACAATTCTCTCGCCTGTCGGACGGAAGTGCTACTGGCCTCGTTATTGCCAACTTCGCTACTGTTGTCGGTCTGGGCGCATACCTTGGCTACAAGGGCTGGGGCCTCTATGAGAAGGGCAAGCTTGACTGGAAGGCCGTCACTCTCGGTGCTGGTATCCTCGCTGGTGTGACAGCTGCCGAGGGTGCTGTTGGACGATATCTGTACAAGGGCAAGAAGGGCGGCAACTAGGAGTCGAGCGGCGATGATACCCTACAACAACGCAAATGCCGATGTACCAAAAGCTCCTCTTGAGGCCCGAAGCATCTAAACAAGCAAATCTTTGCTTTGTAACTGTTGAACGCTGAAAGGAACGAACGAACGTTGTTGATGGATTACATGATATAGTTTTTTGTTTTACTGCATTTTCGCTTTGCTCCATAATTCTCTACTCTGGCTGATACCAGGCTAGTACTCATCTCTCACGTTTGGAGGCATAAGAATTGATACCTATGTTCAACAAAACTGTTCTCAAATCAAACTTCACAAGGGTCGCTTAAAGATTCGAAACACTAAAACATTGAGGTGTGATCGTGTCTATTAATTTCGCGGCTCTGTCCCTTCTCATCATACAGCATTGGTACACATGGATAACCTCGCCCATATCAAGATCCTAAATATTTTACAAAATGTAGTTCTTCGCCCTTAACAGCGCCAATATTTTACACCTTTTTACTGCTTCTTCTCAGCCTCCTTCTTGGCTTCCCTCTCCTGCTCAATAATCTTGATCTCAGCGTTGGCAGCGGTAGCATCATGCGCTTGCGAAGGCTCAACGAAGACTTCCTTCACAGGAACCTCGGACTTGTGCATATCCTGCCACAACTCTGGGTTGTGTGGCTTCTCTATGGGGGTAGCGACATCCTGAACCTTTCGGGATCCGTTAACAAGGGTATTCTTCTCGGCTTCGCTGGAAGTTGCTCGGGGAGGGACTTGTTGATCGGGCTCGGCTGCGGCAGAGGAATCTTCAGGCAGGGACTTGAAATCGGTAGCGGCGGCCTTGTCGGCAGCAGGCGCCTTGCGAGCGTCTGGAGCGGGCTGCTCATCGCCAAAATCGGGAGTGGGAGCACCCTCCTCGTCATCGGCGAGCTCAGCGCCGTAGATTTCTGGGTATTTCTTGAAGCACTCTTGCATACCCCTGTTCCTGAATTAGCAAGCTACGAAACAAGTCCATTGTTCGGTATGACGTACTGGAACTTCTCGATACAGTCCATACCCTTGGGCTCCTCGGTCGAGTACACAAAGCAGCTGAACGCAGTCTTGAACTCCTCACCGCAGGGACCGTGAGCCATACCACCCAAGCAAGGGCAGTCCCAGTTGATCTCTCCAGTCTCGGGGTTGAAAGCGCCTTGCTGGTCGGCCTCCTCTTCTAAGGCAGCAGGCGATCCATCGGCGGCAGCGGCTTGAGTATTAGACTGTTGAGGGTCGGAGGGCTTTGATGACTCGGCGGGCTTCTCGCTCTTGGCCTTGATCTGTTTGCGCTTCTCCTCGAGGACGGAGTCGACAGTGGGGAGGTCATCGTCGGAGAAGGCAGCAGGTGCGGGAACCGTTTTTGCTGTTCGATATTAGTCGCATAATCTCTAATTCTGAGTATCAATTGCAACGCACAGATAGCCTCATCAGCAAAGATGGGACTTGTGTTGTAGTAATAAACAGCACCGAAGGCCAGACCCAATCGTGCCACAGAGCTCTTCCAAGATCGGGACTTGTCGGCGGGAGTAGCTGTCGAGTTAAATCGTCGAGGGGCTGCGCGGATCGTGTTCGAGCGCAAGCTGGCAATTACAGGCCTCGAGGCCGATCGCATAGTGGTACGATACATTTTGAATTATAATAGTTAACAAAGGAACGAAGGTCAATGCAGGAAATCAAGAATACAAGAGGAATTGGTCAGCAGTGGTGGAGCATCGAAATCTTGGAGTATGATGCTTGGAAATACTTGGCCCTGGTCTCCGAGATGCCGGCCAGTTGCGCGAAAAAAGTGTAACCGTAATTTAACCGTCCGTGCTCTTTATCTGATAACAGCCTTATCGCGCCATGACGTTCCCCCACCATCGGCTTCTACCTATTGGATCTAGGCAGTGTGCATTCATTCCTGATCATATGAGCTGCTTCTATACCCTCATAGGGCTTAACGTGCAGGCTGCGTCTAGATCTCTTTTTGACTTTCGACCTAGATTGTGGCTGTTACAGTAGACCAAAGTTTGTTTTGTCAAACACGTTGGTTCAAGCGATCAGCAGAAGACAAAGGAAAGAAAGGGAGAAAACTGTCGCACAGGAATCGAGGGGAAGTTTCTCGAGCTAGGCATTGTCTCGCCATTTCTCAGGGAGAGGAAAAAGCAAAACCATTCTTGTCTTGACAACTTGCGAATATCTCGCAAGGGACACGACGATTTAGATCGCATCTACTTCATCTTTTCTACTCATTGCAAGTCGCATACTAACCAAAGATATCCTCAATCATGGCGTCCAAATCTTTCGAATGGCGGCCGGCAAAGCTGCTCCAGGACTATAACATAGGCCAGGACTTTGCGCTGCTCATTCTAAACCAGCCGTTGAAGAACGGCGTCAATTTGCGCAAGCTCTGGAAGAACTGTACGTAGCTTGACATGCTGCTCTTGCGGTCTCAGTGCCTAACGTCCATTTCTCAGCTTCTGTGAGAGTAGCCGCTGATGGTGGAGCGAATCGTCTACACAAGCTGTCGTCTTTCCACGGAAAATACGTACGTTGCGATACTGCTCGTGGATCGTAATATTAAATGGTTTGCTAATCCTACAGTCTAACCTTCAACTCATCATTGGCGACCTCGATTCCCTCACCCCACAAGTCCGCGATTTCTACTCGTCGCAACCCTCCCCTGCGACAGTCATCCACGACGCTGACCAAGAGTCGACCGACTTTGCAAAGGCTATTAACTGGATTCGCAAAGAATACCCCGAAGGTATCGACATCGTCGCACTTGGAGGTATTGGAGGCCGTGTCGACCAAGGTCTTTCTCAGCTTCACCACCTGTACCTCTTCCAAAACGACCCCGATTATGCGACCGGTCGACTGTTTCTTCTCTCTGGCTCAAGTTTGACATTCCTGCTCAAGGCTGGTAGTCATCAGATCCAAGTACGAGAGGAGGGTGAGGAAGATGCCTTTGGCAAGCATGTTGGTATCATCCCTCTGAAAGAGGCTGCCAACATCACGACAAAGGGCTTCGAGTGGGACGTCGAGAACTGGCATACTGAGATCGGTGGCAAGCTGAGCACTAGCAATCATATCCTGCCTGAGTCCCAGGTCGTGTCAGTGACGACGGACAAGGATGTACTCTTCACAGTAGCACTCAAAGAAGGCGACGGCGATGACGAATAGCATAGTGCTTCAGCAAAGAACATGTTGACTTGGCGTGGTATGATACAAGCAAAAAGACAACACAAGACACTCAAAAACTCCATGCGCCGCGCTGATACCCCTAAGCGTACGTTTCTGTAACATTCCTCTTCCAAATACTTGAAGCCCAGTTCGGGTTCTTTTCTACCGCAAGAAATGGAGTACCAGCCAACAAAACAGGAAGAATATCAAGACGCCCGCAAAGAAGATCCATTTGTCCTCCTTTGCCCGTCGCTCTACCATACGGATCGTATCGCCGCTTACGCCAAGGGTGTTGGCTACGTTGTAGAGTCGCTTCTGGGTGCTCTTGAGCATCTCCCGTTGTTGACCTAGATCGCCCAGTACAGCCTGTCCGCGTGCAATATAATCATCTAGCGCTTGGTTTGTGTTTGCGAAAAAGTTCTGTTCCCTGAATGCATGCGCCTCGCGCTGCTCATCTGGCGAGCCCGTTGTCAAGGCGCTGGCTTGAGGTTGGTGTCGAGGCTGGAACGCAGAGTGCGTGTTTGTTGTTGTAGCGTTCGCATAAGGGTTCTCGGGTGTAGCATTATACGGTCTTCGGCCAAGAAGTTCTGTGCGATTTGCCTGGTGTTGAGCATCATCGCGAACTTTCTTCAGCGAATCGACTTGGGTTCGAAAGTCGGAGAGATCTTCGCGAAACCTCTTTACTCGCTCGAAGCCCTCTTCTTGCTTCTTTGGGACGATCTCCTGACGGGCGAGAGCTTGGTATTCATCGAGGGTCTTGGTAAAGGAGGCGATTGAGGCGGACACGTTGCCAATTTCGGAGGGAGATGCTTGAGGTTTGCTGTTGAGGCTGGAGAGCTCTGCGCGGAGAGACTTGCTTTGCCGCAAGGCGGAATTGTAGGCGATATTCTACGTTGAGGAGTCAGCGGGTGTATGCTTGAATATTTATTCGGTCTGGCCTACCATGGCGACGGGCTTGAGGGAAGAAGATGGAGGTTGTCGAGCAATGCAACGACAACTTTCATCATGATTTCTAGGTGTTCAGATACATGATAAGGCCAGATCTCGCGGAACGGATTAATGACACACCGCCTGAGACAGTCCAAAGTACTAAGGCTACCCTGCATCTTCTGAACACCCGAAGTAAGGGGGCGACATTTTGATAGAAAGTTTCCGATGCTAATATTATATATCTTTCTAATCTTGTGTACTCTGATATGAATTTCTTCTGATAAACTCTATGCCTATAAGCTCTCGATGTTCCATAGCAGGAATGCATCGCGGTTTCACTTAAAGTTAGCGACAACCTTGATCATAAGAAGCCACAGTTTTACAAAGTTGAGAATTGGATCTGCTCTCATGATTCAAAGTTAATGCTTTGTAGAACTAAAAAGATGGAAACTATAGTAACTTCTTCATTTCGATTATAAGAGCTACGTGTATATTCTCCCGCTCAAGCTAAGCCTGGTGACAGTTCAATTCTCTCAGTCCAATTCGTTGGCCTCCCCATAGTGACAATCGCTTTTCTCTTGGTCAGGTCCATATTAATGGTGAAGAGTGTTGCTTTGCCGTTCCCGGGTGAGAACTGATCACGGTTGATTGCTGTTGGATAACCTTGCTCATCCTTGAAGAAGTCAAAGAATGAAGAATGGTCGATGGTTGAGGTCGCCAATCTCTCATCAAGAAGCTGGGCGATGCGCTTGATGCGGTCGCTGGAATCGGGTATCCAGCCGGGCTCATCTACCCCGGGATGGTCAAGAAGTAGATGGTTCGTGTGAATAAGTGTTCCGTTGCCGTCAAAGTGGATTTCTTTGATCCCTATGCTGGTGCATTCCAAGCCTATAGCTTCAGATGGATCTGACACGAGAATATGACCACTTCCTGCTGTGCCAACTTCATACAGCTTCTCGGCTGCTTCGCGCGCCGAATGAGATTCCAAAGCTGTTCGCAGAGCGAGATGAATGGGGATTTTGGTGTTATCAACGCCCCGAGCTCGGATAGCGTTTAGACAAGTTCCTACACCAGAGGAGTTGATACCAATCTTGCCAATTACACCCCCTTCAGTCACCATGGAGATATCAGGTATATCTGTTCCAGGCTGAGAGATATGACAGACGAACAGATTAGGTGCTTGTTCAGGCTGCCAGTCCCAGTTCTGCGCAAGGAGAACCTCCCCGTTGGGCTGACGAAATGCAGCGCTCGTGCAGCCATCGGTCTGGATAGGTGCACTCGGGACTCGAGTATATAAGCCGAATGTGATCTCTGTTCGGACGTTGAGAGCGACGATATCAACTAGCTCGAAGCCAGCGCCGTCCGCTAAGCCTTGAAGCTCCTCGACATAGCGTGGGAATAGTGTTTGCAGAGGCTGAATGTATTGCTGAGCCTCTTGGCGTACTGCCTCCCAGTTCATGGCGCATGATTCTTGATACAGATCTTTGTAAAAGGCGATAGATCCTACAACCCTGTCTTTTGCAGCTGTGCCATGTTTATGACCAATCTGTATTTGAATAGTAAGTTAGTCCCCAAGATTGGATTATGACGTTAGTAGAATGGAGTTTCTTTACCTCATAGGGCGTGCCTGAGCAGTGGACTTCTAGCATTATGAGTGGTTTACAGAGGAATCAGAGGACGAATTGATAGTGTCGGAGTCAGAAGTGAGCCCGCTCCCTTACCCCAACATGAGGATTATATACCCATCAACGCCGTGCTCCCAATCAAGAGTGGGGGTTAGCTGAGGCAAAACTACAGATATCCTGATGATCCTTTGACGTGTACAACTTCTCTCTAGCACAGCATTGCACATGCTGTTGACGTGATCATCGTGATTTGGTAAGGCTGATATTTTGACATCTGGATAAGTTTATTCCCCTGGATGCACTGCAACGTAGTCGAACTCAGTAATTACATACCGGAAGTCTGCCAGTAAACTAATTTCAAAGTCTTCGCAGTATGTGACGCTATAGAATTGTCTTAACATTTGATGTCAGCTTCAGAGTTCGGAGGGTTATAGCCGGTTTGGCTCGGCCGAGTCTACCGATAATAGGCACTTTGGGTGGACACCACAAAAGGTAATGATAAATCATGATTGGAGGTCTCATGAACCTCTTATTAACCCCGGTATCCATCTCCGTTGTGTAGCTTCGGATGCGACCCGACTTCAAAAAGATCCAAACCTGAAAATCTCAATATCAACGATACCGAGCTTCCTCTATTATAGACATACCGAAGTTTCAAGACACGCAGTCAAGATGGGAGACTTGCCACATTTGAGTGATCATATCGGAAGCTTCAGCTTATCATCTATTCACCCGGCTGACCCAGCTTACACTCCGCTCCTCTATCGGCTCCGCGAAGAAACCTTCCAGAACCGAACAACTCAAGTCAGACATGGCTCTTATCTCAGACGGTTTACTCGAGATACTTCCTTCAACATAGCTGAAGCTATCAAGGAAAACTCCGGGATTGATCTCAACAATTTCATGCGCCGGCATGGATTGACCGGCTGCGTTGTTGTTCAGAATGGAGCCATAAAACTCGAAGAATACAGACACGGAAACTCTCAAGCATCTCGTAACGACGTTCAATCAGTCACAAAATCTTTCGTCGCAACAGCTCTGGCTATTGCGCAGCAAGAAGGAAAACTATCCGTCAACGACCCAGTATCTCGACATGTCGAAGAGCTGAAAGGAACTGCTTGGGCAGACGTGCCACTTCTTGCTCTGTCTAGTATGTCTTCAGGGGTAGTTGAACAGTCCGAAGAAGAGCGTCCCGCCGATGTGCCCAATCCCATGTATGCCACTGAGCTTTATCCTCAAACGGATCCTGAAGCTGTCGTCAACTGGCTCAAGACTTCGAGGAAAGTGGCTGAGCCTTGGGAAGAGTTTCACTACTACAACCCGAATTATTATGTGCTGTCGACAGCGATTTCACGTGCAACCGGAGAGCCTCTGAACGAATACATCTCGCGCACGATATGGGATCCTGCTGGAATGCAATACGATGGGTACATACGAACAACAGGCGCAGGACACGTGGATGGCCACGGAGGTCTCTCGATAACTTTGACAGATATGGCACGCTTCGGGTGTTTTATTCTTGAAACTTTCAAAGACGGAGGGAAAGGCCCTTCAGTGCCACCCGGCTGGTTCCAAGACATCTCTGATGCCAAGAACAGTGTCGGAGCCAGGGCTCTTCAACCGGATAATTTTGTCTCCAACTTTGGCTATGAAAGCGGTTGGTGGACGACAGGCAGGGGGGACAAGGAGTATAAAATGGGAGACGATGGTGCGTTTGCGGCGATTGGTATGTATGGCCAGTCTATTTACATAGTCCCAAAGTTGGACGCCGTGATCGCTATCCAATCTGGTTACCCAGAGCATGAGTTGGACTTGTTCACAAAAAACGCAGAGCTGGCGACTGCGATACTCAAGGCACTGAGGGAATGGTGATAAGTTATAAAAGTTAGACACGACTAAATTTATTCCACTGAAACATTTCACATTTTGCCTTTAGTATATTGTCTCTTAAACATCATAAGGTTTACGTTCTAACAGTAGCCTATCGCTATCAGGAATTGAGCAGCTTTGTAGAATATCGTGACAGTTCAATTTTTGACTTCAGTTTGAGATCTGTAAGTCAAGGTAACTTTCCGGTCATGCTCTTCTCGTTGGTCTCTGACACCTATGATGTTCCGAGCCATCAAGCGGTATATGACTTATTGTCTTTGCCGGATCATAGTATGATTTTGATCGCCGTTTTGAAAGGCCTAGGCGTTTATGCCAAAGTAAAAGGTTTCAAGAGTGACTATAAGAGGCCTATCGAGTATCTGGGTTAAGAAATTTCTTTATTTACAATCTCTCAGGAAATTCTAAACTAAAATCAAGTGTACTATAGAAACTTTATACCACTACTAACCTTATCCTTTTCTCTTTTTTCTTTCCGTCCTTTTGATTCTAAAACACCTTAATCAGACATCTTTGAAGGACAACCTAAATTTGTATCTTCAAGTCTTCACTATTTCCCGACAACATGCAGCTTGGCAAGCCGTGGTGCAGCACCTGCTGCATCTCCTTCAAGACTTTTGAGGAGCACCGAGATCACTCAAAGTCAGGAGAACAGTAAATTACCTATCTCTTTCACCCTTAATTACATGCACTAGCCAAACTTTAGTGTTTTCGAGGTCCAAATTCGCTATAGCGGCCCAAGTATTCCTCGTTATGTTATGGAGAAAGCCATAGAAAACTGGGATAGAGAAGGAATTACGGGATGAAACCCTGGGAGGATGTCCAAGAGATGGGGCCAGAGATCTGTGAGGTAGAGATTCCAGACTTCCATCAAGACCTCTGTCTCTTTTGTCACCATACGAGCTCGACCTTCGGAGAACATGGCTCACATGAAGATAGGCCATAGCCCACAGCTTCACCATCCAATCCTTGGGAGGTTATGATATTAAGCCCATCACTGTTGTCAGATGCCTTCATAGTATCATATTTGGCTGCTACGAATGTATATCCTGCGGCAAGCAACGCCGCATGTTGGAAGGGACTCAACATCACATGGTTGCTAAGAACCATTGTCATCTCCAGATGACATACGAGATTTTAAGATTCTTTCAGGAGGAAGAAAGCTTCGATGCTCAAGAAACTCGAGAAAACCAAGATGCTCAACTTAGACTATCAACTCAGGCTTGCCATAACGACAGGGCTATCATTCAGCGTCCCCCACTGCGACGCATGCCGAAGTTTCTTGGGTATAGAGCACCGGGGATGGCCATCATATGTGCGAAGAGAAGCAAGGGTGGTGTTGTGTTTGCGGCAACTAGCGGGCAACTGTCACTAGGACGGAAAGCAATGAGAGGGGATCATGCCCAGGAGACTCAACAGCCACATACAGCTTTCCAAGAAGCGGTCTGAAAGCGAGGGTTGGGCTGGGACTTTCTGATATGCATTTTGAGATAAATGCGTTGCAGTGAGACAATGAACGGACGGACCTATGGGTCGTAGCATGGCAGAACTGGATGGCACCGCTGAACTCTGGGAAGAAGAGCTGCAGAACATAGTTATGATGTGAAGCAAATGTTGGAATGAAAAGAGTTCGGGATTGATTTATTCAATTCTTTAGTTTTCGGGTTTAAGTTGAATAGACATCTTGTTATTTTAGGAATATACTGTATTGCTGCATTTATAAAACTGGTTTTACATCACGTATCACTATGGTGCTTCGACAATGATCTTCTCAATTTCCTTATAATGCCGTCAAATGAATACTTGCTAATTTGAGGTCACGTACATTTTGAAGCCAAAGTAAATTTTATTGGCACTTTGATTTAGGAAGGACATAAATCAACTACAGAATAAAAGGAATAAAGCGAGCTGTTCTTGCATGCCAACTCTCCCATTCCTTTCCAAAAGCCCTCTTGAGCATCTTCTCCTCTTCAGAAACTCTGGTCCAGATTCCAAACGTGATACCTGATATAGTGAAAGGAAGCAATCTTATAGCCCATGAACAGAAGGTCTCATAGATGTTCGGAGGAATCCAGCAGCTCAGAATACCATCCAGTCTACCAAGCAGCGCCACGTTGGATATCATGAGAATAGCAAGCCCGGTATAACTTGGGTGTTGGAGATATTGATAAATACCGGTGGTTTTGAGTTGATCTGGCTCTTTTAGAGCAAAGGTGAAGTTTTTGCCCAGTGATGCATACGGTACCAAACGTAGAGGAACACCGGCACAAAATATTAGAGCTAGAGGAATTGCAGTCGCAGAAGACCATGTGATCAAGTCTGGATTGAGCCTATTTTCGATTCCATGATGAACAAGAGATGGAGGGATATTGGGGTAGCGGAGAGCTAGGCTAGCAGTGTGCAGCGATAGCAGCCCAAGAGGGGCCAGGACGACCTTTGTAGTGTGTTTTCTCGTCAAGAATAGCCATCGAACTGAGTCGCCTGTTGATGGTGCTGAATGTTCGCTGGGATTGGGAGGAGATAGAGCCAGGTAGGTTCCGTAAGTTGAACCGAGTATGGCTGTTGCTAGAGAAGCCTGAGATAAGGAGAATTGAAGAGCCATTGATGCCTCGACGGAAATCAGGCTTGGACGAGAAAATTGAGATTGCAATCTGCTATACGGAGTATATGAGGGTAGAATAGGCTTCCTTCAGCCATCGGAAAGATGCCGTTCATCAATGATACGGAAGCTAAACCGAGGTTCAATCTAAAACATCGGGAAGCTAGCTGCTAGTAGGTTCACGTGACACACGTACAAATAACGAAGCGTATTTGATCTCGTCGAACTGGTCGGTAAACGCAATATCGTTGACAGAAGCCCGATAGAGAGTCGCTCACATGGTGACAGGGTGTTCATGCTCTGTTTACGCAGTAATGCAAACATATTTTCGTATCTCGTACATAGAAACCCAAATAGCGTAGCAATCCGAATGTATGTAAGCCACAGCCAGGTACATGTACCTACTGGACATTGACAGGGGTCTGATCTCAGGTTCTTTCAAACACGGGGTCTGTCAATGTCGAACTCTTCAGCTAATTGCCCAAGCTAAGTTAGCTGAGATGGTAGCGTTTATTGACAGTTGATGGATAACAGTAATTGTTTGCTGTTTTATGGAAAAGATTCTAGAAACGGTGGTCATCACGATGATCGGTAGAATCGGGAAACGGCAGCACAGACGGGTAAACCTGTTTCGATCAACAGCCCGTATCGTGGCTTTCTAACCGGAGGGACAGCCACCAATCCAAAGCTGAAGACATCAGACTAAAGGGAGGAAAAGAGTGCCTCTAACGCTGACTATGACATTATTCTCCACTTGGGCTGAGACTCGCGTCTCCATTTCAACCGCAGATTTGTCGATCGCCGCTCTGTGGCGATTCTAGCATAATCGCCCGAGTCTAGACTCGCCCTAACTAAACTCTACCTTCCAGCCTCCCGGTCTTCGGCGTTCGCCCCTAACATAGTGGCAAGCCCTAGGAAACCCAACCTTCAGTGCTCTTCTTCTGTCTTTTTGCCAATGGTGAGAATGACCGTTGGGGGAAAACGCTGAAGAATTTCTTTCGAGTGTGCACGCACTGCTGAGAATGGCCAGCCCAGCTTGTGTAAAGGTGCCCAAGAAAAGCATCGTTTCTGAAGCTACTCGGGAGCGCGAGACGTTCAGGTAACGAGGCAATTTCACACCAAAAACGTTGCGTTATGTTACTGAGATTCAATTAGATATGACGACTCGCTTTTCACCAATGTTCGCTTCAACGATACTGGATTGCCTGTTCCGAGCAATGAGCTCTCCACGTGTCCCGATGTCATATTGACGGCTCTGGCTCGTCTAGCGGCTTCTCAAACTGGCGCGGCGCGCTCAATGATCTCATTGTTTGATCAGACTCATCAGTATATCATCGCGGAAGCTTCAGCGATAACCCCATTGATTCCAAGCTTGGGACAAGACGGTCACCCGGAAACTCTTTGGCATTGTGGAACTGCAATCCCGCGATCACATAGTGCTTGTGAAAGCACATTATGTTCGGATGAAATTCAATCAGATGAATCTGGACCAAGGCCCAACCACGACTTGCCCGTCATTGTGGTTGATGACGTTACCCTCGATCCCGAGTACGCAGCTAAACCGTACTGTCGACCCGGAGGCGCCGCAAGATTCTACGCCGCCGTGCCAATTCGTACAGATCGAGGTGTCAACATCGGAGTTATCTGCGTAATCCATACCCAACCTTCACTGCCATGGGACGATAGTCATTCAAGATTTATGAGGGAGCTATCACGAGCCGTGACCGAGCATCTTGAGACCATTAGCCTTAAAAGTCACCAACGAAGGAGCGAAAGGAAGAGCTGGGGTTTGACCAGTTTTGTTGAAGGGAACACAGCACCTTTGAGTCAAGTCTCATCTACCGGACGAGAGTATGCCCAGCTTGAGACGAGAGGTGACGGGCTGGCCAGATCGCAAAGGCTAGGAATAGACGACCTGCAGCAAGCTTTGGGAGGAATGAGTGTCAGAAACTCAACCGTCACGACGGACTCCCGCGCAGCGAACGCTCCTCACACCAAAGAGGTTATCATGTGCGAGCCCCAGGCCAGATCAAAGTTTGCCCATGACCCAAGTCAGCTCCTCGAAACTCCCAAGCAAATCTTCTCGAAAGCAGCGGCAATTGTAAAGGACTCTATTGAGACTGATGGCTGTTTGTTCCTCAACGCGGACATGCTTGAGTTTTCAAGTGCAGGCTCTTCCACTGAATGGATAGATGAGGACCTGGCTACTCGACGACCTTCAACTTTCAGCTACAATGAGAGTGAGGATGCCTACACAACTGTCTCCTCTTCTGACGACCGTCTACGACCTTCTTGCCAGGCACTCGGCTCTTCTGAACATGGGGCAGCCCATATTACTCTCCCGCAAGCTCTTCTCGCCAGGATGATTCGACAATATCCTAGGGGCCATGTGTTCAATTACGATGCTGACGGAAATCTACTCCAAGAAGAACTACCTGATGATGCAACCCGTCATCTGCCGAACAACAATGAATGGGGAAACCTACATAACAGACAGGACCATAGATTCCGAGTTCAGCAGAGAGAAGCAAGTATTCTCCTCGAGACCTTCCCGGGCGCTCGAAGCATTGCATTCGTTCCTATCTGGGACCTTAGAAAGAAACGATGGTCTGCTGGTGGCTTTATTCACACTTACAATATCAAACGCACCTTCACGATCGACCTTGACTTGAGTTATCTCAGAGCTCTTGGTATGCTCGCAGCGGCTGAGGCCTTCAAGTTGGAGACTCTAGCTGCGGACAAGGCCAAGACTGATGCCCTTGGCTCACTATCTCATGAGTTGAGATCGCCGCTTCATGGTGCTGTTTTGAGTGTTGAACTGCTTAACGATACAGACCTTACTATTCCACAACAAAATATTGTTCGCACCATTGAAACATGCTGCAGAACGCTCTCAGATACGATCGATCATCTGCTCGAATATTCCAAGGTCAACAAGGCTTTGCCTCAAGAAGCGACTCGAGAGACTCAAGCAGATGGAAGTGGCATCAAGAGGTCCTCGTCAGTTAGCTTAGCCTCAAAGCCATCAAGAAAAGTCGTACAACTAGATGTTCTGGCTGAAGAGGTTCTTGAGAGTGTCTACGCTGGATTCAACTTTCAACAGGTCACCCTTACCCAATCATCCAGCCAAACCCCTCGACGACCTGGTCACACATCTATCCGCCGAATGGACACCATGCAAGCTATGGAGGAGCTTCAAGCTCCATCGAAAAAGAAAGGGAATCTTTCAACGAAGATCGGAGACGTCGACGTTTTCCTGGTTATCGACTCACGACCATCGTGGGGCTTCTACACCCAGCCAGGTCCCGTGCGTCGAATTATCATGAATCTGTTCGGCAACTCGCTCAAGTACACGCAATGTGGGATCATTAGGGTCTCTTTAGAGCAGACCAGCGCTTTTGGTGCTGACGATAATGACTGCTGGGTAACCATCAAGGTCTCGGATACTGGCATGGGCATTAGCGAGGACTTTCTGCAAAATGGCTTGTTCAAACCATTCTCGCAAGAGAATCACTTGTCTCCTGGCACAGGCCTCGGCCTTAGCTTCGTAAAGCAGATCACTGCACAGTTTGGAGGTCACATCTCTGTTGACAGCCGAGTTGGCGTCGGTACTACAGTAACAGTCAGATTACCGATGAAGCTTGGTGACGACTGTCATCACATCGTCTGTGAAATTCGACAACGAGAAGAAGAGTTTGATGCGCAGACAGAAAAGCTTCGAGGTCTTCGGGTTAAATTGGTCGATTTCAACAAAGATTCCGTTACGGGGGGCGGTTCTGTACAAAGGACGATCGAATCCCCCGACCAACTTGTGCAAGACATGTGCAAAGACTGGTTAAACATGCAGGTCAACACCTCAGAGACACCTTGCTTCATGCCAGATCTCGCGATTTGGTCTGAGGAGGGGTTTGAAAGACCCAATGTCTCCAAGGATTCAGTCCCGGATATTCCAAACATTGTGCTCTGTGCCAATGCTGTTACTGCACATCAGTATGCGACTGGCGCAAAGACAATACCACGTCCCGGAGTCTTTGAGTTCATTTCACAACCGTAAGTAATCTCTATGATACTCCATATGCCGTGTTCCAGACTAACGACATATCAAGACTCGGCCCTAGAAAGCTTGCCAAAGCATGTTCATTAGCCTTGTATCGCTGGACAGTCATGCAAACATCTACCCAATCTCCAACCCTAGCCTCAACAGAGCCCGAATCGTTGAGCATCGTCACCAGCACAGCCCCTTCACTAACAAACCCAAGCTCACCCTTCCCCGCAAGCGAAGACGAAACCCCAACACAACAAAAAGGGTACTTCAAAGTATCTGAGTTCCTTCTCGTTGATGACAACTTCATCAACCTCAAGATCCTCTCCTCATACATGAAGAAGCTCAAACAACCATATCAAACAGCTTCAGACGGTTTAGAAGCCGTCACAGCATATGAAGCAGACCCTGGCCGATATAGCTGTATCTTGATGGATATTTCGATGCCGGTCATGGACGGGTTTGAAGCAACGAGGAGGATTCGTGCTTTTGAGTCACAACAGGGGTTGAGGCCTGCTCTGATACTTGCTTTGACGGGGTTGGCATCTGAGGAGGCGCAGAGGGAGGCTACTGTCAGCGGATTGGACTTGTTCTTGACGAAGCCTGTGAGGTTGAAGGAGCTGGGACCCATCTTGAGAGCCAAGGGGGTCTTGGAGGAGGAGTCGAATCTGGGCTGAGCATCATGAATCATGAGAGGAAAAACAGGGTATATAGTATGTTTGGGAACTGAAAGAACTAATTAGTACGGGACAAAATAATGGATAGATAGAAAATAATGATGTCAATGGAATAAACTGAATGCATTGTGAATATTGAGAAAGAGAAAATGGCATCGGTCAATATCATGAGTCCCAGACTGGGAGCTTGTGCCTTGGTTCAAGTGAACAATAACTTCAAGGCTGATATGTAGGAAGTAGCGTTAAGAGTAATATTTCAAAATAGTTGCCTACGTATATTGTATTCATATTGTAGACGATGGAAGAATGTCGATAGGTGAATCCCCTCTTACCTTCATGGTTCTTACAAAGTCACGCCACGATGTTCATGAAGCCCCAAATAGTCTGGACTCGTCGTCTTCTATCATGGACATAAGAGTAGCGAGAGGTGAGAATTATATATATTAGGTATCAACAAAAAAAGATACGACAAAGCACGCTTCATCAAGCCACCATCAGCTCCATAACCCCTAACGATCCCGTCCTTTCACATAACTGTCACCCGTTCCTAGGTAAATGTCCCGCTAAATGCAACTCCTCAAACATGGAAAAAAAAGCAGAAACAAAAAGCAAGAAAACAGATCAATGTTGTTTTTGCCCAAATAGAACGCCGTGTCGCTTTCATATCCGTAACCCTTGGTATCTTCAACACGACCCAATAAGCGCCAGACCATACTCTCTTGGATTTCTTTTTTATCACCCCTGCCCTGATTGCTGTGGATATGTGTCTTTTGTTTCCTTAGATTGTTGTGTTTGGTGTTGATGCCTCAAGGTTCGTGATCCATCACCCCGGTCCTTAATGCTTTTACGGGTATCGGTCTATAGATACCTAAGAAAGAAGTTGCAAGGGCCGACATGCTACTGCCCGATAGGAGCTTCCTCAAAGCTTTCTACCAAGGCGCTTTACCCAGTGCTGTCGCACGCGGCTGGGCATCTTACAAAACACCATCGCTTTGCACTCATTGATGAGCACGCCCTCGGAGATTTTGACCTGCACATCAAGATCCTCATCTGCAAAGTCACGGAAGAATATGTCCAGCGCTTCCTCTTGCCAGCGTAGCGTATTTCGAGACCGTACAGCTTCGACAATCTCTTCCATAACAGGCCCGTTGGCCCCGTTGGTGTTCTGGCTATCAGCCTGGGAAGGGGACCCAGCACTCGGGCCATCACGCACAGCCAGTGGCAGCATGGAGGAGTTGAGAACAGACGCTGATAGAGCACGAGAACCATCGTTGGACGAAGTACGGCGACGCTTGCCAGGAGATTCGGGGGCTGACTGACCCATAGGCATAGTGGTAGCAGGCGGTGTCGATTCGAACATGTTCGGGGTGCTTGTAGTGGGCAGCTGTCGCTTGCGGCTCTGTGTGATAGTCTCGTCGGGAGGGGTAAGAGCATTAGCGTTTGCTACAGTCGGTGGTCCGCGTGGGGGAATTGTAGTAGACGTCGGTCGCGGCTGGGTCGCGGACCCAGCGGAGGATGTAGTGGGAGTCTGGGTCAACATAGGTCGAGAGTTCGGGCTCTCGAGGCCCGGAGGTCGAGGTGGAGGAGGATCGCTTGTCAGATTGAGTATACCGGTGCCCGGCATATCGGGGTCGTCGGTCATAGGGCCATCTGTTCGTCTCCGTGGTTTCATTATACGTTTGGGAGCGCCACCTGAGCCGATGACGTCTGGATAAAGGACTTCCATAAAGTCTTCATGATCAAATGGTCGACCGCGTAACGCCCTAGAAAGCGGTTCCCTCTATTTGAGAGTCAGTATGTGCTTGACACAGTCGTTTCGTGTGTGCGAGGCTATAGCAGCCGGGCCTCGTCGTTCGTGTGATGGCAATTCCCGGTCATTGCATCGTCATGGTGCAAGGAATGTTTACCTCGATATGGGCAATCCACGCCTCCTCACTAGCAGTGACCGTTCTCTTAACCGGGTTGTAGACGAACTCGGGGTCCTCACGAAGGCCTCTCCATAGCCGAAACCGTTTTCTCGCGTTGTCGCTCTTGTTGATCAGGTGGCTTTTGGCCGGGTAGGCACCATGACTCTCCTGCAGAGCCAGAGCAGCGCGCTCCCAGGCCTCTGCTTTGAAGGAGGAGTTTTCGCGGAGACCAAGCTGGACGCTCTCACACAGGCTTCTGAAGAAGGTCGCTTCGTATGCGGGAGTCCAGCTGAAGCGCGGAGCTCTGCGATCGCGGTCGACTCGAGCTGGGGCCTGGCCGTCTGGGCCGAGGACATCGACGTCTTCGTCGGACATTGTTCTAGAATGGGAGGGGAAGAAAGGAAGGGAGATTAGATAAATAAATTGAAAAAAGCCCCCTCGTGACTTTTCGGTGGGAGGCTGAAGCTGAAGCCGAAGCAAATGCTCCAACAACAAAGTCGTGTGTTGGCACAGTCTTGACAAGACCTGACCTGGATCAAAAACGATGGGAACCAATTCTAAACCAAACCTTAGTGCTAGCTCGCCCAGTCGGGACTCGGCCGGGCGGTGAGTTTTTGGGTGGGGACGAGAGGTCACCTGGGCCACTGGGAATTTCACTATGCGTTATCACGTGCGGCCACTGAAAAAGGGGAATAGAGGTCAACTGTTGCTTGGAGCAGCTATCAATTTAAGCTGGCCGTCCAGAATCGACGGTAGAATAATGATATCACCTCGATGTTCATGGTCTTGATCCATTGTCTATCGAGATGCAACTCACCGGAACATTTGCTCCTTGGCCACGATCCAGGGCCGCGGACAGGGATTGGTGAGAGCTGAGGCTTAACTCCCCGAGAAAAGTCCATCTCATTGGTCTGTTTGAGCCTGTGACAGGTCAAGGCAATACGACATAACGTTTCTGCACTGCAAGGATTAATCTCACCAAAGATTATCATTGTATGCGCCAACACTTGCATGTTTCCTTGGCCATCTTGATCGCACATGAGTAACTTTTCTCTGTGATAGAGCCTTTTTATTATGGAGATGTCCCACCGTCAAATGGAGCATCTTGCCCGGTATAGCCGCGGTTACCGCCCGTAGCATTAAACATTATGTCGATGCCTATAATCTGGGCCTTGACAATCTTTACTCTGTTTAGTAGGCCAGCGTACACTTTGCGTCACTCAGAGACTCCGATATCGACGAGAAATGTAATTGAGTTTGAAGACCCAAAATAGTGAAACTGTTCTACCGACCAAAGATATCTTAGCTCATGACTTCAGAAAATGTAAGAAGAGTAAATGTCTTCAGATTAAATGCCATCAATGAACTTTCAAGAGAAAGCTCAGAGGAAAAGGAATTGAATAAGAGCAAAGAACGCAATACCAGCACCAGCCAGGCCCAAATGCTGGCTCATGGCGCCGGATACAATAACAGGGTGATCTGTGGACTCTCCTGTACAAGCGTTAGTTTTCATACCTATTACGAGACCAATAGTGAACTTACCAGGAGCAGCACTCTCTGGAGAATAAGGAATTGGGGTGGGCTTGACGCTTGATCGGAAACCATTATCGTCTCCAGTGACCTTGGGTGCAGATTTTCCTTGCTCCTCGGGCTGCTTCTCGGGCTGCTCATAGCTTGGTTGCTCCTTGCCAGGCTGCTCTTTGCCAGGCTTTGCCATGGGCATCTCAGTTGGTGCAACTTCGTTCATGTAATGACCCGCAACAGGGTGCGTGATAGTCGCGGTAACAGGCTCAGGGCCACAAGTAGTACACGTCTGAACCTCACACGTGAATCCATACGGAAGATCGTGCTCGTTCTTGGTGGGCTTTGCCTCCATGCCACTGTACGTCTCCGTGATGACATACTCCTGCTCAAACATGCCAGTAGAGCAGAAAGCAGGGTACTTGGTCGTGTACTCAAGAGTATGGACACAAGTTGGGCAGCCGCAGTGACATTCGGGAGCCTGAACCTCAACGATGATGGCTTCTCCTGTCACAGCTGGCTTGTGAACCACGCATGTCGGGCCAGGCACGGTAACTGTAGCCGGCGGATGTAGGCCATCGCGGGTGAAGCATTGAGTTATCGTTGCTGTGCGGGTTTCGTACTGGACATCATCTTGAGCGATTCCGAAAGTAGCGAAGAGCGCTGGAATAACGATTGACTTAGAATACATGATTAACGAGGGTGAAGAGCAAGAATGCACCAAACGAATGACTGCAGCTGGAGATCACGCAACCTGAGCGAAAGAGCAGAGAAAGATTATGTTGGATGGCATAAAGAGGGCCTGGCACTTATTAAAGCCTCGTGCAAAAAATGCAGAAATGTTACTTCCATACCTCAACGCCCATCTAATTACCCAAAGACTGTGGCTTACCGGCGACACGAATAGTTTCATGCCAGAATACAATAGTGTCTCATTAGAGTACGCCCCAGAAGACCCATGTAGCGCGTGGAGCCATGCACTATTTGCTCTTAGTTAGAGTTATTTGGTGCTCGTTTACTTTAAATTTCGGTTCCGTGGATGGCTTGACTGTGGCTGACTGAAAGGCCAAAACCCGTTACGGTTGTTTATTTCATTAAAACCAGTGATTCTGTTGGTACCAAAAGTCTGTGTTGTTTGGTCTCTGGTATGCAACGGAGCAACTCAAGGGAGTCTTGGTGACTAGCTCATTTGGTACGATAATTGATGTCTTAGGTTGGGCGCGATGACATATCATATTAGAAACCATGTTCTAGACCAACGCCTCATTAACTAGATGAGACACTATTTGCTTGGCACTCACCACCAAATTTTAACATCTTGAAATATTGACAGCAACCAACAGATGTCTTGGGCTTCATTGGCTGTGCATTTGCAGGGCTCAAGCTGAAAATTTGAGAGCAGAGTAGTTAAGAGTCGTAGAAATTCATAGCATTGGGCATGTCCCTGATCTCCGTCTTACCAAGGCTTTCACTCATTCTTCATGATGTCTCCTGTTCTTTTATTCTCCTTTTTACTTGCAAGTCTCTTTGGTGCATCCTTTGCTCTTCAAGATGACCAAATACAGCCTGAAATTTGGTGCATAACATATCTATCAACTTATTTAGTCCCCGTATCAAGAGGTCACACTCGCCCTACGACTCCCTCTGCTGAAGAAACCATTTTCCCAGAGACCTCTGAAGCACCTTCGACATTTTCTACAGACCTGGCTATCCCCTCAACTCTCTCTATTTCTGATGATGTAATTATTACCACTTCAGTCCCAAGCCAAACTACTGGAATTCCAATCCCTGAAGCCAGTGGCCGATCAGTGATATTCCGCGTCGTTCCAGAATCGCAGGACACCAAACGAGACCTACAGGCTAGGGCAGTCGGCGGTTTTGTTGGCAGTCAGTCAGAAATCTGTGCTGCTGCCGCTGTCTTCAACCTGGTTCAAGGCCGTCTGTTGGATGGTAGATTGCCCATATACTACAACGGCGAGAGTTTCAAGGAGCTACGCGGCTCCCCAGGAGCGTTACCTCGAGGGGCTGTTACGGTGACCTTTGCTGATGAGGATGGATTCCTCCGATTTTCCAACTCAGACCTACCAAATGGTGAGGCAGGCTTCTGTCAAGACCCCGAGAACGGTCAAGTCTATATTACTTTCACTGCATCGCCACCCGGGTGCCAAACTATAAGACTTTCTATTACTGACGGTATGGGCATCATTTCGTCCCACTGGTGCTAAGCTGACTCGTTTTGTTCTAGTCGACGATTGCCGAGATGGCGATGTATCCTCGAGCTTTTCTTCTCGAACTGCCAATACACCTCTGCTATCAGAGTCTACATCTGTGTTGCTCGGAACGACGTCTCCCTCCAACGCAGTAGCTTCTACGACCACAAAGGATATCCAGATGGGTTCTTCCGCTACAGATGTTCCAGCTTTGACTTCTCAGGTTGAACCTGTGTATACGAGCTCTGTGCGATTATATAACAGCTCTTCGTCTATCATATTTGTCACAGAACCTGGTCTCACTCAAACAACTTCTGTGTTGGACATTTCAGCCAGTGTCACAAATTTCCCACCTACATCTCGGCTGAGCTCCGGGACCTCAGATCCGGAGACCCTATCCACAGATTCACTATCCACGGGTGAACTGTCCACGGATATCTTAGGAACGTCGGAAGAGCTCTCTTCTATCTTGACGCCAACTACAACTGACACGCCAACTACAACTGACACGCCAACTACAACTGACACGCCAACTACAACTGACACGCCAACTACAACTGACACGCCAACTACAACTGACACGCCAACTACAACTGACACGCCAACTACAACTGACACGCCAACTACTACGAATTCTCGGATTACAAGTGTCACTAGCTCTGGTACCGACTCCACGGCAAGCTCTGTTGACGGTTCTTCTACTGCGTCTGGATCATCGTACAGCTTAGAGACTGATACTAGCACACTATCGGATCTACCATTGGATACCAGTTCATCTTCTGACTCGAGCTCAACGGTCCTTTCAACGGCTGATACCAGTCTTTTTACCACGACAGCTGTTGAATTCACAACTTCAACCACTACGAGCTCTGAACCGACGCGCACACGTGCGTGTGCAGAGGGCCTGTCTGATCCACTGACACTATTCAATGGTGAGAGGCCATCCGACAATGGTGTCGAAGAGCTCGTGCTCCCTTTTCAGGTACCGCTCTACGGTGAAACCAGTGAAATGGTCTACGTCAGCCCCAATGGACTTGTTACACTCAGAGACTCCTTCGGGGCCGATTCGGTCCCCGCACTGGCCTTCCTACCGGATGAAAACATTGAGTCGCTGGCTATTTTCCCTTACTGGATTGACATGATAGTTCCTGAAGGTTCAGGAGCCGAGGTTACATACCAGGTTAAGCAGACTCCCTTTGAACCAGGGGTCCTGACCATAGATTGGTGTGTTTTCACTACATCAGGTGCAACTGAGCCAAACCACTTTCAAATGGTGATCTCAGAGGACCAACTGACCCCTATCACCTTCTTCTACTATACCATCCAGCCTGGGGGAACTATTGCTACTATCGGTGCCCAAAATCGCGACGCGGATCAGTGGGTGCAGTATTACGGTGCTATCCCAGATAGAACGTACATGGAAGTTGATACGTTCGGTGACGGGGATATACGGACTGGTCAGTTCTGAGACCGCACAAATTCTTAATTCTCACTTCATTATTTTCTTATTCTCTTTGTTTCATTTCCTCCCCTTCGATCTCTGGATTAGCTAGGCTTTCAGGTTTTCGCGAAGCTTGGTTTAATATAGACTACACGTGGTCCTCTTTATGGTCAGATAAGATGTTGGCAGGCGAGAATATGAGAGCCTAGGGCAACAGTGTAAAGTTAATTCCCCTTTAAACCTTAACTGTATTAGCTACACTACAATATCATCTCAGTCTTGGTTATCCTTCAACGTAATCCCCCAAGGAATCGCACTGAGCATCCAAGATCACGCACTGAGTAAAAAGGCAGAGATATAAAGATGAACCTTCCAAAGAATATAAGCAGAGCATTTTTAACCAACCCATTAAAGACCGAATCCAACGAGGTACAACAAGGAGGGGGAAAATCAAGATTCGGTCAGATTACCTCATCAATGAACGTAAAGTCATATCTATGTACACCAACTATATGAAGTGAAAAGAAGAGGAGGCGCTATGTTGAGCTCTGAATAAAATCCAAGTTAAGGCTCCTCCAATCCCAGAGCTGCGAGAAGTCTCCGAGGTCGACGTCGGTGATGTTGCCTAGACCGTAATCGATATTGAGATCCTGGGGATGATAATCAACGTATGCTGGAGGAACCATACCACCTCCGGTATGGTCGGCATGCGGCATGCCATAAAGGCCTCCTTGGACAATACCATCGATCCCGGCACTCGGTGATGGGACATGCAGAGGTGGCATGTGGCCGGGCGCGACACCCATGTTGTAAGCAACCTGAGGTTTCGCATACCCTTCGGCGGGGACTTGGTTGTTCATGACATAACCAGTGTTCTCGTGGTTATCATAGGAAGAGTGAGTGCTCTGCGACGTCGATCCTGAAGGTGCACCTTCAGAACTGGCGCAATAGCTCGGTGAGCTTTCCTGTGACACATGCTCCGGTTGATATCCATCCTCAGGCTTGATAACGACATCATGACTGGTATTTGTGGCTTGTGCTGCTGGGGAAACTGGAGCCACTCGTTGTTTCTTACGATTCACAGTCTCGCGTGGCGGTGGCGATCGTCTGGGCATCTTCTGAACCATCTTGACAAGAATGTCATGAGATGTCTTTGCTGTCTTCGACAGAGCCTTGAGACGCTTCAACAGTTTGATTGCGGTATCCACTGAATCGACGATCTCATCCTTTCTGGGGATTGTGTCGTCCTGATCTTTGATAACAGCAGTGGAGAGAACAGCGGCTGTATCGAAGAGTGAGAAGATGATGAAGTGGAATCTTGCATCTCGATGAGAAGCATGATCAGCCCACCGAGTAGTTGTATCCAAGTTCTTCAGAGAATAGAAGACTGCATCTTCTCGGACTGCTAGTAGATCCGCAGGTGAGTTTTTCGTGTAAATTTGCGCCATGAACGCTCGCATAGGGTTGAGAATCATAAGATATGCCATTGTGTGGATGTAGAACCGATGGTAGACAATCCATGGAAACTTATAATCCTTCGACGTGTCAGGGTTGTCGACATCATAAACTGCAGGGAAACGTCGGATCCAGTCCTCAAGCATGGACTTGTACTCTTGAATATCGCTTGCTGAAGTGATGTTCTTAGGGGCACCCCATCGCTGCGCGAGTGACGTGACCAGCTCCGACTGGAGTTTCATATGCAGAAGTGGTGAAGGAGAAAAGTCTTCGAGTGTGAGACTCGGTGGTTCCACGTTGATATCACTGTGGTCAATAATCGTCGGGCGGCCTAAACCAGAAGCAAATTGCCTGAAAAGGGTCAGCATATCATCCGCCTAGACTTTGGTGGTTTCACCTACCAGTCCCAGCAATCCAGGATACACCATACCCTCCTACGCATCTCACGTTCAAATTCTGATAGGCCTTCGGCAATGGCAGTTCGATGAAGACCTGGTGCAAGAGTTAGTTCACTGATATCGTAGGAGGTCCAACGCACTCACCTAATTCATGTGCTTCTCGTACAGCAGCACCAATGACATGCCATGCCTCAACAAACTTCGCTTCCGACTTGTACCAATAGATCGAGTGAAGCATCCACTGAATATTCAACAGATGGCAGTGACCCACCGGAATCACCCTTCCGAGCTCCGTAGCGGCTTTGTGGTATTCTACTGTGAGCTTCTCCGCAGGCTCGGAAAGCTCAACCTCGACAATAGGCTTTATATCAACATCCAGATGCTGCGTGGCACAAGCGCAGACCATGACGAGCAGGATAGTCCATTGAAGTGAGAGTGACTGATTATGATTCCTTCGCTCCCACCATTGTTGATATTCCTGGAGGAAAGTTGGCGGATAGATGATGTAGTAGTGATAGTTCATGTTGTTGAAAAAGCTCTGAACAAGAGCATCTGGCGGGTCGTCAGTTTAATTTCTTGAAAGTCTGGTTACTTTGAGTCATTATTTACCCATCTGAGGACGGCCAGGCAAGACATCCAGGGCATGCTTGAGCTGGGAACAGGTACTGGGATGAACCCAAGTCAGTTCGCCCAAAGGCTTCTTGTCCTTCTGAGATGAATTTTAGCACGTAATCCAACTGAGACGGCATTTTTTTTTGTCAGTATGAAGAGAATCCCCTTACCTTTGCATCGATAGTTAGTGACTCAAAGAGAGGGCCCGCGGCATAGCCCATCGCTCCCAGCCCAACGTCGCCATCATCCTCATCAGGCTCGGAGTCGTCGGGTTCAACGTCATCCTCACGACTACGCGAGCGCTTCTTATCGCTATTTGGTGTGAGCCCGTCAGACGGTGAGCTCGCAGCAGTCGGTTGAACGAAGCGGCATTTATCTGCGACCTTGCGCTTCTGGCAATGGTTGCAAGGCCATTCTCGATTGCACTGCAGTCAGTAGTGAGTACAGTGACTTCAGAGGCCTCGCGGGGCGGTCGAGAGGTTCCCCAGAGAGTCTACAGGTCATCTCTGAAGGGCCATGACGTACCTTTTGCTTCCTGCGATGACACTCAGCGCAGGCCGAGCGATATTGAACTGTATGCGAGCTGTTGTCCTCCATGTTAGTGTGGAGTTGACGTGTGGAGATCGACAGGGAGCGACGCGAAAGAATCCAAAGATGGGCAGAGGAAAAACTTTGTCGCGTTATTCCGGAACTGTTGTAATTGAATGCGGAATGGCTCTTGTCTGGTTGTGGTCTAGTCCAAACGGATAATGCCGCCCGTTTGTCTTAGATCACCTGGTGTCCCTTTGTTTTTGTCCAGAGCCTCGGCAGTTGATTTTACGACGATATTTCTGTGATAACTTATCTCTTCAAACAGGCTTTCAAGAGTTGTAGTCTGTAGACCATCCAAGTAAAAGCTGCGCCCCTAGAATTGAATATTGGTCCGAGTTTGGATTACCAAGAACGCCATCATCACCTACATCTGAGACCCCAAATCTGTCGTGGCACCTGAGATGCAGCCAGCCCCGGGCTACACGAAGTTACAAAGCCACATTTCTCACACTTGAAGCAATGCATTCCAAGCTAAATTGAATGGCTTCCTCATCTTTGCGGGGTTGTGGCATGTTGATAGGTCGTAATGCCAAACGCCTTTCCGGCAAGGCTGACATAGACTCGCATATTACTCGCCCAACGTCGCACAAAGGGTCTAGACTCTCAATTGCGGGCAATGATACCCTTAATTGGACTTAATAAGAGTAGTGCAAGAAAAGGTTTCAATCGTACGAACTGGCGATGTCGCTCATGTCCGAGACTCCGAGCACGTATGTGTCGCTGTCAACAGTGTCAAAGCTCAGACTTACGTGGCAGTCAAAGTGAGACTAACGTTTGTGAATAGTAATCACGAGGATACTGGTATTTGGAATTATACCACTATAAGGTTCGCGACACGGCAATTCATTCAGCGCTCGAGCAAAACAGACAAAACAGAGCGACCGGCAAGCTCGACTAGGTATAGGCGCTAGATTAACGTAGATGCTTCCACCACTTTTCCACCGTCTTTCTGCCAACCTTCAAGATGATCTTCGTACATCAGTATCGACGTGCCGAGAATCATACGTATGCAGGGTTGTGAGAGCAATGAGAACATGGCCAAGTTTGATCGGCTTCAACGACGAACAATAAATGGTGAGTGAAATATACAAGAATTTGTGGACAGGGAAGAGCACATTGCAATGATCTCAATCTCTTAGATGATACCTCGGCCCTAAATCCACGTGTGAGCTCTATAATGTAAATCAGCCTTAAGGACACAAAATCTTGAGTCCGGCAAAAGGCAATAACTAGATCAGATTTATAGTTATGTCGTCATTATATTCCGCATTCTTCCTCCTCTGTAATTTCAGCACGGCTTCATTGGTCAAGCAAGTGCCGGCATACTTTAGTCCTTTACTAAGCCTTGTCTGATATCTTTCAAAGACTTGATCTGCTTTCCGTTTGTATCAAAGTTATCTTCGCTGAGCCAAGCCTCAAACGCTTTCTTAACAAGAGGCCACTCCTCGTCAGTAATGCTCAGCCAAGCTGTGTCTCGACGCCTTCCTTTGAGAATCATATGCTTTCTATACTAACATGTTAGGAGTGGTTCTCAAGAAATGAGATGTATGAGAAATACCTGAAGACACCCTCAAAAACAAAACCTAATCGCTCAGCAGCTGCGAGGCTAGGTTTGTTGAGATGGTTGGCTTTCCACTCGACTCTAAGATAACCAAGATCCTCAAAAGCGTGCTTGATAATTAGATAAAAGGCTTCAGTGGCAGCACGTGTCTGTTTCAGCTGAGACCCAAAGATGATGCTCCCAATTTCAATCCTTCTATGACTGGGAACAATGTTGAGATAAGACATTTGTCCAACAGGTTCAGACTTGGGGTCAAAGCGTGGCCCAGAGAGAACAGTATAGAACAATGGATCCTCAGACTTGCTGAATCCTTCAACCGCTTCTCTCCATTGTTGCTGGGTAACGTATGGTCCTCCAAACATATATGTCCAAAGATGGCCATTTTCCTCGCCGCCAAGGTGCTTATAGCTTGGATCGGCGTGAGAAGGTTCCAATGGGATAAGAGAAGTGTAGCGTCCGTCAAGGGACCCACGAGAGGGTGCGGATGCGGTGCCCGAGGGGGTGATTGGACCAATTGGTTGTTCAGGCATGATTGTAGACGTCGAGCATAGGACTTGGAATCGTTTTCGAGAGTTTGAAAGTCTTGAGCTTAATAGTAGAAGCTCGGGGCTCGGATCCGAGAGAACACAGAGTTCGGGGCTTAACTCCGAGTGTGAGTCAGCCAACGATTACGCCCTCTGGTTGACCGCTGCAGATAGATAGTGAGTCACGCAATTTCTGGCAACCAATTGAGATCAATCCGTCGTATATGGGAACTTACCTATACTGGAAGCTCGATGGAGATACAGGAGCCTAGCAAGTGTTGCGGCCAAACGTCCTGCATGACCAAGAAGTATCAGTGATCTGGTGGCGTAGACGTTGCCGTCATAGACGATGAGATAGCTTTCAAGAAACCTCAAAGCTAGTCTAGGCTGTTTCGATCCTCCTATAATAAATATACCAGAAATCTATTGATTTTATAGTTTATGGTATTTCCAAACTTCAAGGAGCACTTGATCATCACTCGATTATGATGGTTAACTGAAGCGTTCTTCATACATGCTAGAGCACTTCAAAAACTAATATCTAAAACAATGCATTCGAAAATATACCTTCGTCATTATTCAAAGGCTATAGATTTTCATTTGTACCACTCTGACAGTTTGTGAATTTCTGATTTTGAATTCGCATTTCGGTTCCGTCCTGTCGTAAGGCTTCTCGTTTCTGATTATTCATCCACATTGACTCTTATATGTCTCCAGATGTAAATTTGATGATCACAGCGGCATTAGAAAATAAACAAGTAGAGAGAGACTTATGGGATTCCTCTTGTCTTGGTGAGCTGAGGTCAATCATTGCCAAGTAAACTTCACAGTCATCATGAATCCATATATCATATACCCTAGGGCCACTTTTTGGGACCAGAAGCGCATTGCCTGACGATCGAAGGATTCGCCAAGCCAGGTTGGCCAGCAACTCCCAATCATTCAACACAGCGCTACAAGGAACCTATTCCAGTAACGTCATGTGAGATACTGCGTTTTGCTAATCGGCGATAGACGCTACAGTCTCCACGATGGGAGGAATCCAGCCTCAACAGTTCGTCAAGAATTAATCGAGATTTAAAGAACGAGATTTCCACTAGCTGCTCAAATAATTCTTTCTAAAATCTTTCTTATATCACAGATCTTGATTCTCATCTACCTCAAGCGATATACAAGATGACAGACACGAAAGGTCTTGGCAAAACAGATCAAGAAGGAAACTCTTCGGCTTCAGCGCCAACAGAGCTTCCTCCTTCATACGATATCGCTCTATCTCAATCTGAGTCTCAACAGCAAGATCAGTCACAAGTTACAGGGAATTTTCCTATTCTTGTTCTCGATGGCACAAAGATCTATTGACTGTACGTGCCCAATCGCATACTCTATCAAATTAGCAATGCACCGTATGACGCCACTCGGAAAATCTATGCTGTTGAGAAACCACGATATCGCATGACGAATGGCGACTCTGAACAAAAGCTAAAACACACTGTCGATCATATCTATGACTTCAGGCATGGAATCTCGATAGAATCATACAAACAAATCACCATCCTGGGACAGACCAGTCGGAAACGCACTTATCCCAACATGATCATGCACCGCTGTCTCAATGGCGGTCATACAATTTGTGAAGGTGGCCAAGTGAAGCTCGCCCCATACTATGTACTTAAAGCAGAATCCTTTCCGAAAGATCGTCTGAATCAAGGGAAGAACAACACCACTATATGGAAGGACGAGAAGGGAGAGGTCGTTGCCATTGAGATGAAACTCCAGCGTGATGAGAATGGCGTCTTACAAGGGCTTCCAAGGCTTGTCATCAAGGCTAGGATTGAAGAGAAGCTGTATGATCTGCTGGTCACTTCTTGGTGTGCACATGTCTGGTAGGATGCCTGGAAAGATTTGAAAGAGCCGATGAGTTGGGATAAATGTGAGCAACAATATTGTCGCCCATTTTGAGGATCTTTACTGACCAATTACTCTAGTCAAACGAATTGCGTCGACCATGCCAAATAAAACAGCAAGTATATACGGCGGTGCTGGAACTGCTGGTGCTTCATTAGGCTTCCAATCTATCCTAAATGCCTTTATCAGAGACGTGATAATGTGACAGCGAGATTACAAAATACGAAAGATTATTCGATGAGATCATTGAGTGTCCTCTTGTCTGTGATTTTGTCCGAGCGCTTCTTATTCGCGACGTGCTTTGGCCTCGTCACACGGCTCGGCTTGATATATAAAATTGATTGTCTTATCACAATTAAATGACTTCGCGCCCAACAAATTCTTTCAGCGCCAATGGCTTAGCGTGCAAATTGACGAGGTTGATAAGGTCATTTTGAGTTCAATACATCTCTCAATCTAGCGAAAATTGATCTCGGCTAACCGCTACTGAGACTCGGCTGCGATATTTATCCTGAAGCACTAACACGGCAAATCCCGCGATTTCTTCATGATACAACATCGATGCAACGCAAGCGGTGCAATTGGACCCTGAATCGGACGTCAAACACCTCTGATCGCTTGCACGGATAAAAGCTAATCGTCTAAATATGGATTGTTCGTTGTTTGTGCATGGATGAATTGATAATGTTGATGATTATCGACCAGGATCCACGATTTGCATAAACACGGGCTGGCCGATATAACCTTATGCTATGCTTAATATAGCTCTCCACTCGTCTGAACAAGCAAAGAGCTCGTATTGTTTCGTGAAACTTCGCTCATCACCTGCCAAGATAACAGTTCCCGCGCATCGTCCAAAGCCACCCGCGAAATAACCCAAGAACTAGAGGGCTCGAACGACGGGATCATACCCAAACAAACGCTCGTGGAAAGAGTCCGGTGATGCTTCCACCGGAAATGTGCCCCTTTTAGTGTCCTCGTGGCGTGAGCTAGTCCAAAAACCAATTTCTCTTGGCGGACGCCGGTGGTAATTTAAACGACCAGGGGTAGGGAAGCCAACAGCTCCCCTAGGCGAGATGAATAAAATGAAGGGCCACCCCTAGCTTCTTCAGCTGGATATCAGCTGTTCTTTTGCTGGTCTCGGTCACGCTTCGTTTCTGAATGAAGTCGTAGATGGAGGGCAAAGAGTCCAAGATGGCTCCGACAAGTCGCATCGCCTTTTTGGCGCTCTCATTCCTCCTTTCAGGCCATTTCGCAGCAGCTGGTAAGCAGATGAAGACAGCCCCTGAGATGAACAACCATTAACACGCGATTGAACGCGCTAGAATGCGACATTTCCGGCAATTACACCATTATCGCTGCACCCGACGACCAAGATGGAGTTCAATCCTGCAAAGATGTCGATGGCTCTATGTCTCTCCTCTTCGATAAGGATCCCTCTTCCTGGCCATCCGACAAAGCTACAGTAGATCTCGGCGACATCACTTCACTTACCGGTGACCTTGTCATCTACCCCCACCACGATTCGAAGAAGACGGTTGTCACGGCATCGAGTTTGAAGACAATCGAAGGAGCCCTTACGATATGGAACACAGGAACCGGGAAAGACCACACGATTGAGGAGTTCGACTTGGTATTCGACGCGTTGGAGGAAGTTGGCAAGGATTATGTTATCACGGAAGCTTTTGCCAAGCTCTCACTTGAGCACAAAGCTGATATCACAGTTGGAGGTATGGCGAGAGTCTACGATACCGATGTGGAGGAGTTGCAGTTAAACGGAGTGTATACCGTCAATGGAGACTTCTCAATCGACTCTAACAGCGATATGAAGGAGCTTGATGTCCCGGCCCTTACCTACGCCAACAAGGGTCTCATCGTCAAGGGCAACAATGCTCTTGAGAAGGTCTCATTTGGGAAGCTGAAGGGTGTCAAGGGAAACATGCAGTTCAACCAGAATGGTGCACTGCAGACTATTTATCTCGCTGCCCTCGAATCAGCTGCGACCATGGCCATCACCGCCAACGGGAATGATGCTACCGTGCTGCTCCCTTGGCTGTCGTCCATCGGTAACAGCACTACTACTGCGACCTCAGACTTCAGCGGACTTGGCAAGATTGAGTTTTCATCCCTACGCACGGTCAATGGCTCACTGACCTTTGAGTCTAATTCGTTTGAGGATCTTACTATTCCTTTGATCAAGGAGATGAATGGTGCTATCACTGTGGAGGACAACCCTTCTCTGACGACGTTTGCTTTGCCGAGAGTTACATACGTTGACGAACTGGACATCAGCAGCAACGACAAACTCACCAATATCACGGCCAATGCTCTCAAGACCGCTGGCACAATCGCGATCAAGGGATCGTTTACAAATGTGGAGTTCTTCAACCTGAAGAAGGTTACAGGAGATTTCAAGGTCTCTGGTGATGAGTCTATGGACTGCAGTTGGTTTGATGCTAATATCAAGAGCATCGTTGAAGGAAAGTACACTTGTGTTGGAGATCACGACAAGAAGGAGAGGAAGCCTAGTACTGGAGGCATCGAGGATACCGAGGGTAACCCTAAGGATTATATGACATCCCCAGATGAAGAGGAGGGTAATGGCGGTAGCAGCGGTGGCAGCAGTGGAAGTGGTAGTGGCTCGGGCAGTGGAAGTGCAAGTTCTGATGGTGACAAAGTAGGCTCAAAGGGAGGGCTTTCAACAGGTGCAAAGGCTGGCATTGGAATCGGCGTTGCCATCATCGTCGTTCTTCTTATCGTCGGCGCCGTAATGTTCTGGCTCTGGCGCCGCCGTCAAACCGCAGCACCCGGCGAAAAGCGCCTCGGCAGCAGTGGCAGCGGCTCAACCAAGAAGGGTATCTTTGATGGGCAGCAAATGGGTGTCCAGACAAAGATCGAGGCCACCAACCCCAGCCCATCCCCCAGCATCGGCACTTTGAATTTCGGCCGCAACTCACTCATTGAGTCGACTGGTGGCTTTACCGAGAAGAGCCTCAATGCCTGGAAGACGATCAGAAGAGTCAGTGTTTCTTCGGGTGGTTCTTCAACTGTCAAGGAGGGAACTAGTATTCTCAAGGGTTGAGGAGGAGAGAACAGAACAGAACAGATAAGATGGCGAGTGTTTAAAATGCAATTCAGCGTATAGTGATACCACAGTCCTTTTAATAGACATCAGCAGGAAACGGCCTGCATCTCTTTTCATAGGGTAATTTTAATATTATTAGGTTAAACAGTCTATCAGAATTCACTCACTCACCTCACTCATCAATCAGCCCACTGTATGTTGTACACGGCACACCAGAGATAGGCCAACATCAGCTAGGACCTCCAATTAAACAGCTGGACCCTTAAATTTCCAAGGAAAATAATGGCAAAGAAGAGCTGAACCACTTTAAAAGAGTCCGCGCAAGACATTACATTTGATGTGGAGATGATCTCCAACTTTTCTCACTCAATCACAAACCTTCACATGCGCATCTGAGGATTCTGACTTGGTGAACAGAGACCCACTGCTGATTACGAGAGGTAAGTGCCCCTCATCAGCAGAATCCCTTTAATAAGTGATCGTCGTGCGGTGAAAACACCAGAATTGTCGTTTTCATTCATCCTGACAGTCAATTTCTTGCACTTGACTTTTCCTGTTACAATTGAACCTTTTGTTGGGCTTATTACACCGCAAAAACGCGTCTTGGCCTTATTGCGCGCAGCTAAAATGACGTATCCCCGCCCCGATTTCGAGCGTAACCCACTTCGTTGGGAGTCCCTCAACGGACAATGGGATTTCCTCTTTGATGATGGAGATTCCGGCCTCAACGAGAATTGGCAGCGTAAAGGCCTCCCAGAGAAGGTCAATGTCGACACTTCTGCCAATCGCAAAGAAACTGGTCAGAATGACAGCGTGGTACAGAAGATCATGGGTGATGCCCATTCTCTTATTCAGAACAACGTCTTTGCTTCATCTACGCAGACTACCAACTCAAAAACCAAAATCAATGTCCCGTATGTTTTCCAATCTCCTGCTTCTGGTATCAATGACCGTGGCGTTCATGAGGTTATGTGGTATGAGCGTGTCATTTCAGACTTGCGATCAGCCCAGGAGAAGGAGAAGGGACACAAGCTGGTCTTGAGATTTGGTGCTGTTGATTATGAGGCTAGTGTTTGGGTCAATGGAGAATATGTCGGTGGTCATCGCGGCGGTCACGTTCCCTTCGAAATTGACATTACTGATGCCGTGGATACCGCTAAGGATGCAACAACTCACCGAGTCACTTTGCGCGTCTATGATTCGGCTTATGATCTTACACAACCTCGAGGCAAACAATACTGGGCTGCCAAGCCAGAGACTATCTTCTACACCCCATCTGGTGGTATCTGGCAGTCTGTTTGGCTAGAGGTTGTTCCCAGTGTTCGTATTGCTGATAGCTCTTATGGAACGGTTATCAAGTCCAATGATATCCAATCTGGCCAGCTTCGAAGCACCATCGCTGTCAAGGGACGCAGAATTGGAAAGGGCTATTCTGTCGAGCTTGAATCCAGCTTTGCTGGTATTCCTGTTGCTAAATCGGACAAGAAGGTTCTTCCCCGAGAGACGAGCTCCGTTGGCGTTGAGCTGAACATGCGCCTGTCCGAAGAGCAGAGATCCAAGCTATCCAAGTCTGTCACTGAAAGCGCCCCTCTTGACAACGACTTTGCTTGGCGCGATGGTGTTGCACTCTGGTCTCCTGAGCATCCCCAACTCTATGACCTCGTTATTCGCCTTTATGATGACGCTGAGAACGTCATCGACGAAGTCAAGACAACCACCGGTATGAGAAACATCAACTGGACAACAGGAGATGGTACCTGGCGACTCAACGACAAGCCCTACTTCCAGGCTCTCTGCCTAGACCAAGGCTACTGGCCTGAGACCTTCATGACTCCTCCTAGTTCCGAGAGTCTCAAGCTGGATATTGAGCTCGCCAAGAAAATGGGCCTCAACGGTTGCAGAAAGCACCAGAAGGTTGAGGACCCCCTCTTCTACTACTGGGCTGACAAGCTTGGCTTCCTCGTCTGGGGTGAGATTGCGAATGCTTATGCGTTCAGTGCTGAGTATGTTGATCGATTCAATGCCGAGTGGACTGAAGCTGTCAAGCTGGTTATCAACCGTCCATCGGTCGTGACATGGACTCCTGTGAATGAAAGCTGGGCTTATCCTAACCTTGAGGATAACGCTGATCAGCGTAACCATATTCGTCAGCTCTACCATCTCACCAAGTAAGTATACCGGCCTTGTTTTCAGACCAGTGCTAACAGCTCTAGGTGCCTTGATGATACACGAAGTATCAACGATAACTGTGGATGGCAGCATGTCCTGACTGACCTAACCACATTCCATGACTATAGCGATGGCCCTGAGATCGAAAAGACCTGCTCCACTCTTGAGGGCATCATTGGCCCCAAGGCTGGTCGAGGTGTTTTCCTACCCCCTATTCCTGGTGCTGACGAGGGCTCTAAGCACAAGCCTGGCGCTCCTGTCATGAACACTGAGTTCGGAGGTGTCAACATTGCACCAGCCAAGAAGGAAGATGGCGATAGCCTCGATTGGGGTTACACTACTGCCACTAACGCCGATGACCTGGTCGAAAGGATTGAGCGCCTCGTCAACGGTGTTGTCTTGGGAGGACACTGCTGTGCTTTTGTCTATACTCAGCTGTAAGTGTTATTTGACTTCTGTGTTGATATGAGACTAACTATGTGTAGGGCGGATATTGAGCAGGAGGTCAACGGACTGTACACTTTCAACCGAGAGGCGAAGTTAGATGCTTCCAAGGTCAAGGCTGTGATCGACAAGGCTCTCGGCGCTTACTACAACAGGGTCAAATAAGGATCACGTCAGCTATGCTTTCTATAGTGCGCCGAGTTGAGGCTGGCCTCTGAATACTTAGTTCCGAAATGTATATGATACGAATGATATATCCTTCGCATGATTACGTACCTGAGTCACTCATAGGTCCTGAAATGGTCACACCGATACTTTAAGTGGCTTGGCAAGCACAGCCATGCTATTTCGAAACCTATTGAGCCAATATATGCCCGTGAAATCGATCATGGATTGATTTATTCTTTGGCATTATTGGAATCTACAGCTATTCTCTGATGGGATAGGCCTACATTCCCATTAATGATTGAGCCTAGCCTATTTTAATTCCCAAATACAACTTCAGGCTATAAAATGCGGCACCTGTGTTCATGGTCCTCGAAATGATGATGCATTGGTCATTGCAAACAATCATGCTTACTATATGAAGCTCTGATTGAGTGACATATCAAGGTGACATAAAAATACCTTCCTAGAATGAACCCTTATGATAAAAGTACCATTAAACTGATTTTCGATTGTTATATGCTGGGATTTCATGCCTATATCAAGCCTCGACAAAGAATCGGATGATGTTTGCTTTTGTGACACAGTGCTAGTCCTCGCTAAGAACGCAGCCAGTCCAAGTTTGATGATCAATTGAAAATCACCAAAACAAGACAATTCTGTAGAGTAACATGACCAAAACACTTTACAATAATATATTGGAGACTCTCACATAAAATCAAATCATTTCAGCGTCGGCATTGGCCATAATATGGCATCATGAGTTCATGACTGCGGGGATCGGGAAAAGAGCTGTCATATCACGTGATTTTACATGAGATCGGGTCGACTCACCAGACCTGGACCCGACGCTCCATGATGTGGCTGGGGGGATCATCACCAGTTCAATCACGGCGCCAGACCCGGCTTTTTGCCCGCGGTTGGGAGCATCACTATCTTATCGCATCATCACAGTATATGATATCAGTTTCTGTTCTATTTGATTGTATGCTGTAGTCGCGCGCGCTTCCTCTCCCTCACCTCGCCTCAGGCGCGATGCCTTCGACACGGCCGCCAAACGCGCAGTCGCCCATCGTTGATGTCGACGGCGCCCTCGATAACATCGACACCATTCGCATCCCCGAACCCCACGGTACATACTTACAAACACGCGGAGCTCGCGCAGCTCGTCGAATATACAAAGCTATGGGTGTATGGCCATGGGACATTGTTCCCGAAGCACCTCCTAAGATGTGGGCCATTAATCTACTAGAGGACCTCGCCCTTGTCGCAGACCATGTTGCCAGAAATCCGGGCGATACGCTGCAAGACCTTCAATCAGAGCTTCGGAAGTCTCTTGCGCGCGATCGCAAACCTTCTTATGCTGGAAAATTGATGGCGCAGGATGTCCACGCTGCAAAGAAGCGATTCGTTCGAACAATGCCTCAATCCCCTGATGCTCAAGACGACACTGGTGATGATGTTGGTACTGCCGAACGACGATCCGGACGACGGCGAAGAACCGCAAACTATAGCGCTCCAGACTCACCAATTGACCCATCGCGATCGCGTCGAGATACTTCTTCAGAGGAGAGCGAGGAGCACATGGCCTCGTCTATTACCGTCGCCTCAGAGTTTCCTCCATCTCCCCCTGTACCTCGCAACATCAAGCATCTGAAAAGACCAGCCACAACAATACCTACGCCGATTGAGAAGCGTGTCCGTCATAGTTCGCCAGAAGGTTCGCGCCTGTCGGCTGCGCAGAGCCTCATGATGTTTAGCTCTCCGATGGCTTCGTTCCAAATGGCCACATCTTTTGGCCCAAGTGCAACTGTGTGTTTGGCCAATATGCGATGAGTCTTTATACTGATACCTCGATAGGCCAATGCTACTCGTTCCCTCGAACCGAACAATCTCCAGGAAGCGTTAAAACCCGCGACCAATGTCTTCGTCGCAGCAATTGACGCACATGTCCGAACGATACGTTCCTCGCTTGCCATTGCCCAACAGGAAATATTTCCTCATAGATCAAGGTCTCAAGAAGCTATGAGCAAACTTCGCGCTGCACAAATGGGCGTCCAAGCGATCCAAGATGATATAGCTGAGTCGCAAGACAGGCTGCGACGGCTCGTTGAAGAATCCGTTGCCGAGGACGCTCTTGCGCCACAGCTCCACGCACTCCAAGAAAACAACATGTCCCTACCGCCGGAAATCGCACAAGCAATACGAAGCTATGAGAGTCGCCGAGCAGCCAAGAGCGAAGAGATAAAAACCCAAGAATCGGCCATCAACGCCAAACGCGACGAGCTAAAACGAGCGGCCGAGGAACTCGACATAGCGGAGAAGAACTCGAGCGGCATAGAAGCCGACATAAGAGATCTCCAAGCGGCGGTGACGCGCGGAACAGAAGCAGCCCGGTTCGCCAACATGTTCAGCGTGATGGTGCAGCTAGGGCCGGAGGGATTGGCGAACATTGAACAGATATACCCAGAGATTGGCTCTCTACTCGAGTCGTTGCTCGCGTCGAGGAATAGCCCTTCGCAGCAGAACCTTAACAACAATCACCATGTGCATAATGCGGTGGACGGAGACGAGGCTAATGGATTGTAGGGATTGGGCACGACGAGACTAACGTTAGTATAGCGATTTGAGTATTCCTTATATGGCGAGAATAGATTTCCGCATTACTTAAGATTAATTTGATGTTCGTATCAGTTCACAGCGCATCCATTGCATCTGATGTTTAGTCCGCCAATATTTTTTGATTTGAGTGCAGGGTAATGCCAGAGTCCAGTGCTTGGGCCAGCTCAATTCGTGTCGCTCAGCCGCTGCGTATTAGCTGCTACTCTGTTCAACCTCCCATCCAATTAGCTCGGTTCCGTGGTCTAGTTGGTTATGGCATCTCGTTAACACCGAGAAGGTCCCCGGTTCGATCCCGGGCGGAACCACGTTTTTTTGCCCACGACGCTTCTTAATCTCCCTGGTTCATCGACCTCAACGCACCGTATTTTTACTAAATGCTTTTCGTGGTCGCATCGTGGCAATCTGACACGATTGGCCTTCTTCTATCAGTAATGTAACGTCAAGCAGTCCCAAGCATGGACAAGTCGAGTATTATTTGCTCTTATATGCATCTACCACTTTTTGAGTACTGTCCCTATCTCCATGGTCTAGTAATAAGTTCCATAGGAGTCACCTGCACATCCATAACTGTAAAGTGATGTCTAGAGAGCTTTCTCCATAAGTTTGATCTTCCCAGCTTCGACTCTGGCTCGGATAGCATCGCAAGTGTCCTGGGAGTAGGGAGCGACGACGCCAGACGGCCCAGGCCTGTCAAAGACCGGCTAGGTAGCCGTTGAGAAGCAGCTGGGTGGCCCTGCCGTAGGCCAAATTGATAGACTTGGCCATGGCCGAGTAGCCGCTAGGCCCCCAAAGAGTTCGAGGGTAGCCGTGATCGTGTTCTGTCACAGGTAATACTAGCTACTATTTCTCTTCAACAAGAACCTTTACATACTCACCTTAGGTCCGTTCTTCTAATCGAGAACGAACTTGTACTGAAGCATCACCAGATCTCGCTCACCAGCATGGAGGCTGCATAGCTTGTCCCGTTGATCAAAGAGAGTGTCGAGGGGGGAATTGCAAACGGCAGCGACCTCATCTGAGAACAGCCCCATTCACTTGAGGCCGTCCTAGGTCTTACTGCATTTTTCGGAGGAGTGGAAACTGCAAACTTCATCTACCTTAGCCAGAAGATCAACCTCAGCTGTAGACGCTGCGCCTGCAAGCTGCTGCTGAATGTGCGGCCACTTTATACCCTCCTTCAACCAGACTTTGGAGCTTGTGTCAAGCCAGTCAAGCCCAATCAGAGCCTTCACCATAGCAGGGCCTCCATAGTATCTGAGTGAGCCCCGGATGATAGTGTGAGTCTCGGCTATTGCATAAACTTGACGAGGTGGTACGGAACCTCGATCGGGTAACGCAGGAAACAAGTACCCATCAAGAACCTGATATAGAGCTGCCTTGCTGGATAGATCTTCGTTGGAAATCCCAATGATAGTTTGAAGAAATATAGCAGAGTTCAGCTACGTTAACCAAGTACCTCGGGCTGATCAAGAGAACCTGGGGCTTAGAGGCTTGCCAGCGAGATCGGTTGATGTACGTGGAAACGCAAAGGGCTGTCAGATACTTCAGGGGCACGAATGTCACCAGAATTCGAGCCTCACCCCACAATATATCCAGGCCAGAAGCGAAAGACCAAGTTAGATCGCATCATACTTCTTAATCCTTTTCGTGAACCTCGCCGATGTTTGAAGGGCGTACAGATGGTCGACACCAGGATCGACACCAACCTCGTTCACACAGTGATGCTAGTCGCCTTGGCTTTGTAATCGAGCTCATGAATGGCAGGAGATTCGTAGTCTGTGGCATCAACGTTTGCACTGGCCTTGATAACCGATTGAACGATGGCCGCATGGTGGATAAAGGGTACGAGAGAAATGACAAGGCGGTGTTCAGCGATGTGATTGTCAAGATACGGCGAAGCGGTGTCAAGGGAAACGACTTTAGCTGAATGTCTTCTAGCTGCAACATTTCCGCGGAAGAAAGAGCACTACAGGCTGGTAGTGTCCAAAGAGTCGGCGCATCAAACCTTCAGAAAGGTTAGGTGGGACACTAACAAATCGTGAGAACGTTATTCTTGTCCCAGAGCAGGTAATCAATACATGGCTTTGCAGCCCATGCCACTTCGCAGAGAAAGAACATCTTTCCCGTGCATGATGATAAAATCCAGTGCAATCCTGGGTGACACGTCCAGGAATGCTGATCGAGCGAGATAGATGTGTTGGACTTTGGAGAGCAGTCGGAGGATGTATCAAGCTAACCTGAGGGAAGGAAACGAATATCCTTCAGTCACATTGGGCTTCAGGCAAGCTATCCCAACAAGGGTGTTCAACAAGATTCACGCACAGCAGGTTTCAAGAATTGAATGTCCATATATCAGGGAGCTAGGCCCTTCGAGCTTCTGAGCCCCTTGCGAAGCCAGGAGATAGACACTGTTAGTAGGCCATTATATGCTATCGATTGATCCCATAATCTTTAAACTCTTGTGTCCACATACTCTTGAGATCTGTATTGATGGCTAAACTACATTCCAAAACCGCGGATAGCATCTTCCGGGCACTCCCTAATCTTAGTCATGCCAAGTGAATATAAACTCTCAGCCCTAGGCCTCGGCCATAGATATCACATGGAGCTCATAGTTTAGATCTTATTGACGATGTAAATAATCCCAGACAGCCAAGGCATGTACCTTTGTAACGTGGTGAAACTCTGCAATTGACGCCGATTCATTCACAGACGCCACTGGGGAATCATCAATAAAATACTCAAGCCTATTTAGGAGGAAGAACTCACTTGTTGCTGGGCTGCAGCCAAAGATGTAAGCCGGGATGCCAGCATACCGATAATGCTTACAATCTGATCCGCCCATCGAGGGGATAGGAATAGGAGCCTCAGCATTTGGTTGCAGGCTCTTGGCGTTGTCCTTGAGAAGATCAACGATGGGATGATCGATGACCGAGTAATTAAAACGATTACTGGCAGCAGCGTGCTTCTGGATCGCAATTCTCGCGGGCTCGTATTGCGGGATGATAGTGCCAATCAGCTCCAAGATCGTGTCTTCTCGCATCCCTACAGGCATACGGATATCCAGCTCGAAGATACATGTTTCTGGGATCATGTTGACTTTGAGACCGCCCTTAATTGTGCCAACATTAACAGTCGGTCGAGCAATTATTGTTGTAGTTCCAGGGCCCATTGCTTGATCGATAGCTCGCTTGACCTCCGGCTTTTCTAGATGCCTCTCCATTTCGACTGGTAGATCGACTGGCAGTGATTCCACTGACTTAATAACATCATTGATGAAAGCGCTGGCAGTTCGGATAGCGCCCTTACTGAGATGAAGATATGGCCCCAACGCACCTTTGGTTTCAACAGTACATGTCAATCGCAGCGTTCCCTTTTCTGCGAATCTGATAGTCTCAAGGCCGCCTGGCTCAGCACACAGCATGAGATCACCTCCCCATCGGTGCTTGTCTTGCTCAATGAGATGTTTGGTACCCCATTTGCCACCCGTCTCTTCATCCGCGACAGCGCAAAGGGCAACACTACCCGACAGGAGATGGCGACGCTCGCACAGAAAGGCATATGCAATGATGAGCGAAGCAGTTCCAGACTTCATGTCTACGACTCCGCGCCCGTGGAGTCTTCCATCGACTATATCACCCGACCAAGGATCTCGAGACCAGCCGCTACCATCACCAACAGGGAAAACATCGACATGGCCGTTCAGCACAACGCGGGGACCAGGGCCTTTTCCGCCTTGAAAGTCGCTTACTACATTAACTTTGCCGTCTCCGTTGACGTCGACGAATTCGTAGGGGATGTTCTTGCTGGACAAATATTCTCCGATGACTGCTGTTGCTTTGCTTATGTCCCCGGGTGGATTTGGGGATGGGGCTTGTACAAACTTTTGAAGAAAGCTGGTTTGGTTGTGTTCATCGGCTGCGAGAGCCTGGAGAAAGGATTGCTTTTGAGGCATGGTCTACAAATGAGATTTGATGTGGGGAAAGATGGGTTGCGTTTTTGTCCCGTTTGGCTTAGATTTAAATACAATCCCATTGTCGGCGATCATCGGAGAGTTTTAGAGGTGATGCGATGTGTCATGCCGGGTTTAGGTTGCAGGAGCAAAAAACTTGGGTTAGGATTATTAGATCGCCTCTAAAAAAGTTATAAAAAACTGTATAAAATCATGTAAAAATTCAAGATTCTATAAACTCATCAAAATTTCCCAACTTGGTATCATTCTTTTAAATCTCTGTCCAAGGGCTGTCAATATCTTGCATCAAGCACCCCAAGGGACCATTTGGGGAAGTTAGCCCCTCTAATGGCTGCAACTCTAATGGTGGATTTGATTGGAGTCGGAGCTGTGATGAGTGTGCCATGACCTAATGTTGAGACATCCATGCGGGTGATGATTCCTTTCGAGGCTTATTCGTCTTCGGTACATCTCGTCGGATTCGAAGATGGATGGCAGTCAGCCTATCATAGCGCATACTGGTACAAGCTCATCAATTGACAGTCAACAGAGATGAACAACGGCAGCCGTAGTAGTGAAAAGCCAAGAATGCATTGCTACATATGCTAACAACTATGATACAGGGGTCTTGGTGGCATCTGCAACAATTAATTAGAATCCTTTTCTGGAACATCACTCGCTCCCTCATGTACGGGCGCACTACCTTCCTGGCCCTTCAGGACCTGCACGCCAGGCTCGAAGGAATCTTCATCGTGGACTGGCGGTCCAGTGAAGTTCTTTCGAGCATAAGCAGCATACCAAACGATGGCAATAGCGGCAAAGCCAGCAAACACGGCAGAAGCGTAGTTCATGGTACCGGGTTCAACAGGGAGAGAAACGGGCATGCAGAAGATGACGATGGAGAAGACGATCCAGACGACGCAAATGCCATTGATGAGAGGGCCGAACTTGCCCAGAGGGTAGGGAGAGTGCTTAACGATCTTTCGGCCTCGCACCATGTTGACAGCGACAGGGACACCATAGGAGGAGGAGAGACAGATGGTAGCGACACCAGTGAAGGAGTTGAAAGCAGCAGAGGAGCCAAAGTAGATGCATCCAAGGATGCAGTCAACGACAGTAGAGAGGATGAGGGCATTGACAGGCATGTCGAGACGGTGGTTGACCTTACTCCAGATCTTGTATCCGGGAATGGCACCATCTCTGGCGAAAGCGTAGGTGCAGCGAGACGCAGCGGTGAGGGCACCAATGCCTGCAAACATGAGAATGCCAAGAATAAGGAAGAGGAGACCGAAGCCACCAGCCGCAGAACCGGTAACAACCTTGAACAGGGTACCGATAGGCTGGGAGTTGGCGACGGAGAGAAGCATCTTGACATCGGGGAGGACGAAGAGAATAGGGATGAGGTAAATAATTCCGGTGACACCGGCGGCAGCGACTGAGAGGACGATGGCCTTGGGGACCTCACGTTCGGGGTTCTGGACCTCTTCACACATGGCAGCGACCATGCCGTAGCCAGTCAGGACATAAGCACCTATTGGTTGGGGATGGTTAGCGACCGTTAGGTTTAATTGAAAAGGCTTGGCATACGTACCTTGCAGCAGTCCCACGAAGAACGACCAGCCTGTAGGCCAGCCACTTGCCGAAGCATCATAGTGCGTAAAGACGAACTCAGCAGAGCGACGCGAGGGCGCCATGACTAGCAACGTGACGATAATGATGATGACACTCGCACCGGTCCAGTAAATGCAGACCTTGTTGATCAGGTCCAGGTACCGCGAACCGAAGGCGTTGACCAAAGCACAGACAAGCATCACAGCCCAGAAGCACAAGACCGTCTGCCATGTATTCGCGACAAAATCCTCATTGAAGATGGTGATGGCGCTAAGAATTAGCTGCGCACCAGAAAAATTGATCGACAGTGTAACGGTCCAGTTTCCCACGAGCGTGAGCCAGCCATCGACGAAGCTGACGATGGGAGCGTAGCGAGGCGTGCTGAGCATGGCGCTCCAGTAATACACGCCGCCGGCCGTCGGGAACACGGCGCAGATCTCGGCGAGAGATGCGGCGATGCACATGGAGATGAGGGACACGAGGACCCAGCCCCAGAGAACGGTGACAGCTTGGCCGTTGGTCAAGGTGATGTACATTGTCGTCGAGAGACCGAAGGGGACGGCCATGATGGCGAACGACAGGCCGAGGACGCTCAGCATGCTGAGGTTTCGAGGGAGTTCAGCCTTGTAGCCCAGACGGGCGAGGGCCTGATCGGCGTCGCCGCTTTTGGTAGCAGACTCCATGATGGACAGACAGCAATTACAGATAGGAGAGGTAATTAATACAGAGTAGCAAGAAGAGTGTTGTAATTAGGGCGTGGTACTGTGTGTACCTTTGCTGTGTTGTCGCGTCAATTATGATCAGGGGAAAGTGGACATTATTATCTTTTTAAAAAAGCAGACGAGAAATGAGAAACAGGAAACGAACGGGCCGTGAGGGGCCTAGACTCGGCGTCCTCCACGATCTAGGTCCTACTTATCTCTGTCCTCAACGGGTTAGTCCATCTGGGGTACACGAGCATTAGTGGCTTGACATTTAGGTCATAATACCGCTGATCACACGTATCAACGCGGCTACATTCCGCCGTTTGCCCATGTGAGAAGAGCGCGATCGCGGCTATTCACCTCCTCCAAACACGAACATCGAAAGACTGCAACTTGAGCGATAACAAACCGACTCATCCTCACTTATATCTGATAACAAGGCAGCATCTCCACATGATAAGCATCGAGTCATTTACCCATTTCCCCAGATTGAGCTGATACGGATCCCAGAATCTCCTACGTAAAGACAAGCCCGAACAAGGAATCGTTTGATAGCGACCCCACCACGAGATAACCGCGCACCGAGCTGACACAGCGCGTCAACTGACTTTACTGGGCAGAACCTGTCAACCCAAGATCCTCCGTTAATCTTCTCCGCATTCTACGTTTCGTCGGTAGTTCCCACGCTTGGCCTCTTACGGAGATATCCCTGTCTGACTCGTGAACTATCGCGTGTCACGCCTCGTCGATGGGCTTGGCGGTTTAGTGATTCAGCCTTTGAGGGGTAACGCCATCGTCACAAACTAGTTAGACGTTGCATCTGTTGATTGGACATCGTAAAACACTCTGTGCCATTGACGTTGTACTGTTGACTGCTGGCCATAGCTCCCAGTCAGCTGTATAGGAGCTCAGCCGCGAGCCGCGCTCTCTATCAGGACTACATGATAGCTGGAATATACTCGAATCAGCCATCTGCCGATGCATCCGGCTTGTGATTAGAAGGCGATGTTTAATTTCCATACTTATCTCTCTTAAGACTTCACATCCACAATACTGTCTGCTTCATTAGGATCACTTCATGGCTCCTTTAGACCGGGCGCGATCATGAGGGTGGCGAAGCGCTGCTCCGTGCAGCTCACAACACGCGGCTACGGTTTGTGAGAATGCTACACTTGACACTGCGGCAACAACTATACAATGATAGAAATACTGAGCCAGCATGTCTGCAGCATTGTCTGGAACCCTATTGGGGGAAGTGATCTGTGCGTGTGAACGGAGTCTTATTAACTACTTGAGCTTAATCTAGGGTCTTGATGCAGCACATATAGGCCAAGAGTGCGCGTTGAAGAGAACTAGTAAGTAATGATATCAGATACTATTTATTGACATGAAAGTACCTATCGTTTGACACTGATGTCTTCCTGTCGTCTAGCACAATAGTCAAGCCCTTGCTGTTACCATCACGTTCACTTGTAGCATAGGGAGTAACAGAAGTCAAAACCAGTAAGATTAGCTAGTTTTCTGCAGTTTCGGCTCTTCGAATCAAACTGGTGTAACTGCCAGTTAATCTCTACAGGGAGAAGTCCTTCTTATTCACCTGTGGACATGGCATGATCGAAAAAATATGCAGCTAAATGCGCCATATTTAAAGACGCAGTACAACAAGGCCAAAAGGCCTAACTATTCAAGAATGACCAAGGCTCAAACAGTATGGCTTGGAGTCCGGTGGCCAATGTTGTTGGTTTAAATTCCTAACCCACCAGTGAGAAATCTCTACCATCACTCCTGTTACAAGTCCACGCTGGGAAAATATATGAATGCCGACTCATACAATTTAATTTCTCACAGTTGATTTGTAATGAATACCATGTGAAGCATGTAGTTTGTTTGTAGCATCTGGTATCAATCCATATATACCTTATCTAACCTAGGGTCCAAGATGGCTCTGATTATATGGATAAGGTGTAATTATTTACCTCTTAATCACTAGCATAATATTGACTTCTTATCATCTATACAAAGAAAACTTAATAGGTTAATATTTAGATGAAATAGAGATGACATGAATAGTAAATTGCTCCCTGCATTAGAAGCTTACGTCATAGCCTAACGTGAAGCATAAATCTTGCCTCTAGGTTAGATATTATTCCCCAACAAAGCATTTCCTCGCATCCCAATTATCGAGTCATACTATCTACAATCATCTCATCTTAGAAAATGCCTCCTCTTCCAACTGTAGCAATAGCCGGTGCGACTGGTAATCTCGGCGCCAAAGTTGCTGAGGGGTTTCTCCAACAGCCATTCCGCGATAGGTTCCATGACATCATAGTCCTGGCACGCTCCCGGTCACCCAAGGCCGAGAATCTCGTTAAACACGGCGCGTCATTGCGTCTGTATACCGAGGATACTTTAAAAGAGGCACTAGCTGGAGTTGATGTCTTGATAAACACGTACGTCTTCTTCAGATTGATCGTGACAAAACCTGACACAATTCGTTCTCGGGTACAGTATAGGACCCAGTGGCCACCACTTCAAAGAGAGCCTTCTTCGCAGCATTCCTGCTTCCGGCGTAAAGCTCTATTTTCCTTCTGAGTTTGGTGTTGACCACTATGTGCACGACTTTGCACATGAAGAATGGGACGCTAAGAAGGCGCATTTCCAGCTTGCATCAGAGCTCATCCCCGACAGAAGCATATGTCGCGTCTATGCTGGCCTATTCCTCGAGGACTCAATCGGTCCATGGTTTGGTTTCGATACCAAGCGCGGTAAATACGAGGCCATAGGAGATCCGGGGCAGAAGACTTCGTACACGAGTATGTATGACGTTGGTAAGGCGCTCGCCATACTCGCAAGCCAACCAGTCGGTAACATACCGCCTGAGGTGCACCTCAGCGGCGATAGCAAATCTATGGCTGAGATAGCAGAGATCATGGAAGCGAACGGGGCTGGCCGCATCCAAGTGACGAGTGTGCCGCTTGAAAGCTATAAGGCCAGTGTCCTAGCAAAGCTATCGCCTACGCCTGAGCGGTACCTACGTTTCTTAATGGGCGAGGGCAAGATCCATCACTCTACTGACGGTATAGGTAACCAGAATGATCTTGTGCAGGTAAATGGAGGTCTATCGACATGGATGTCAATGTCTGAATTGGCAAAGGAGACGCATGGAAGGCCATGGGCCGAAGCGGATTGGGAGCTGGTTAACTAGTGACAATTTGGACAGCGAGAGTGAGATAACAACAGCCGCTTCTGGTTTAGGATAGCATATCACTATCATAGATGGAATGATTTAATTGTATTATAGTCTGAAAATCGATAATGCCGAGGAAAATCATGAATGCCACTTCCGCTTGACGCACCCCAAGCCTGCACCCATGTATCATTTGATCGCGTCTGAAATCAGAGTCTGCAATTGGTAGCGAGATTTGACTGCAATTAGCATCAGTCTCAAAGATATAAACATTCTAGACTTTGTTGACTCCATGCTCATCGAGGTATTTTTGTGACGCGAAGGAATACTCTGCCGCAAGCTAGCATCCCACCGACCGAGCTCAATAAACTATTAATCTGCAATTACATGGATACGTATTAAATAGTTGAGAGGCGGCCGCTGCATAGGTGATGAGGTTATATACCTAGATGCTACATAAAGAGCATTCAGCCGCATCGTGAAGGACCTCTTGACCCTGGAGCTGGCTAGCGGCTTTTGCGGGTTCATTTCAGCCAATCCCATCACATGAATATTTTGTATGATTGGCCCTTCACACGAGGCGGATAAGACGGCATGGCGCTCTATCCGTTTAGATAACAAGGCTGGAATCTACCGAGATCTTTTGTTTTTTTTTCCCAGACGAAATAGGAGACATGAGGCACGACGGTATAGTTCTAATCTCAGTTTGGTAAACATATCGCTGTGCCTCATGAATACTATTCTCAAGGACGAAAGAAAGAGGCATATAAAAGGCTGGAGTTTGTCACTCATGGACGTTGAATTCTTGTCAATCACTTTCAGTCTCAGACTCTTCTTTACCAACACCTTCTACATTTCAACATATCTGTTTATCATGAAGTCTACATCCACCATTCTTCTTCTGCAGTCGATCGTTGCTTGCACGGCATTCACAATGCCCGAAAAACTGCCCAATGGTGTATACAGTGTTCATGTCAACGATCAAGGTCTTGAAGTCTATGAAGGACTCACAGTTGACCACTCTACCACTGTAATCCCAAAAGCACCTTCATCTAAGGTGGAGGCCCGCCAGTGGAAAGATGAAGGTGGATGGGACCGAAGCCAGCCGGAAATGTACTGTGGATGTGGGTATGTACAAACATTGACATCTTCTTCTCAGTCAAGTTCATGATTAACCTATTTGTTCCATATTTTAGTCTTTCCATGAACCATGGAAATTGCGATACCGCAGTCGACATGCTTAAAGCACAGTTCACTAACTCTGACGGCGGCGTGGGCGAGGTTACTCAGGCTTGGTATTCCATTTGGGGCGATGTGGTAAGTAGCTTTCGATGCCCGCTATCCGATGCATTTGTACTCAAGTTGACGGGTGCTTGCGTTTTCTCGACTATTTACTTACACCGGAACAGGTTGCGTTTTGCTGTACTGACGGTCAGTATCCAATGACCGCCACCAATTACGCCGGTCTTCTTGAGCGGATCACCGACAGATGTGGCTGGTATGTGCCAGGAACGTTAGTACCGTCTTCCATCGGGTTTTACACGATTGGTTGTGGCTACATGAACTATTCACCTGGCCTCGACTTCTGTGGCGCTTCAGACACCGGCAGATTCATGGGCGATAACGGACGTTGCTAAGCCTGAGCATTCGAAAGTCACAAATTTGGCAAAAGGAGCACTTCCCTCTGGTAAACTGGTTATTCTGTCAATCATTAGGCCACTGCTTCTCTCTTCTATAGTAGAAATTTGATGCCATGTCCATAGTACATATATTGAATCGGCTAGACCGAAAGACCCTTATTTATGTCTCTATGCTCTTTTTAATTGATATAACGAGAATCAGAGATACTCATGATAAAACCAAAACGTATCCTAAACTCGACAAAGGTAGCCTAAGATTAGCAGAGATATCCTAAACTTTGCCAAGTTAACCCGAGTCTTCTTATGACTTAGGATTGAGATCAATTTCTATAAGCCACGGATATTGCGTGAGTCCCTTGCTTCCAATAAGTGCCGCATTGACAAATATGGTCTCTTCTGGAGCCAGTCGCTCTTCGTCGCTCTGGCAGTAACTGGCGACACAACACCTCTGAGACTCATATCGCTGTAGCCTTTCTTCCCGAGCTTTGCTGTCTTCCGGGGACTCCCACTGGGTTCCTTGTAAGCGTGGTAGACTCTCGACAATTCTCGATTTTGCATTATCGATGTCGCTGAAATGGGATGGATTTTCCGAGATCTTGGGTCGCCAAGAAACGATCTTTGCACCCCAACTGCCGTGGACATGTCCGAAACAGTGGATTCGGGGCTGTGCTTTTGCAGTGGCAGAGAATAGCTGAGGGCAACCAATGCGTTGCCTTTCTGGTGTCATATCCATTATGCCATGCGGCGGGCCATGTGTCACCACAATGTCGATACCCTTTGGAATAGCAAATTCGTGGGCCCCATTGTACTGATAGCCCCAATTTGTGCTGCCGGCTGTTGCAGGAGTATATGGACTGGCATAAACCTTTATCAATGCGTCATTCTGGAGGTGAATCTCATGCGTTCCTTCGTCGAGGAATATGATACTATGGTCTGCTTCGGTGAAGAGCCTCTTAGCCTCGCCGTAGTCTCCGTACTCATCCTTGATGCTTTGCGTAAGGTCCTCTTGTGCTACTCTGCTTGCTTCTGCAATCTTATCCTTGAAGACCCCATCGTCAAGAGAGAAGTCATGATTTCCTGCAATGACAATCTTGGTAGGGGCATCGATTGCCTTGAGAAGTTGAATGGTTTCTTGGAAGCTTTTCAGTTTAGAATCTTCCGTGAGGTCACCGCAATGGATGACAAGGTCGACTGGGAGGAGTGGTTTCCTGTCCCCCTCGAAACGTAATCCATGAGTATCTGACAGAATGAGGATCCTTGTCTTGACAGAAGGGGACATCTTTCAAGTCTGCTTTTGTAGGGTAGTGAGGCTTTGGGAAAAATAAGATAATGAATGGCGAATACGGAAAATGTCATTGAGTGTAAGTTGGCGGTCAAGCTGATATATATATGTTCGGCGGAGGAAGTTTATTTTGTTTTTTGAGCTTACAATGGATGGCTGGATACCAAAACATACTTCAAAGAATGAGTTTCAGTCACGAGCCTAATTCCGAGACGTTCCAGATAGAACTCACTTTATGACGCAATTGAAAAGTAAAGTGGTTTGTTGCATCCATGAACATCCACAGCTAGAATGCACGGAGGCTAAAGGATGAAAGAATTTACAGGACTTTGACCCTAAGCGATGAAATTATTTACGTAAATTCAGCCTAAAGTTCGGGGACTCTTTGATAAGTTTACTTTAACACCCTAAATTAAGGTGTAATGTTTTTTTGCCCCCTAAGTGGAGGTGACCATGACCAAAGAAAGCATGTTAAAGAGAAAGCTCCATACTAAGTTCTGTGTGCGACATAAGGTCTTTCAACTGCAAATCACAGTGCCACGCAAATGCTTCTACAAAGTCTATGCTGAAGATTGACTACGCCTGGTGGGTATATAAGAGCATGGAGTAGCCTTCTTTCCACTAGATGAATCCCTTTCCTTTTTATCACCGGAGACTCTTTTTCACCTAATTGCGACCACGGATTTCACAAAACCTGAACCGACAGCAGACAACATGAACCTTTTCAACTTTTTATACCAAGATTACCCTCCCCCAAACCCTCCAGAAGCCGAAGGTTCTTCATCCTCAAGGCCTCCATCAACTAGCGCCAACGCAGAGGTCGCTGAAGCACCTGCCACTCAACATCCCCCCCCCTACCTACCAAGAAGTCACAGCACCCAAAGCATGGAAGGTGGAATTGTGGTTTGGATCTGACCCCGACTTATTGAGGCAGGAACCTCCGGTAGTGCAACTGGACATAGGTTGGGAAGCCTACCTCGAACTTTCCACAACAGATATTGTCAGCTTAATGAGAGAAGGACTGTACGTGTCTCAGGACAATGTCATTGTGCAGGAAAGTTGCTTGACGATGCGTCCCGACCCACAGGAATACCAGACGCACTGCTATGACCGTCATTTTGCTCTTTCCGGCCCCGGTTGGGAAGGGAATTTAGTGGTCACGACACTTAGACTCCCTATTGTAACAAACTTCCGTGTCGAGCATCTCTCAGCAGATAAAGTATTTCGCTGTGAGGCCCGGGAGTCGTCTAAAGAAGAAACCCGGGCATATCACTTCTTGATAGATGGCGAGGAAGAAAACGCAAATTACATTTTGGACGACACTCCTTTGGAAGGCTTATGGCCGTGGCCTCGTAAGGACCACATCACTCAAGGAATGGAAAAGGGATGGGAACAGCTGGGAACTGAGGAAGGCGAGACAGTTGACCTGCTCGAATAGGTACTATGGTTGAACTTGCTCAAGTTCATCAAACTTTCTCGAATGGTTCTTTCCCACTCAGATAGACGAGTATCAATATAACTGATTTCATTTCCTCGGTCTCCTTTTTCTTTTTCTTTTCCTTTCAAGGACATCAAAATGCCAGATTTGTAAGTGCATCCTATCTATTCGTGCTTCGCAAACACTCTATACCCTGATTCACAGATACTCTATATCCCGATTCACTGATGCTAACTGAGCTAATGCCACGGCGCGTGCCTAGGGTGTGCACGCCCCTCCGTAAGTCGAACTCTTTAATAAAACCTCACCTAAAATTTGATCCAACAGACGAGATTCTAACTGCCCTGCTTCTTTTAGTAGCTCAGCGGGAGCACCCAGGGGTCTGCGGTCGGCTGACATTGCCAGCCTGGCAACAACCGCCGTCGACCGCCCCTGGCAGCGGAAGTCACGATGAGGAAGAGGCGGAGGCGACATTACACACGGGGTGAGTTGGGGATGTGGCAGTCATCGGGACAGTGCTGTTGTTCGCCGGATATATGTTCATCCAAGTGGTAAAGGTGTTTCGTACATCTGATAAACATCAATATAACAGCGGTGGCTTGATATGTGTCCTTCAGACGTGTCATAAGCTTCAATCATCAATCAATATAACAGCGTCATGACACACAATTCTTAACATTCTTTTGTGACTAAATCTCGTTTTCTACCTTACCTAAGTAATAAAAAAGACTAGGTAAGTTTAGAGTATCTTAGTAAAGCTTTAGACCAGCTTATTCTGGCACCTTAACTTAATGTGAAAGGACGTTACTCAAAGTCCACTGATCCTCACCACCACCATCCACTGACTTTCATCGCTGTGATTCGAAAGCTCGCAGCTCGCACAGAACTGACCGCGGATTTCCAGTGACGAAATGTTGAAACAAGTATCTGTTGACCCCTCTGAAAAGTTTGATACAATCTTGTCACTTTTGATAGTAGTGAACAGCCTCTTTCTGGCTATCAAAGGTAGGCAGGATATTGGAGACATTTTCCCTGTCCTGTAGCAAGGCAATGAATACGTCGTTGGGCATACAAGCAATTAAAAAGCCCAATGCGAAATCCTACCTCACGCTTACAACCTGGATGACAACGTATCCGTGTCTGTTATAGCGGTATAGCCTGAATGCATATGCACATGCACCTGTTTCAGATTACTACTCGGTGTGATTCGCCAGCCACCTACAATGAATGTAAGCCCTCTTATCATGCACGTAAGATGTTTTAAAAGGCGGCCTGCGCTCGCAGCCTGATAAGATTATCGCCCTCACTTCACCGCGAAAATCCGAACACTTGATGCCAAACACGCCAGGACAAGACTCCATCCTCACAAAATGCCTATAAAAGTGAGACATGAACATCGCAAGCGTACGCTACCGATCTCGACGATAAATTATGTCAGGGGCTTTCGGCAGTATCCCATGAACTTTTGGCTATGCACACTTCTGTTGTTTCTCGTGGAGCTCGGTTGTGCGATCCTTGCTGCACCTTCGCCAATGCTTCTAGAGACAGCCGTCTGTCGGCACCATTTTGAGAACGAAGGACAACCTCTTAATGGAGAGCCAACAGATGAGTTTTGCAGGAGCAAGGAGGTACAAGTGCACTTCGCGTTCGTGATAACTGTGCTGTCAACACTGTCGACATTGGCTGGTATGCAAAATCTCGATAGCCCTCCGAGGCAGAAGCTAACGGTGCAAAGCGACGATGATGCAAGTTCCCATGGGAATGCTTGGGGACAAAGGCGGCATTCGGCTTGCTTTCATGCTGAATGCCACCAGTAATGTTCTATACTGGGGATGCGTAGCAATAGTAGGTATGGCGTCCCTTATCGCGCTTGAAGAAGGTCTACTCATCGTGATAGGATCGCAGCATAACTTTCCACTCTGGGGCTTCTATCTCTCGCCAGCGTTTATACTCTTAGGAGGAGGACCATGGGTGACTGGTACACTTGTTTTCAGTGCCGTTAGCGACAGTGTCAAGCCAGAACAAAGGTATACCGCAATTCTAACCATTCCCAGCCCCAGAACTGACATGACCGTCGTAGAACAGCGGCATTCTCGATTATGGAAGCGACATCAGGGATCGCAGACCTTCTAGGGCCAATTATTGGCACAATGACGATGACCATTCACCTCGGGATTCCGTTTGCTGTCGCACTCGTGGTCTTCTCTTTGATGTTTCTTCCAGCGAGCCATCTTCGTGAGACTACAGTGAGCGGCATGGAGGGCGTTGGGTCGTCGCCAGTTGAGACCGAGTCACTTCTCAGTGTCGACAGCGCTTCGGATCGCGAAGACACTGACTTGGAGCACACCTCCAGAGACCAGCTCCCTCCACGAGCTGTCATATTCAGTATATGTTTTATCTGCTTCTTTTTCTTCCAGGTAGCAAGGGATTCCACGAACTATCTAATCCCTTGGGTATCTCTACGCTTTGGAGAGACCATGGCCCGGGTAGGCTCGCTCACTCAACTGATGATGTTATAATTGACAATGTCACAGGCCGGGCTTCTGTTCTCACTACGCGCAATCATGTCGTCTCTTCTATACTTTGTTATCCTGCCGCTTGCAACTTATTGGATAGACCAGCATTGGCCAAGTGCTAACAGAGATCTTACACTCTCTGCATCTGGTGCTCTGTGTTGTACATTGGGCACCCTCGTTGTCGCAGCCGCACCAAACCTTGCGACAGTTGCTTTTGGATTTGCGCTATCGGTTCTGGGATCAAGCATGACCGTCACATTGCGATCATTCCTTGCTTCCAATGTGCAGAATGCCTTTTCAGGGCGGTTGTTCGCGGTAGTCTCTATGACGGGAACGATTGGTAGCCTCATTGGCACGCCCATCATGGGAGTTGCCTATTCTTTGGGCATCAACTACGATATTGGGCTTCCTTTCTTGGTTTCAGCAGTAAGTTACATCGATTCAGCATGCAATCCAGTCGTGGCGAGCTAACATGGCCTCAGCTGTCGTATCTTCTCGTACTTGGACTCCTTGTATGGCTTGCATCGAAAATCTGATACAGTGAGGGAGACAGCGGGCGCTCACGCGAAAGGGTTACAAGCGTCAGGAAAGTTCTTTATGAACATCAAACAAATATTGACTGAATGAAAGATCTTCTCGGAATCGCATGGATATGTTCTGACTACCTGAACTAGCTACACTCAACATCTCATAGTACGGTTATACATGCTTTGGACAGACCCAACAAGCCCGGGCAAGTTTGATCGTGGAATCATTCAGGCCACTCTTGCAATCAAAGGACCAGACAGACGGGCTATGGCTTGGGGTGAGGTCAACGCTGAGGTCCTCAGGCCTAGAGGCAGGTACAGTGAAGTTGACACGGCCTCGATTCTTCTCGATGCGGCCCACGATTTCATCTTCACCAATGACGCAGATGCCCAACACATCCAAGAGATTTGTCTCGGCCAAAAAGGCACGAAGCCGTTCCACAAACCCAACAGGCAAGGGAACGTCCTTGTACTCTTCTTGACCAGGATGGTTGAAGCCAAACTCATAAGGCTCCAGCATATCATCCCAAAAGCGCCAGGATCGTGGAACTAGATAGCCTCCAGCCATCCTACCATCAGGGGGAACAGGCCAAGGGGTTGAAACGTGTCCGAATTCCACAACACGTTCACCTTCTTCAATGGAGAAGTGTTTGTGAAGAAGGGCGAGGCCAACCGTGTCAGTGACCTCAAATTGCTGAAAGATATCTCTGTATTGATCATGAGAAGGAATATCTGGCAAACACCAATTGGAGGACCTCACCTCAGTTCTGCCAGGTCAGATCTGTCTCCAAGCTTGGCCAAACGTTCGCTCAGAAGTTTGTTGGACTGGCCGAGTGTCGACAAGCTATTGAATACGTCAATGTGCCACATGTTGGTAAGCTGTTGTGCAAATGGAAAACGTGGGAACTATTGGAAGCCGGTTTAGCTAATGTTGAGATTTTCCGATAGCGCTAGAACGAGGGCCTCGATACATCATATTTTATGGCCTCATCCTATAAGGCTCACAGCTTGAACTTCATTGCATTCATTGCATCCCAAGTACATCAGCACTTGACCATCCAACTCTGTTGATAGCCCCTCCACAGTTCAATAATTTGCCGGTTATATGCTGTAATTCGACCACTCATATCCATCAGTTATATCCGATGCCTTACTTGAGGCCTACCCTCCTCATGGCTTGTATGACATCAAGCTCCATGCGGAGCCTCAATTTCGAGTATGTATTGTATCTTGTAACTATGAAACTGGTCGAAGATGGATGTGACCTGGCCGCTTTACCTCGGATCATGAGGCTCTAAGATCGTTTATGCATGGTAAATGTATCTTATTCTCGGGCAGCGCAGAAGCTTCTGATATTGAATCAAAGAACCAGAATAAAATGGCCCAAAGGCCTGCAAAGATCCACCAAAATTGTCCAAGTATTTTCGTCACTTAAAAAGAGGTACTCGGACCAGCGGAAACATGTACAAAAGACTGATGGAGTGATGGGCATTCCATTTATCCTGATTCCAGGCTGATCCATGCAGCGGTCCCCTGCACACCGACTTCAAAAATGTGCCCGCGTCAGCGTTTGCTGAATGGCTTGCACAGCCTCGTTTCGGAGCGGCAAACATATGCAGGCCGGCATCATTATTGTTTGGGGTTTAGATGTTTGTCATTTTCTGCATGATATAGTCCCTTTGCTAGGACATTTCAGCATTGCGCTTAAACCTTAAATAAAAACAGATATAAGACAGAAGTTTCCAATTTTCCAGGTCTCCTCAGGTCCTCGAAACCGGTCTGACACTCGAGAAAGGTGATATGACTTCATCCTTGGTTGTGTAACACACCAAGACAGCAAATTGCTTATTCTGGCTCCTTGCAGCTATCCAACGCATCGATGTGCAAAAGCCATATCACATGCAATAAGCCGTCTTGAGACATGCATGTCGTTAATCTCAACCAAACGGAGGATGAGCTCCTTCTCGATCATGTTCTACAAGTGAGCAGCCTCCGTAGGTAGTCCGGCCTGACACTGTCACGCCCTCCATTTTCTCTTGGACAACAATGGATTAAGGAGCATCACATGGTAAAAAGAAATGTTACAGGAAATCACTGAGGAGCTTGCGACTGTAGTGAGTGCTACCAACCTTCGCACATGTGTAAAGCGTTCACAGGCAGTTTCACCGACTTGGTCTAACCATCACACAATTTTCTCATTCACACTCGCTGGCAATTAGTCATGTCACATCATTATTCACCTAACTCAAGTATAATATCCGGTCCCGGTGGGGAAACTCGATCTGCGAGTGACGTAGGCGATGGTACTGGACCTTTCAGCTACACGAATGGCGATTCCCGCCGAGACCATGTTCGCTTCGCCGCTGAATTAGGCAGCGCCGTTGAAGAAGCTGTTGCATCGATTGTCTCCAGACACGGAGGTGCTGGTGTTAACAAGAACCTTGCCTGGGAAGCCATTCAGAGTCTCGCAAGGTCCAAGCTTGATGGACTTACAGGCAACTTAATAGCACAAGGGACCCAAGGCTTTTACACTTCTAATGTAGGTATCACTTACATCTAGGTTAATATAGAACTAATAATTTGCCAGGACTTTGTATCTGCCGTTGGAGCTTCGCTTTTCTCTCCTGAAAATGACGGCTCTATGAACCACGGTGTTCCATTGATGACAGACTTGGATGCGTTCTTCCTCGATGAACAGCCTTTTGGGCTCGAAGATTTTCAGACTCTGGAAGTTCCAGACTTCGGGCATGCCATTTATGACGATGGACCCTTTTCACAGATGCCCATTTCGACTCCCTCATCCGGAACTATTACTCTCCCGGCTAATAGTCCATCCTTACAAGAGCCGTGGCCTGATGGAATTTCCGTTGAATCTTCAGCGACGGGAAGTACACACACTATCACTGCTAGTCCTGCTTTTAGACACCATGGTGTAGCGCCCAAGCACGCGGGACAAAGACTCACGATACCTCCAGCACGGCACAACGATTCTTGGCCCCAGCGAAGCTTCAGACCTTCGTCAAAGCGTTCCATGGGCCAAGCTGATCGCGTGACACAAGGTAACAGGGCAAAACCATCTGACAGGCAACCAAGGCGCGGAAGACCGAGTGAAAGGCCTAGCTGTATGCGCTGCAAGATTCAGAAAAGAAGAGTGAGTTGCAAATCTTCGTACTCAACGAGAGAGCTCACAAGTGTCAAAGTGCTCTGGGAACGCCAAAATTTGCGATTCTTGTCTGTCTTCTATGTATCAGGAGCTCTGTGTACCCGCGGATTTCAAAGGGTCACGAACTCTACTTCATAGTCAGTCATCAAGTTTATCAGAAGGTTCGGTGCTAAGATACTGTAGGCTTGTACCAAACACGGATCCAATATTTACTCGACAATGTCGCTGGATGGTTCCCGATAGAACCCTCTAATACAGTAACTATCGAAATCTCAAATGGATTTGTATCAACGTTGCAAGTGACATTGAAGCCGTACATCCCTGCCAACCAGGATGCTCTCACTCATGTCCTGTTTCGCGGGACTGAAGCTGGCATGATAACTCCGCGGGCTGAAAGCACAGCGTTTTCTCTGGAAGACGGTACTCTCAACCCGGAGAAGATTGACGCCTATTGTGATAGTCTTGCATTCGATCTAGCATTGAATGAAGGGAGACGAAAAACAGACAGGAATAGACTAGCAAGTCATATTCTTATGTTTGCTACAACGCAAGGTGCAGAACTCCAAGAATCGCCGAGTATAGAGGGGGTACGTAGATCGTGATTTTGCTTTCAGAGACTTCTCCAGCGGATAGCGTATACTGACTCGAAACACAGATCGGCTTAGTACGACTTGCGCTGCGGTTCTGGGCCATGCAGGCTGTGTTTTTCAAGTATCCCTGGACGATTACGAAAGGTGCTTCGGACATAGGCATGTGGCCGCTTGATATACCTGGATGTTGGTTCGGAAAGACACTACTCCCACGACTTGTCAACCAACAACTTGACAAGGCCTTCGAGATCCGCATGGATGAACTTGAGCGAGAGATTCTTGAACAACTCCAAGACATGATCCTCCGCCGTGACCGAAGCACGTACTGGTGTTCCATCTTTTTAACAACTTTTATACTGTTACACAGTCTCGAGAAAGACTCATGGAACATGCACGCCTGGGAGTACGAGAAGAACCGCGAAGGGGGAACCCGTTGGCCTTTGAGAAGGGACCCTTGTGATTACTACGGCCAGAACAGACATATAGCAGATATACTGACGACATATTTCCGTATTGTGACGAATGGGCATGCGCCATTTGCCATAGACTGGACAAAGGCTTCAAATCAAGGGCTCCTGGGTGAGAGTCCCCATACTCGGTCACTGATTGAGGGCATACAAAAGGATCTGCAGAGTCCCCAGTCCAGTGAGTAATTCTCCCTCAAGACTTGCAATGACATATGCTAATCGAAGAACAGACTACAGGGGGGAGCTGGACGTCCCAAATGAGTTCCGGAGAGATGATGTCGAGAGCTTGAACTATCACTACACCAAGAGATTAATTTTGGGCTAGACTAAAAGCCCATTCTTATATTTATCATCAACCATAGAACTATATATTCATATTGAAAGCCGGTAACTAAAACACTGCTGTGACGTCTTACTCTTCCCTTTATCCACTACCCTCGCCATTCTGGTGGCGGGCTAAGATACGTACGTTCATCTAGCCGTCATTACAAAGCGCCCCTGTAAACGTGCATGAACCCTGTAAAGCTGCGATGCTATCGGGTGGATCTACGGGTATGCGATCTTAGCTCAGGGGCAAGGCAGAATTGCTGTTTGGCACTTACGTATTGTATTATACTGTATATTCACTCCTTCATCTGGGTATCTTTTCGCCATAAATTCAAGCCCAACGTAATTGCTTTGCCAACAATCCCATCTTGTTTTCCTGGTATGAGGTGGCCTCAGCACCTCAGCTGGCAGTTGGTGGCTGGTGAGACAAAGCCCGTCACAGCTTCACATTTGGCATGCTCTCATTTGTGCTTCGGCGTCGCGTGTACGGAAAAGGGTCGTCCACGCTCCGAAGCCACATCGAGATTGGAGTGTCATGCTCCGAGAGCAACTTCAGGCTGTGCAACGCGACGTGTGTAATCTTTTCCTTGGAGGTCTTCGAATCAGGCTGTAGCAATGGTCAGCACGACTGGCTACACAAACGGGTGCGCGCTGCTGACCTGTTTACTGACATATTCCGTTGTCTCACCCATTTTGTGATAGATCAGGTAGCAGTGCGCTATTCTGGCTGGCTGGCTGGGTATGTGCAGTTCCGTTGGTATTCAAAAATGATCCAAATTATTGCTTCTTTACAGTAGGAAGGAAGCCAGCTACGCAGATCTCTTATATCATTATTCATCTTCATACTCATCGCCCTGCCAGAGTGATATCTTGTTAGCGTCGGAAAGTATGAAAGTCTGTATATTCTAATGCTTTCCGATTGAATTTCCGACTTTTTTGAAGCTGCGTAATGGAGGCCATCAAGAACCGAATTGCGGAAATTCAATCAAGTCTACGGATACCAGAGCCTGATTGATCCTTGGTGCCTCTGATTCGCCTGTTTTCATCACCCTGCATACCTGAATGTGACATCGGACAACATGTTGCATTGTTCACACTGCTGCTAATATCCTTGTAATTGGTGTGACATCCATTCTGATTGTCTTTCCCGAGGTTCGCTGAGTCGTTGCATTTGCTGCCCGCCGCAAAGCAAGGGGTGGCCTCATATCTTGCGCATTCCTGAGGCCTTTATCCAATAGACTTTCCCTCCTACTTGTCCCTTTCCTCTGACATCAGTGTTCGCGCCCGGTAAATACGCAAGAATGCCTTGCGATAAATTGATTCCCCGTCTTGCTAGCTCACTCCTGTAAACATGATGCGGTCTGGTACGAAATCCGCCTGCTTGGCATTGGTCTTCTTGGGTCTCATGACCTTAGGCGACTCCATCACCGACAGTCTTCTCCCCGCTCTCGCCGATAACGCTCACACCCAATCAGGTCATTGGAACCTGGGGACTGCGGCTCTTGTGCTCAAAGGCGTCTCTGGTAAGGGTATTTCCAGCTAAAAGTGGCTTGATTACTGACATAAGGCACAGATGTTATAGGCCAATTTGTGATTGGCTATGTTCTCAACACCAGGTCTAAGCATCATGCCATGAATCTTAACGCCACGAGTATCCTTGTCGCCAGTCTCGTCACCTTGTTGAGCTGTATGCAGATGCCAAGCAAACAGTTCATCCACAAACTCAAAACTAACAATAGTAATAGTATGCTATGAACAACAATGGCCTATCTTGGTTGCTGTAGTGGGCCCTCTAGTAAGATGTATCGGAGGAGGGTCTCATGCCTCAGCATTTCTCATACTCTCTATACTCCATGATCAAGCCCCCACTCATTACCGGTCTGTTCCCCCATCCTTCACATCCCGATGGACATGACTTAACACTAATGGAATGGGCTTTCAGGTTCGCAAGTTACTACTGCACAGGAGCTGTTTCAGTCGTAGCCCAGTCTCTAGGTCCATTCTTTGCCTCTAAACTCGCCGATTCCAGTCACCTCTTGCCTGGGATACTGTCCGGAACCTGCTGCCTCATTGGTTTTGGGATTACTGATTCAATGAAGTCTGCGCCGTACGAGAGCAACAATTCTAGTCATGATGAGTCCACTTCCTTGCTGCCTAATCACCAACACGATGTTGAGCCTAAGAGCCTCGACATCTCGGTGACGGAGTACTTGTCTAAATGCTTTGGCAAGAGGTCTCTGATCAAAACTTCGAGTCTCATATTTCTGCCCCAAGTATTTCTCCTCATGGCTATTTGCAAATCAACTCGACCACTTTTCAAAGCATACATTCAGCATCGAGATGACGTTAGTCCTGCCGAGGTGCGTAAGCGAAGTTCTACCCCGATTTCAAACCCATAACTCTTGTATCTAGGCCGAAGCTTTGTGGCTTCTCCGCAGTGTCATGAGCGTTGCTATCTTTGGCATCATCCTACCAGGCATTGTTCTGCGCACTGCACCGAGTGTCTCATATCCTAACAGTATCAACCTTCACGCCGCCCAGATCAGCGTTTTATTTATCTCCATTGGTGCTTTCATGATAGGTCTATCAGGGTCTCTGCGCTCCATCACAGCAGGTAAGTCGTACCCAAAAGCTAAATATGTCACTTTCTGAAACCATTGCAAGCCCTTGTGGTAAATACTCTCGGTGTTGCAACTGATCTGAGCCTGCTTGCCTTTGCATCGTGTGGCTTCAGCAGCTCCGATGCAGGAACTGTCATGATGACTTTGGCATCGATCGAGAGCGCCGGAACATTGCTCGGGATTGGTGCTTTATACCCGATCTATCAGTGGAGTATTAACGAAGACCTACCATTTCTGGTAGGAGGCGTTCCTTACTACATATGTGGGGTGAGTATATACACTTCAAGTCTATGCAACCTACCTGCTGAATCCAACTACAGTCTCTTTACGCCGTCACTGCCGTAATTGTGTGGTCTTCAAGAACGAGAAGCCAACCTACTGAGTCATGATCTGAAGTACGTAAGATCACCCTTACAAGAATTGTTCTAATAGATGTTCTCCCCATTGCAGGGGATCCAATAATCCTATGCAAGCAAGGTCTTGAAGTTCATCATAAGATATTGATCAGCGAGCTTTGCCAATTACCTGGCAAACTATCGGTACCGGATTGCTCAGAAACCCCTATCTCGGGGTAAAAATAGTTAAACGGTTGAGTTAAGAGCATGGTGGCTAATCATAAATTCAGTGGCGTGATGAGGCACCGACTGGGCAGGGTTCACAGGACTGCAGACCGCGGTACTTGATCGCTCGTTTCCTTTTTCATGTAAAATTAGTCCGTAAGGATACAGAAGCTGGCACCTATTCTACTCGTCCAGTATGAAGCCATTTGCTATAAGCAGTATCAGGGGGTAGATTAGCCGTCCTTGAAAATCAACTAGCCGAATCATTTTGCTGCTACCGTGGACCTGACCTGAGATAATCTTTAGTAAACTGCCGGTCTTAGTGTAGTTCAGCTCTTCTCCAATTATCTTATTATATCTCAATAAACTATATGGTAGGTTTCATGCCACAAGATAGACCCTGACCTTACGAAGAGAGACACCCATCAACACTTTCGGACTCTTTCTGTCTCAAAACCCGAACAATTGTCCTTGGAACTGGCATTCGTGAATGGCTCGGGCTGCACTTGAAGTCCGCGGAACTTGCAGATATAGACGCTCAGTTGCAGGCTGTAACCCAACTTGAGACAACGCTCATGCAGCCAACCAAGACGGGAATATTTGCCAAGCAGCTCATCATGAATCCTCGTATTTTAACAGTGATTATTTGTAACCTCGTTCCAGACTGGTTGATCTTTCGCCAAACGAATACGGCGGGTCCACAGCGGTCATGCCCGTGCACATAACCTGTCCTGATCAAGATGCTCGCCTCTCCACCGCATTGCATGCATGCGCGTCGATACCGTTACATCACCCACTCAAGTGAGTCATTCAATCGGAGCGAGTCTGTTTCATGGAGTAATTTCGCCAATCTTTTACGAAATATCCACTTGAGATGCGTCGGTAGTTGAGGAGATGCTCGGGGTCGGGCCCTTGAAGGTCCCCGTCATATGAGCTTCGGGTCCTCGGGCGGCACTAACTGCAGATCATCTAGCCACTGCAGATTCAGTTCTGTCGATCGTATATCGGATCTCGAAGTATAAATTTTGTACATCATGAGAGGAAGATCTATTCATCAAGCTGTGGACAGAACAGTCCAAGAGTTCAGCAATATTCTCTCATGGCGTCATATCTAGATCTCCTTCTGGGCAACCCCCAGTATGCCGTCTTTTGTGGCGTCACTCTATTCACTCTCTTTGTTGTACGATACTCTTTACTCGGCCATCTTACAAAGTTTCCGGTCTTGAATCCGAAAAGATCACTAGAGCTTACCAGCAACCGTGTAACTCAGGACTTCATTATCGACAGCAAGAATATTCTCACAAATGGCAGAGCTTTGTATAAGGACCAGCCGTACAGGGCTTACACAGACTGGGGAAAAGTAGTGGTGATTCCACCCCAGTTTCTCGATGCGCTGAAGAGCCATAAGCAACTGGACTTTACGATCCCTGCTGAAGATGTACGTTTCACTTCTGATAGTGACTCGATACGCAGTGACTGACCCTCAGCAGGACTCTCACGCATATGTTCCTGGATTTGAGCCTTTTGTTTCTGACCCAAACATTTCAAAAGTTGTTACCAAGTATTTGACCAAATCTTTAAGTTAGTTTTCTGTTCATCCTTGGCCTGTTACGTACTGACTCTTTTGGCTCAGCCAAGCTCACGGCACCACTCTCTAACGAGGCATCTCTGGCCTTTCGTCAAGTTCTTACGGACTCCACTGGTCAGTATCCTCCGCAAATACTTTCAGGGTCAAATAGAGACTAATCTTGCCGGACGTTGTAGAATGGCATGAAATGCACCCTCAACATGATATAGTCCGTATCGTATCGCGTATGTCATCACGAGTATTCATGGGTGAATCCCTCTGCCGCGACGACGAATGGGTCAGAGCCAGCGGTGACTATACCGTTCAGTCCTTCAAGACGGGTGACATTCTGCGGACGTATCCTCGATGGTCACGGCCCTTTGTGCATTGGTTCCTTCCATCATGCTGGACGCTGCGTAAGAAATTGGATGAAGCAATCCGATGTCTAAAGCCCCATCTTGAGCGTCGCAGTGTTATCTCAGCAGAGGCCGAAGCACAGGGAAAGCCCTCGCCCTTTGACGATTCGATTGAGTGGTACAAGAAAGAAGGTTCTACACGTAACCCAGCACTCCTACAAATCTCATTGTCACTCGTGGCTATCCACACAACGTCCGATTTGCTTATGGAAACTCTTTTCAACATTGCCCAGCACCCAGAGTTATTCCAGCCTCTCCGCGAAGAGATCACAAATGTGCTGTCTGCAGAGGGCCTCAAGAAGACAGCCCTGTATAATCTGAAGCTCATGGATAGCGTCATCAAAGAGTCTCAGAGATTGCGACCAGTTTTACTCGGTAAGTATCTCACCAAGTATCATTCAATCATCATCTTGCGTCTAACTACTTTTCCAGGCTCCTTCCGAAGGCAGGCTATGGCAGACATTACTCTGCCAAATGGCGACCTGATCAAGAAAGGAGAAAAGATTGTTTGCGATACAACTCACATGTGGAACGGCGATTACTATGAAGAAGCTGCAAAATTCGACGGCTATCGTTTCTTGCGAATGAGGGAGGCATCTGAGCAGGACAAGCACCCTCATCTTGTCAGCACTAGCTTTGACCATCTGGGCTTTGGCCATGGCAATCATGCGTGCCCTGGGCGATTCTTTGCGGCTAATGAGATCAAGATCGCGTTGTGTCATATGCTCTTGAAGTATGATTGGAAGCTGGCGGATGGTGTGGTTCCTAAGCCGTCTGGATTTGGGATGATGTATTTACCTGATCTCCAGGCTAAGCTGCTTATCAGACGAAGAAATGAGGAGTTGGATATTGACTCTATCGAGACTCAGTAGATAGAGGGCTGCAAACTCAAAGCTGCTACTCATCCTAATGAATAGAGAACGATAAAAGAGACAAATTGACTTTGCACTCATTGATTACTCTTTGCGAAAGCAGAAATCTCATATCACACTTGTGTTCAACGTATTCGTATATTTTGGCTAATTGGTATCATCATCAACACGGTTCTGGATAGTCATCTCTGTCATATTCTCCAGTCCGCCGTGAACAAGAACGAAACATGCGTCTTGGTTTCGAAACACTTCCTCTCTCGCCTCGTTCTGCCAGTCTCGTTTGGCTGTCTAACGCTTGGACATCTTCTAGATGATATGTCCCGTTGCTAAGCCTACTCGAGAATGTGCCGTCGGCTATGATGCCGCAATGCTTGTCGCGAGCAATCTTGCGTATGAGATCCGCCATCGACATCTCAATGTGTAACTTTACAGTGTATGCTAGTGGATGAAACTGCATGTATCTGTGAGCTGTTAGCATGTTCCGTGTAAGTCGGGGCCCTGGGGGTTGGGGCATACACAAAGGTATTTCGTAAACTCATCATGGCAATAATAAGGACATCCATGCTCAGGGAAAACCCAATGATAAACATATTAAAATGCGTCAACCTCTTGTACTTCGTAAGGCCGTGAATAATAAGATTTTTGCGAACGATGTGGATGAAGTAGAAATTCAAACAGCCGTCGACAATGAGATAGATGACTTTTTCGCATCGGTCCCACCACTCGTTGATGTGAATGTATCGGTCCGATACTTGCAATCGCGCCGGAATCCATATGCAGTAGACGGAAATATTAACGGCCGTTATAAGTGTGCCGATGAGGACTTTGAGGCGGTAAGCTTTCTTTTTGTTGGTGAGGAGGATGCCGCATCGGTTGACGATGATTTGGAGGAGGAATTGGACCTATCGGGATAGTGTTAATTTTGGCGGTTCGCGCGGATGACTTTGAAATTCGTACCTGAAGAGCCCATGTCGTAACTGAGAAGCGGTCAGTAAAATCCATATTGAAGAGACTGTAAACCTACGAATTGTGAAATAAAATGCAAAGCTGTAGTTGCTGTCAGTGAACACTCTCATCGCCCAACATGGGATAACTCACCTTGGGGGTATAACGTCCAGTAAATGCAAGATACAAATAACCATAAAAATCGTACAGACCGTCAACTCCCCCCAGACCATAATAATATACGCATTTCGAAACACCCGCCGGCCATGGCGCTGATACACCTGCCAGGTCTGCCTAATGGCCTTGAAGACAGTCAACCATCCGAAACCAAGCGTGAAGCCGAACGCCGTCGAGGCGATGACAAGGTCACCTCTTGTAACCTCCTGGGCTTTGTAGTGGGGAGAGAGGAGGGTTAACATGGCATGTCACAAGAGGAATCATTTGGGCGTGATATCTCGGGTGATATTTTCCATGGTTCGAGGAATTGGAGATGCATAAGAGGGAGAGTGAAAATTTAGATGAAGGACATCATAGACTAGAGGTGAGAAAAGCAAAGGCAGACTTGGCCGAGGGCACATGCAGGGCGATATGTAGCGGCGGGCTAATGATTGGGAGTTGTTGAGATGCTAAGTGAAGCCTCTTCATGCACGTCGGATCAAATAATGTATCATTGACGTAACTCGATCAGCAATGTCTGAGTGCGAGCAAGTACCGTCTACTACAACATCAACCAATGGGGAGAACCTTAAGAGTGCCCTCTTTTCGCCCCTAATCTCCAAAGTAGTTCAAACCCTTCCCCGCGTCGGCAGATTCCAGACCGAAAAGAGGCGTCTTCACTGCCGTCAGCCGTTACGAGCCGTGCTGTTGTGCGCTGCAGTCTCCGAGTCGTGCTCGTGGCTTTTGCTTTGCTATGTGCTGCTTTTCCTGGAACATTGGGTAACAAGATCTGCGCGCCAAGTGACGTTCTGCGTTGGCTGATAAGTGACCTATCGATTAAAGGGCTGCGCATCAGCCAATTGGTGGTCGTGAGTGGCTGCAGATCGGCGGTGATGTGTTGAGGCTGAGACTTTTGAACGAGTCAAGCAGGGAGAGTTTGAGGGAGCAGTGTCTGGACTGTGTCCAATTGCATCGAAGTTAATTGATTCATTTCGTGGCATTCCAGCCTCTTTGACCCCTCGTATTCGAGCGGTCGACATCACTCTCAAACTCTATCCGTCGTCTTCAAGGACACCTCTCGTATCGTGGCATCTTCATTTCGCCTGCCTACGAAGCCACTCTTCTCACCGCCTTGAGCGTATTATTCATCAATATTCACATGAAAAAGAAAAGAAAAGAAGCGTAATTACCTAGGGTTATGGTGGGCGCAGGTCATCTGTCTTCCCAACGACTCGGTTCGTCACCCGCGATTCCTAAGGATCATCCCTCCCCGCTAGCAACCGGATCGTCAAGCCACAGCTGCCGTTAGCACAACCAAAAGATTGGGATCTTCCATTGCGATGAGGATACTGCTTTCAGCTTTGCCACGCTTCCAAGTAAGTAGCTGAGTCGGGATGGAGGGGAATCGGGCGCGGCTCGTGCCGAGACCCATGACTCCAAACTGAGGAGTCGGCAATATCCCCTGAGGCGATCAATTGAATAGTCGCTTATGCTGTGATGAAATCGACACTAATGGACTCGAGGATTTGAGGGCCAGGGTTGAAATGTCAGCTGGACTCTACATGCAGCTTTTGGCGGATGATGGCTGAGCTAAGGTTGAGTGCTGATGCGCCTCTTGTGAGACACCGCTCAATCTGGCTTGGGTTTGGTAAAGAGTACCTATTACTGGCATGACACCTTGCGAAATGGTTCCAACGAGGACATACGAGCTCTAAACGAGCCCTATGGCATTCTTAAAGTCACAGAAATTGCCCAAGTCGTAGCACCAAGCTCAATCCATATGGGAAACCTTGCAGCTAATTGATTATATCGTTTGTTTCCCCGCAAATTCGAGCTGGTTGATCGGCCTCTAATTGAAGTCGGTGCGGATGAAACGGCGCTCACGACACTAGCTAGTTCAGAAGGCTTAAGAATGGGTCTGTGCAAAGATCGATCATTTCTCTGCCGGTTTTAGAGCTGTTAGGTGCGGCGATCAGGTTTTAATGAGGCTGATGTCGACGAGAAGAATGCCATATCGAGATACCTGTTCGCCGATGGTGCCCAATCTGACTCAACTACCCTAAAGCTAGTGCAAATGTTGAAACTGTCAACGTTGATAGGCCATGGGGCCTAATGCTGCGAAGCACTGAGTTTGTTGTGTTTAAGAATGGCATTTGAAGGTTTGCAGGCTCTACTCCTTTTACGAAATAATTTGCCATGTTCAGGATCAGCTTCCCGGCTCACTCAATTGAACGATCCGCGTTTTGCATCTCTGTTTATCCACCATCTACGATGGCAGCAAGCACTTGCGGCCTCACATCCATGCAACACCCTCGAAAAAGGTTCATATGTCATGTATGTATTGGAAATCGTATAAACGCAGGAGTTTCTGATCTTTTACTGGTGTAAGAGCATCTTCTGAGCAAACTATCAATCTGATATTGCTTCGGGATTGACAGCCTACTTGCAGTTCGTTCCGCCATGAACAAAACTACCATCAGAGTTCTCACAACCACATGTTCCGTCATTAGGATCCTTGATACAGGTTGTACCAACTCCAGATGACTCTCCATTGTCGCTACCAATCGTCAGATCCGAATCATAAACATTTGTTTGACAACACTTACTTCCAGAAAAAAGTCCAGTAATCCGCATCAGCAGTGAGCTCGTCAGAAGTAGGAGCATCGCATTCGTAAGCTTCACAAGTACCGTAGGGAGCACCGTTGTTGGCATCATATTGGTGATCGACCTTGAAGATAGCAAAGGTCTGCTGGCCAGAGACACGGGTGTTGTAGGCGCATTCAGCGGCCTGGATGGCGTTGGAGGTCTTGGAGGCTGGTTGTATCGTTAGTATATAATATCCACGGAGAACAGGTTGACGAACGAGAGCATGATGGGCTCTTGGAGTATTTGCCCTTGGTATTGCTCTGAGCAGGCTCAAGGGTAGCAGTAACGGCGCCTGCAATAGCAAGGACTGAGGCTAGTGTTGTGAGAGGATACATGGTGAGTGATATGAGGTCTTGGCGACGAGAGATTGATAGTCTGGCTGTGTCAAGATAAGATTGTAGCTCCAAGATATTCAGAAACCTTATATACGACAATTTCTCTCCTTTGTTTCAAAGAAATTGAAGACGTGTTTTCGAAACATGCCGTGGTGGAGATATTTATGATTCTCTCGGTGGAGCGCTCGCCCCTTGGCCAATTCTAGCAAGGATAAAGTGGCTCAAGCTCAACGACAGCTGTCGTATTTATACGCGGCTTAAAACATGCATGGTTGTTTGGGTGAAACAGCAGGTTTTCGGGTTGTGACTGGTGGAGATATTTGGCTGAGCAAGCCGATAATCCGATAGTGATGTTTCGGGGATATTGTAAACTGGGGTATGTTTCCTCAAGATTAAGTAGCTGAGCTGGCCTTCGTTGCCTTCGTTGCCTTTATTGCCCACTTTCCGTGACTCTGGTATAAAATGCCCCATCTTTGACTGATGTCTGCAATGAATCAATTAAAGGCGGACCTTCGGTTGGAACAAGCCTCGAAGAAGGCAAGAAGTTCCCCATAATCTTGGACTATTTCTTTGGCGGACAACGTTGAAAAGAACAGTCTAGAACTGGGAATTGGCATTTAACTAGCTCCTAGTTCCAAGTAAAGTATGTGATTACATACCGAATTCATTAAAAGGCTATCTAAGCTAAGGTGAAGTATACTGATGAACTAAGCTAAAGGTCCTCTACATCCGCAGCGGTATGCGGATGAAACGTCTCAAAGTTAAAAATTGCCTTCTTGGTCTCACCCTTCGGTTCATACAAGACCAGCTCTGGACAGTCGCCCAAGTCACCGAATGCACCCGAGTCAGTAAAGACGCCATCTTGTAGAGTACCTGTAACATTGAAGTAATACCCAATCTCCCGTATTCTTCGACCGGCACAGCGAAGTGACACGCGGGAGCCATGATGATCCTCTAGTGTATCTTGGATATCAGAGAGCCGATAAAACATGGAGTATGAAGGGATGATGCCGTCGTCACGAAGCCACTCATAAGTCGGCAGCCTCTTGTGGAGGGACATGGCCTTTTGGAAGTACGGGGCTGCCTCTTCGGAAAGTTCATAGTGGCGGAAGCACTCTGGGCTCAAGGTGGTGAAGCATGTGCCATGCTTGACCCATTGATCTTGCCAGAGCTCGTCGTTATCTCCATCGGGTGACTCCCAGAGCTTGTTCATTTCGTCAACGGTATCTTCAGCACCTGCATGGTAGAGGATCTGGGTGATGTTTGTGTAAGTGCGGTTGGTATCGCAGTGGGTAGGGAGGGAGCCGTCGTTGTGGATTGGCCAGAGTCCACCAACAGTCCATGAGTCTGATGAAGAGGTTAGATACAGTCGACTTGTTTATGTGGGAGACATAAACTCACCTAAAGGTCCTGTTACTGGTCGTGTATCCCAGACTTGAGTCTGAACCATCCTCGCAGGTGATGAATAGCAGCAGGTGTCTTCAGCTGCAGCAGCATCATAACATGAGCCTCGTCGGCTACCGGCGTAGATATTGGGTGTCCCAGCGAGTGCTACGACAGAAGTAGCTGCTGTGATGAGAGATAAAATCTGAAACGAAGACATGTTGTGCTTATTCCTCAAGGTGCTGCAGTCAGCCTGTCTTCACTTGAGTTACTTTGTAACACTTAATTTTGAAACGATGTGGCCCCAGACTTTATAAGTCTCACTGTCACCCCTATGACCATAATATGAGCGAATTCTACGAACTACAGCTTGTAAAATCAACCGATCGTAGCCCGTAACTGAGCATCATTGGTCCTGAGGCTTATACAAGTCCTCACTTGGCAAAGTTTATATCCTAATCGCCAATCACAAACTGAACCGCGTCAGCTACAGTCCGAAAACGTTCAGCCTCGTCTTGAGGCTTTGTGGAAGTCAACTGGCACGATACCAAATGCGGACTATGCAGGACAAACAGCGAGTGATAGTTTTGCAGATCCATACCAATTCACGAATTCACTTTTGAATTTCTTGGTTCTTCGTTCATGCAAGGTACTCATATCGTGATTTGTTTTCATTTATATCCTGGTTTTCTTGGACCTGCAGGCCCGTTTGGTTTCAGTTGAAGCCACGGACCACGGTGATCACAATTTCTCCTCATCATGATAACACAAAGGCTGGAATGCGGACCGGTCCGTATAGCTGCAGCTGCAGTGGTTAGACGGGCGATGATGTATACCTCTGGCCTAAGCTCCTCAGCCATGGGCTTACGTTAGAAGGAGTTGGAACTATTTGAACCGTCATTCCAGAGACTGTGAGGGAAAAGCTATTATCGGAAGATGAAGGATTGCCATGCTGCGGTGCTAAGAATAGGATTGGGTTTTGCGTGACTGCCAAGGCCCAAGGGATTCTGGATCATTGCTGTCAGACTCATGGCTGGCTGAGCTTTGTATTTGAGACAGATATTGACCCTCAGATGGTAGTCTGTGATCGGGCGGGATGTCTCAGATGCGCTCGGCGGACGGGACATCTACCCGGATTTAGTAGACCCATGGGATCGGAACAGGGATCTTAGAATATCTCTTCCTTCGTGTCACTCAACACCATCACCTATCTCTCCCAGCTTTTCAAAATCTCGCAACCTAGTCTTGGCCGAACCTAATTCGTTTCCCGGCCAGCCCAACAAAAGGACCACGAACTCTCACCATCATAGAAACCTGATTGCCGGAATGTGAAAGTTAAGAGTTTTACCTATCAGAGACTGGGCCACCGCCACAAACACGAGGACAACGGCGAGAACGTCACGGAACATAGGTAAGCCTCCAACGATGAATGCCATTCACGACTCGTGCGAGAAGTGTAATCCGGCTGCGCGGACTAAGCACGGCCCCGGAATTTAGGCTATTTGAGCTTGTGTGGAGAATGAAACGTCATGATGTCGATGCGCTGGAATGCCGATCCATCACTCGATCAACCTGGTCTTCGGGGTTGCATGGGAGTTTCGCTTCTTAACTGATATGCCGCTGAATTCAATTCAGTCGTTGTGACTTTCCAACGGTTCAGAACCAGGAGACAACAGTTGTTTTTTGACTGACGATAATTTCAGAAGATAGTCAAAGACTCGCGATCTATTACACCGAGGTCGATCAAGGATGACACTCCTGCTCGGACCGATGCAGGTTTTAGGTTACATGGTAAAGAGGGGAAAGGCAATGTCATCAAGAACAAGATAGTTTATAAAACCGTCTTCAATTACTTTCTCCGCTTCTTTCCGGTATAATCTCATCATGATACGTCTGGAAAAATGAAGATTTTCAGTATCATCGCATGCCTTTGCGCAACCTCACTGGCTTCAAAACCGCCACAGTTTCACAATTCAGCAAATCACCCCGGTGCCGATCCTTATGTGATGTGGGATTACAAAACAAACCTATATTATGCCTATTCTACAGAGGGAGCAGATCCAGGGAGCCTCTTTGCGATTTACAGCAGTCCTGATCTGTCGACTTGGCACAAACACCTGGGAGGCGTTCTGAAAGCGTGCTACGATGATAACATGAGACGCATCAAGGGCGGCCAGGCCTGTTGGGCGCGTGACTGGTACTGGGCTCCCGAGATATACTACAACAAGCTGACCGGGTGGTACTTTTTCTTCTATGCTGCCCGGTTGCGGGAGGACTTGACAAAGGATTACTTCCGATACTCGGACTTTGAAGAGCCGTCTAAAGTTGGCGTGGCTGTCGCTCGTTATCCGACGGGACCGTTTAGGGAAATTGAGGATAAGCCGATTGAATACTATCCATTCGATCCCGACTATCACGATGTCAACCTCATCATGGACGAGAAACAGATGCTGCCTCCACAGAGTCTTGCAGAGGGTCAGACAGCACCAAAGGGAACATATATCCCCACCATCGATGTTAACATCTTCTTTAACACGGATAAGCGAATTTATATGTATCTCTCACGAAATGCATACCGAAACTGGAATTGGGATAGCAAGTTGGGCAAGTACATCGAAGAGTCGAATATCATCGTGGTAGAGATGGAACGCGCTTGGTGGGACGATCCAAATGCATTAACCATGCCACAAATCATCGCCACGCAAAGGAACATCCATGCCCGGAATGCGCAAAAACCTCCCTCGAACATCACTTCCTACAATGGCACCGGTGAGATTGGATCACCACCTCGCAAAGACGGCTGGAAGACGGTTATTTCCTACGGCGCTGATCCGCAAGGTTGGGAAAACTTTCACGTTGACGACTATCGAAAGTTCAATGGCACCAAGAAAGATCGTCGTTGGGCTGAAGGGAGCACTATCATCACGAGACTTGGCAAATCTGATGCAAAACCCGTTTATCTTCTATTATACAGCGCCAATAACTACGAAGCATCCAACTATGGCGTTGGCTTCGCAACTGCAAAATCTCCATTTGGACCATTTCGAAAATCTTCCAACAATCCTATCCTTACACAGGACCCTGATAACGAGATTCCAATCTACTCAACTGGCCATGGTAGCATTGTTGCTTCACCTGGTAAGAAAAGCAAGATAACCTTCGCTCAGGACGTTACGCATCAAACACCCTGGGGTTCTGAGCTGTTCTATGTACATCATGGCCGTAACAGCACGGAACGTGATCGTTCCCTTTACACAACTCGATTGCAGCTCAATGAAGACGCTGTTGACTTTGGGTCTAACGATGCTCTCAACATGAGTCTTACACCACTTGATCAACCTCTACCGAAGCACACGTATCCAATTAACATGCTGGCAAAGTGCTCCATTTTGCATGCCCTGACTAGTAATAAGAGATGGCATCAATATCACGTTCGTGTTGAATCCAAGCTAGGAGCTCCTTTTGATATTCGTGAACGAACGAATAGGGTTGTTGGACAGCCTGGAGAGAAAGCTCCAACGTCTGTGACAGCTGATTGGCATGATGGCTCGTTTGTCATATCTTTTGATAACAAGATTGTGAGGGAATTGGCTTATCAGCGACTGGGTGTTGATGGTACATGGACAACAATCACAACGAGCTGGACTACATGCAGATAGTCTTAATCAATGCTGGAGGGCTGCCTGTTGCTAGGAATACTAATGTTTTCAAACTTCATAGACCCTTCTCTGAAATGCGTGCAAATACTGGCGAGGGATCTATAAAAACCTCCATCTTATACGACTTTAAGTTGCCATCCTCATCCCTCTTCATCAACATTGTAGCGAGTGCTGGAACTTTAATTTCTTGGGTTTTGGGATCGTCTCCCCTGACAAGATACCGAACATCACAGCGATGATAGATGCAGGGGTTCACATAATCTAGGCTCGTGAGAACTCGCCCAGCAAACTGTGACGTATAATGACTTACCGACATGGATAACGTCATGTTTTAATCCATCGAACTTGGCCCATATAGCTTTGAACATCTGGATATACCATCAGCATGTGAAAGGGAACAGTTTCTGGTTTGTGTAGCCTACTTCTCTAGCATCCGTGACGGAGCGTACCGGACTATTCGCGTATTGTATTGTGGCATCTGCTGTATAAAACTTATCGAGCCATGCGTCTACATCCATTTTGGCACTACAGGCATTGTTCTGTGACGAAAGTTATGTCAATGTCAACAAATTTAGTGTGCAAGATAAGACATACTTCAACAAGCCAAGCCACAGCCTCTGCTTTCGAAAGTTGAAGATCTGAAGACATTTTTCAATTCGTTTTTATTCGTTTCAGCTTTGATCGTGTTCGCAGTTGTTAGAATCTGAAAGAGCCGTGAAGCATTTTCATGCATCGTGGAATTTATACCCCCTCACTAGTAAAGTTAGCTTCTTGCTTAAGGTTGACCGCTACACTGACTAAGCCCGCAACTTCCGGACCACATAGTCGGGTACCCAGAGAGTTTAGATAGCGGCCAGACTATGTGGAACTTCATAAAGAGTAGATCGCCGAATTTTCGGGCTGCAGAGGTTGGACAGGGGCGAGAGCCACGGTTATGACACGCATCTTTTGCGTATGAGACTACAGTATCCAGTAGCGATTTGCGAAACCTTGTTGTATTCAAGAACTTGTCAAACTATCTCGTCCACATAGTACCAATTGCCGAGCTCCTCTATGCCTTGTATCCAAGCCATACACAATCACGTCGAACTCATTGCCCCCTGTCTCTGAAATGCATTCCGTACTGTGGGCCCAAACAACCCGGTATGCTGTGAATAGTCTTAAACATAGACAACCTTGGTAACGGTGGGAGTAGGCGCCGCAACAGTGACAACAGAGGCGCTGGCACACGAGCAGGCTGTAAGATAGCGAGGCTCTCCAGAGCAAGCACTGGCATAGGTAGGAATAGACTTGGTAACATAAACAGTGCTAGATATCATCAGTAAAAGACCGCAACGAGGGTTAAGTATCTTTGGCTCACCTTGCAGCAGGAGTAGTAGTAACCTGAAGATAGGCTTCACACTCAGCCTTGTAAGAAGCAACGACAGAAGGGCCACGGAAGCCAGGAACAACGGCTCGGGCACAGTTGTCGCCGCAGCCGGAGCGTTCCTGGAGTTCCCTGGGAATATTGACGGCCAGGACAGGGGCAACAAGAGCGGCGATAAGAGTGAACTTCATGGTGAAGATAATACAGTGTTTTTGGTAAAGAGAGAGATAAGGAGCTTTATTGAGTGTTTTGGAGCAGAGCTGAGTGAAGAATGTAATGAGAATTATGATTAAATAGGATCTTTGTGTGCTCTTTATACACAACTTCTCCAGCATGACTGCATCCCATCTCAGCTCCGAACATACCCTTCCCCTGAAAACGCTTTTCACACCGATAAGAAGTCCCAACGGTTTTAATGAAAAGAACGCCTAGCATCACGAGGTTATCGCCATCGTTCATTGAATTTCCACGTTTTTAACAACTAGCGCACCGTTGGCAGCTCCTAGTCAGATATCCTAAACGCCACAGACCCAACCGTCAAAGGGGCATGAGCTGTTAACAAGGCGATCTAGATCGCACTAATCAGAAGCTGAGATCCATTAAAGGCAAGGGCAAACGGTCTTTTTCAGTGTTTGTCGGGCCTCGTGATAGTTTCGGGAATACAAGTGGAAAATAAGGGGGGGACTATTTAAAGTCTTGGTCCACGAGTTCCGGATTGAGAATTCAGCTGGATTAAAGGTCTTATCAGAGGAGCTGATATACTGAAAGGGCAAGGCTTCCGGACGATAGGAACAATAGGATCAGGCCGACTCAGTGCCAGGGGGTGCTTGACGAAATATTACTTTTACGGCGGGGATTGACAAACAATGGTTAGCATGGGGCCTGCGACCAACAGGCAGATTGGTATCGCAGAGTTGTTGGGTAACAGGACACCGATGTGTAGACCAAAGAATCCATTAACCGGGTTCAGAACTTATTAAGCATATATAAAACAATATCTGGAGAACATAAATAAGATGCTTCACTTCAGGGAAGTACCCGAGACTCAAATCTGTTACAGCCAGAGTAAGCTTGAACTAAGCAAGCCTTGACTCTGACAATAGATACAATCTGTCGATTCAGACCATTCGGTCTGCCCAAGGAAAAGGACTGATGCCTATCTTCCTTTCACCCGTCCATACCATCGCGAATGCGCAAGAAGTTGGCATACCGCTCCAAAGTCCAGCGACGCGAGGCCTTGCCCCAGATAGCCATGGGCAGCGACGACATGATAATGACGAAGCTAAGAATACCAAGCTCGATGAAGGTATTCTGTAGACCGGTGTCAATCCAGTAGCTGCACACGAATGTGAAGATGGTGGCGAGGGTGTTGTTGATGACGGCGACACCAACCATGCCCTCGAGAACCATGTCGGGATAGCTGTCGGCTAGGTACGTGATGCTCAGATCACCAGCGCAACCGTAGCCGAAGCCGATAAAGCCCAGCGCGACGTAGGGAACAGGCCAGTCCCAACCATGTGCTGAGCCGATACCGAATAGCCACATGCCCAATGGGAAGATGATAACGCAGAGGGCCATGAGGTAGAGACGGAACTCGGCCTCCATAATGCCGTTGTTGCGCTTAGCCTTCCAGAGGATGAACCTGTCGCTGCAGTATCCGCCGTAGAAACAGCCAATGACACTTCCAATCAGACACGGAATGTTCATGTTGGCGACAGCAGAGTCGCTGTAGTTGTACGGTTCGTTCACCCAGTAATCCTCCTCGACGGTGAGGTAGAAGGACAGTGCGATGTTCTGCATTCCCCACTGAAGACCAGCGAACCAAACTGCGGGAAAAGAAAAGATGCGCATCGTGTGCCACAGGCGGTGGACATACTGTGTCAATCCCAAACCGCGCAAATTGGACGCTGGAGTGATCAGCGCGATGCGCTGCCAGTAAGACTTCTTGCGCGCGAATGAGGCCTCGAGTCTATTGCGCTCGGTCTCCTCTCGTCGCACTGCAGATGCAGTCTGAGAGATCGCAGCTTCTTCGTCAACTGGAGGCGATAGGTTCTTCTCCTCGGCATCCTTGGTGACGACATGGTCACCAGTAGCCGCGGGAATACCCTCAACATTGCCGCGGCTGGCGTCGCGCTCCTCAGTCTGGTGGAGATTGAGGTAGCGATTGCGCTCAAAGGCCGTCTCCTCAAGACCAAAGTAAAAGAGGACGAGGGTGAAGCCAGAGGCAATTGCGCCCATGTGGCCAATCCAACGCCACCCGACATTCTCTGCCAGATGGCCTCCGATCAAAGGACCGACATAGGTTCCAACCGTAGTGGCAAGGGTATACATACCCAGCGAAGTACCATTCTGGTGCTCGAACCAAATGTCCAGCAGAGACAACTGAACAACGGCCTCAGCGACAGACTCCGAAGCCCCGACAAAGAGCTGGGACCAAATCGTGTCGCCGGTGGTCTTCAAATGGCCGAACCAAATGTTGCCAATAAGACCCCATACCGTCCCTACCAAGTATAGAATTCGTCGTCCGTAAAGATGCGTCGCAGGCGAGCTGAGAAGCGTCCAGTATCCGATCGCGACAAAGAGCACACCAGCGCCCGTATTGAAAACATCGTAACTAATCCCATATTGTTCATTGACACCTGTGCTCGCAGCACCTGCGACATTGGAGGTGGCGGCGGTCAAAGCGACAATGTAGCACACGAGAAACGAATGCCAGGTCTTGCGCGCAAGACTCCAGTTCAATGGATCATTGGGAGACTTTGTCGGAGGGGGAACGAGGATGACATCGCCGTGCTTTTCGATACTGGCATCGCCGGAAGCGACGCTGGCGTGCTCGTCGGTGAAGAGACGTCGTGTGCCCGGAAGGACTTCATCGAGATCGCGAGCAGACGGAACGGCCATCCGCGTCGATTTGCAGTGGTACTTGGTAGTGGGGTCTTGTTAAGTCGTCTTGGGGCGAACGGCTCCTCGGAGCCGCATTCACACGCGTTAAGGGGGATAGGTATGGGTAAGCAGGATATCGATCGAGAGTCAGCAAGACATTGTCTGTATGCGATAGTGATTTCCTAGCAGGTCAGAAACAGAGTAGCGATCGCACAGAGAATGGGAGGGGAGGAAATTTTTTATATTATGCCCAAGGATCCATATCTTTCGGAGCAGTCCCCCACTAGAAAGTTCATTCCCATGTCGGGCCGCAATGGGGAGACCGGAGCGATTCCACAAAGGGCAGTGCGTCTGACAATTTGTGGTACGTTTGGCTGGGTAGAATTGAAAAGGTTTTAGCTGTTGATGTCATGGTGTGGAAGACGGCACACCACTTCCGCGATGGAGAGATAAGGTCGCGTGCGGGTTTTGCGCTGGTATTGGACGGATGATCCTTGGGGTAAGTAGCCGTCCCTCGGGGGGCAAGAAAACAGCGAACCTTGATATGGGGTACCAAAATAAACTCATCAAAAGTTGCCCTAAGCTTATACTATATTACCTAAGTCTTTTTGTCATTTAGGATCGAGGTTTTGTGTTTTATTTCCTCCCCTAGCCGTCTTTTCGTCAACGGTCTTCCCCGATGAGGTTCGGCGATCATTGTCAGTTTGAAGAGTAGTATTCTGAGTATAGGCGAAGCGATGCGACGCACGCGATAATACTTTCAGATTCATTGAAGCTGACGTTAGTGTACCTGTCTGTTCGCGAAAAATGTCCACTCCAGCAGCCAGTGACAAATGGGTTAAGTTGACTGATTAGTCACCTGCCGACTTCCATCCAAAGGTACGGAGTACTGTACCGCGCTCAACGGTCACGATCAAATGGGAGTTACCATTAGGTCAACTCCATTGGACCTTGGCTTGGACGTATCAAAGTCACCAGCTCGGCTCGTTGTCGCGATCGTGATGCAACCACATGCTTCCCCTTTTCTCGGGCATGGAAGAAAAAAAGCGCATGGCCCATGCCTTCTAGAAGCCAGGTCAAGGGCAAGGATTACTGAAGCCTAACAGCTCACCAAGTCAGCAGCATGATTCAAGATTTCTGTCAAAATTTTCATTCATGAAACGAATTACGTTGCGGAAAAGTCATGTCAAGCATTTCTACATCGCTCTCATAGATAGTTGCTATACATCATTGCTGTGGTATCAAAAATGTCCTGTTTTCCCATGATCCCATCTCAGCGCCAGCCCTAAACCATCAAAAAGTCCACGTTCAAATCCTTGAGTTTCTGCAACCAATTCATGCATCCATCATCGCCATTCTCATGCTTCCACAAAATTTGCAACGTATCAATCGCAGAGTATAGAAATCCCCATGGGTTGATTTGCGCTACCGCCTTCAATCGATCCATAACCCACGCCCGGCTCTCCGGAGTCGTCGCCGTTGTTCCATAAATAAAGGTGGGCCAGCCCGTGGCTTTGAAGTTTGGGTCTTCGTCAGGCTGTGGTAGGAGCGTCTCGTAAAGATCCTGGATGAGTGTTTTGGGAACTTGGTCTGGCATCCTGGCCCGTAGTGCGGGAGCTGCCTGGATGATGTAGAGACATGTTGCCAATCTGTGCGCGGAGCCAGTTCGGGCACTGCTCCAAAGGGCGGTTTTGCTGGCATCTGGCATTCTGTCCTTTGCCCATTTGAGGACATCGAGACGTTGTACCCGGTCTAGTAGGTTGGTGAATTCGATAAGCGCTTCATTGCTGGAGACGTTCCCTTGAGCTTCGGCATGTAAAAGTTGTGCTGTCTCGCGGAGGATGTCGAGAACTTCAGGGGGGCAGCAGAAGAAAGAGTTGTTGGTTCGCGACAATGTTTCTTTGACTTGATTTGGTGCAAATGATGCTGCCTGGGTGCCTGGTTGTGATGGGTTGAAAGACAAGCTCAACGTGCAATAGCTACGTGAGTCAGTTAGCATCGAGCCAGTCAGTCGGGAATTAATGTATCTCCACTTACACATAACAGTCCGCAACAATATAGTCTCTCAGAGTGGTGTCAGAGCCAGTATATGGTTCTATCATATTCAAAAGCTTCTTCGCACCCTCGAGATGAGGCCTCCAACTTTGCCACCCAGACTCAATGAGCTCTGAGTTGATGAGAAACAAAACAGTAGCAAGAATCACATCGGCTCCAATGGTGTCAATATTCCGTAAGGCATCGGGCATCATTTGCAGTCCTTTTTGTTTGGCAACGAGAGCATCCATAAGCAATTTCTTTGGTGCCTCTTCTCTTTCATATGAGTTGGGGCCTAACCATGATCTTGATAAATTGCACATATGAGATGCAGATACGGCAATGATAATTTGTTGCAAGAATGAATGCTCATTTGTGAGCTGCAAAAGATTTAGATATGGATTTCTGTTACCGTTGGTTTGGTCATCACCAACGAGATCCAGGCTAACTCGAGTTGAATCTGAGTTGAGGGTTAGCATCAGCATCATGAAAGACCAAGGTCTTGAGAAGTCATACAATAATTCAAGTACCATCTCTGGGAATGCGTCATATCCTGAAATAACGGATCGACCAATGTCCACGGAGAGTTTGACGATGTTGGTGAAGGGGGCGAAGGAGGGGACCATGGCTTAGTTTTGTTCGGAACAAATAGTTGATTTTCCTGAGGCGACACTAAACCCCATGCACCTGGCTCAAAGCCTTGAGTATCGAAGGAGCCCATTTGCATATCGGAAGATTGAACATCGGATTGCACATCAATAGTCATATCCGATTCACCTTGCTTGGGTAATCGACACACGGAGGCACTAGAACTCTGTCCGGCCAATTTACCGCGCGTGGCTACTGAGCCAGTCCATAGAAATAGGCGGCCATAGCCCAGGCATTCAACCCCCCTGGAAGCGCATTTCGAGCAGTGCGGGATGGACCTATCGCAGCGAAGTCTCGCACGGCGACAGCTGTGACAGGCTTTCTTGGCTACTTGGACGGTGGTTGATGAGATACTTTCGCTGTCGGGGTGCGAAGTTGACATCGGATAAGATAAGTAAGTGAGATGAGAGAGATTGAGGCCACAGACTGTAGCGTTGCCTGGATGCTTATTAAGATAACAGAAGCAAAACAAGGGGCGATTAGCGAGAAAAGTAGATGAGAGAGACAAGATCAATGGCACGTCGTGGGTAGGGTCTCGTTGTTGGTAGAAAAGGATATAATTTTGTTGATCCTGGGATCCTGGCAGCTGGTTTGTAAGATGTTTGGTTGATTTTTGTTAATTCCGAAGCCCAGGCTGGGGAATGTCAAAGAATCGAGGTTCACGGGTTGGTGCCTTGGGATTCAGGCCGTCATCTCGGCTCAAGCGGAGCAATGCCAGGCATAGCCACGGGGGAGGGTCTGGACCAGTCTATGCCCTGATCAGCTAGAGCTGCGTGCCTCCGCATGCTATCGTCGTCAGCTGAGGGGGGCTTTGACTTAGACACCTGCCAAAAGAGATAAATTCACTGCTTCAAGAGAGTTCGGCACGAGATAAAGGGAACTATCGAAAGTCTAAAGATAGCTATCATATCTCATGCCTCCCTATCTACCTAGAGCTATCAATTTCAAGCTATTTGAAATACGCTAGATATGCAGATGCGTGAAATGACATTGCAACTCGAAAATGAGTTCAAATTCGTTATGAGGCCCTTATCACCAGAGCCTTTTTGCACTGTCTTCCCAGTATGTGATCGTTGACCATGAGTTATGATTATGAGATAGAAACCGCCTTTGTGAAACATGAGTCCCTCTATCTTTAGGCCATTGGATCGAGTCCTGTCCGTACTGACCATGCAAAGACCAGCAACAATCGACGCGCCAGTTGATTGGCTTGAGTGATGCACCATCATCCATGCTGTGTTGCTCAGAACCAACGTCCGCTCAGCCTCGTTCACTTCCTCACCGCCAACATTTACACTGGCTGCAAAAATGACGAACTTTCAGAAAAACTCCAACGTGAGATTACTTGAATGTTCCGTCGACAGAGACGAGATTAGGCGAAGCTTTTATCGTTTTCTTGTCGATGGAAGCCTCATAAAATACGTTATCACGGCGCCGGGCACATTTCTCTGCGATCATCAAGACCGTACTTTCGAGCCTGTCCTTCTTGGGACTCTCTTCCCCCAATTCCCTCCCGTGGACTGGAATAATGGCCATGTTGTTCGGGACCCCGCTACAGGCGAGCCTTCATTTGTTAAGACCGAGACCGTGGAATTTCCTGAAGTACAGACCTGCTGGCATCCACTGAGGTTTAACGAGCTCGATTTTACTCGCCAACAACAATTGAGACAGGGAGTTCATGTTTCGACGCACCCTGATGTCAACGCTGGTAAACCTGTGCTAGTCAAATTTGCTGTTTGGCCATGGGAGGCTCATTATGCTGAAGCTGAAACTACAGCTTATGAATGGCTTCAGAACATCGAGGTCGTGCCCAAATTTCTTGGTCATGTTACGAAGGCAAAGATGGACGTGTTATCGGGTTTGTCACGGAGTTCGTTGAAGGCGCAAGACCTGCAGAGTCAAGAGACATCGAGGGATGCGAAAAGGCTCTGAAGAAGCTACATGAACTCAGTATCAAGATGGGTGATACTAACAAGTTCAATTTCCTGGTCCGCGATGGTCGCGATGTGATGATAGCTGATTTAGAGGCAGCTGAGCAAGGATGCTCGCAAGAAGAGCTCGAGGAGGAGATGAAGGGTCTCAAAGCATGTCTCGAAGACACTTCTTTCCTGGGTGGAGTGTATATTGTGAAAGAATGAGCGATCTCGCTTTTCTATAAGGGTTTCTATGCATGCATCCCTAACACTTTTTGCCAACATCGCAGTTCGACTCACTGCCGTCCTCTGAACCATCCATATATCGACCAAAAGCGTAAAGCTCAACATCTGTGATATCCTTACGAAACTCTTTCGCCACCGTACGTCGGAAATAAACCCGTTTAGCCCATTTATAACCCTCCGCCCCAGCAAAGAAAACGCCGACGGCAATGAAGATCACCGCCCATTCCCATGTGATGGGATTATGCATAAAGACAACATGGTTGATGACAGGGATGTAGAGTGTTGGTGGAATGAGAACAGTACTCAAAGTGACAGACCAAAAGAGAAAAGGATTCTTCCAGAGACGCTTGGTCCAGGCCTTGAAACTCCCGCCCTTTTCGAAGATCTCGGCAAAGAACGAACGACGGAAGTCAACGAGCTGCCAAGCAAAGAGGAGAAAGTCCCAAGTCATGGTGGTGAAAGCTGTTGATCTGGCTGTAAATACTGTGTCGCAGGAGGCAGAGTATTTGCTGTTGCAGTCATGTCCCAAGCCTTGGTCGTTGAAGCCGTAGAGAACGATGACTGAAGAACCAAGGATACTGATGAGCATGAGAATGCCATAGACTACGAGGTCAACTAGGAACTCTGGGGTGAAGACACCATACTTGAGCTATTCAATGCGTTAGTGATATTCACGCGTAGTGATATTCACGCGAGATTAAGGTAAAGTCCTGACTTACACTATGAGGTGGTCGACGAAGGATATCGGGACTCGCCTGCTCAAACCCAAGACCAGTCTCGGTAAATGCTCCAGCGACAAGCAACATCCAAATAATCTCGACAGGTGTCAAGACAAAGATAGAGACACCGCTTTCATCTTTGAAGGACAATCCTACCAGAAGACAGGTGACGAAAGCGACATTGGCAGCAAGAACGTGAAGGATGAACTTCTGGATATTGTCGAAAATCCGCCGACCCTCTTCAATGGCATTGAGGATAGAAGCAAAGTTATCGTCGGTCAAGATAATATCAGAAGACTCTTTTGCAACATCCGAGCCGTTGAGACCCATCGCAATGCCGACATCAGCGTGCTTCAAGCTAGGGCTGTCATTGACTCCATCACCAGTCATGGCAACGTAGCGTCCACGGCGATGCAAAGCCTCGATCATGCGAACCTTTGTCGTGGGAGAGCAACCGCGCCACGACAAGCGGTAACTCCGGCATAGCATCGAGGTCCGCATCTGAGAGGTGATCAAAATCATGAGCTGCCATGACCATTGTGTCGGCGACATCCCTCCTGACCATTCGCATTCGTTCTGGGGACGGGATGATAGCGACTTCAGCGGCGATGGCTCGTGCGGTTTCGGGATGGTCGCCGGTCAGCATGTGCACGCTGATACCAGCTTTCTGGCACATTTGCACACTGCCGCGTGTCTCGGGGCGTGGAGGATCATAGATGCCTATGAGGCCGCGGAATACCAGGTCCTTCTCGAACTCAGATCTGTCGATGGCTGATGAGAGATCTTCGGGGAGACCAGTGACGGGAGATCGACTAGCGAGGGCGAGGACTCTAAGACCAAGACGTGCAAATGCCTCCATGTTGGCCAGGATGGTTTCCTTTGCCGGTTCGTCGAGAGGCTCAATTCTACCAGATTCCTCCATAGATACGCAGCTGCTGAGTACCCGCTCGACTGCGCCCTTGGTGAAGATGTGCGTCTCTTTTGAAAGAGTATCTTGGAACACTACCGACATCTTCTTTACCTCTGAGTCGAAAGGGAATTCAGCGAGTTGCTTCCATCGTGGATTCTGGCCGGAAGATAAAGACATGCGGTTCCAGTTGAAGCGAGTAACAAAGACTTGGATGGCAATCTCCGTAGGATCACCTTGTACAAGCAACTCTTCCGTACCATCGTCCTTGTGTCCCTTCTCCACGACCGCGAGATTAGCGAGGGATGCGATGTCGAGATAATGCTTTAGTGCTTCGTTGGCAGCAGGTTCATCGTGGGGCCTGATGGAATGGGACTTTTCGTCCTCGCATTGTGCTGGCAGGTCAGTAGGTTGTACTGTAGTAAAGTTGATGTCCCCAACTTGGGGGTTGTATGGCTCGTTCGTAGATTCCACCGAGTAAGTACCGTGTCCTGGAAGCCAAGCCATTCTAACCACCATCTTGCCTTGGGTTAGAGTACCTGTCTTGTCAGAGCAAATGTCTATTCTTTTGTTAGTTATTATAGTCACCAACGCCATAAAAACACAAAAGACTTACTGGTGACTCCTCCAAGGGCTTCTAGGCTCTGCATGTTCCTCACAACAACCTTCCGACCCACCATCTGCTTCGTTCCCGCTGCCATTGTAATAGTCAAGACCAAGATCAGAGAGACAGGTAATGTTCCCACAGCTGTAGCAACAGCGTAAATTATGACATCTTTGCGTGGGTCGAATTTGTTGGCTGCGAGTACAATGATGGCGCAGACGATCGCGAAGCCAAAGACGTAGAGGAAAAGCTGTGATAGCTTCCTCTGCAGGGGAGTTCCAACGTTAACGCCCAGAAATTCGCCAATAACATCGTAGGTTGTGAGCAACCACTTGGCGACATGGGATAGAAACGATGCTTTACCATTCTCGTCACGTTTGACTTCCCGCCTCTTCCGTCCAGTGTCTTTCAGAGCAGCTGCAATAGCGCCTATCTCAGTATAAGCCCCAGTAGCAAATACAACGCCTCTACCACGACCCTTGGTAACGATGGTAGAGCTGTAGCAGACATTGAGGCGATCGCCCGGTCCAGTGTCGTCATCGAACTGCATCGTAGGATTCTTGCGCACCGGTAGAGACTCTCCAGTGAGCAATGCCTCGTTTGACTCGAAGTTGGAAACTTCAAAGAGACGAATATCAGCTGGCACAGAGTCACCCATCTTCAGATCTATGATGTCGCCCGGTACGATTTCGCTTGTTTGGATCGTGATTGTCTTCCCATCACGGAAGACGTTGGCTGTCGGGAGACTGAGAGACTTGAGGGAGTGGACGGTTCGAGCAGCTTGTAGGTCTTGGAAGAAGCCGATGACAATGTTGAGTAGGATGATGAGTGCAAGGGCGCCGCCTTCGATCCAGGCTTGTATACCGAAACTTGCAGCGAGGGCTAGAATCAAGACCTATAGGTGTTAGTCATCGACAGTGGGTGATAGTTGAAGATTGGTATTACCAAGGTCATGCAATTGCAGATCTGCTCAATGAAGATCTTGATGGGCTTCACACCCTCTTCCTCACCAAGATCATTGGGTCCATACTCAACAAGTCGTTGCGATGCCTCGGAAACACTCAAACCAGTAGCTGGAGTCGTGTTGAGCTCTTGGATAACCGTGTCAACTTGCAAAGCATGTGCTGGACGCGATAGCGGTTTATTGGATTGACCAGAAACATGATGCTCCATGTCCGGAGGAGCTGACTTGGGAGACATTGTCACCGCGACCAAAAGAGAGTGATAACTTGAGAATAGAAGCTTAAAGAGAGGAATTCCTTCTCGAGTCCTTGGCCAAGCAGCCTGACCTTATATGCTTGGAGGCTCGCATGGCAGCATTCATCAATTGCACCTTGTGGGGAAGCCAAGAAACGGTGCAGCCCTCACGACTAGACTGACCGAAGCAACTTTTCCCGTTGTCATTCTGGCCGCTTCGTCAACCGTCCAGTCGTAGCAGATTCCATGACAGAAAATGGGGCTCTGTCTTGGCCTCCACGGACTCCGAAAGTTCCATCACCCCGATCGAACTGTAGATCTACCGATTTTAAGTCTTAATATTCCGGTTCTAAGTCTTAAATTCCCGATTTGATGTCGTGTTAAGAGTCATAGTGGGAGAAAACGATGCGAGATTGGCTAGCGGGAACATTTACGCTTATACCGAGTCTAAACTGTAATAGTGAGCCAAGACTCCAATGCATTAGCGCCCTCGCTATCAACAACATTGGTCGGTGGGCTGTCCCCTCGGCCAGAGATCCATCGAGGGACGCTGTGAATTGCCTAAAGCGGTAAACGACAGCGGTGATGGAGAATCGCCGAGAGCTGTGTTCGTTTATGCTTATTCATAACATCTCGAATTCATGGCTATTTCTGCCTCTTGGGTCAGAATTCCGGAAGAAAAGTGGGCAATGTTCATTTCGTATCAGCTCCTGTGACTCTTTGTCTTTGAAGTCATACAAATGAGTCTGGGTATAGGTTATGAGGCTCCATTTTCCCATTGTTGGTCCATCGTTATTCCAGCAACATCACGAGTGAAAGGCGGAATTGATCCAAGTATTTCTGTTGCTCACGACTTATAGGAATTATTGTGTGATATCGTAAGTCACACCTCCTAGGTTTGGGCGAAGGAGTATGAAATCTTGCAGTTTCACTGCTGTTACATGCAGTAAGACATCAGATTGTTCAATATTCAAAGCGCATTTTTCTGTGGCCAGTCAATCAGAGTGAGATCATGCCGAAAATCATCTTTCTATTTCCGTCGTAAGTTTTGATTTATATGCGTGATGCAGCGACGAAGGTCACTCATCCGTGAGTCTTGAGTCGATTGACATCAGCCCAGCCGATGTTGCTTAATAATGCACCCAATGTCAGATGCACGCCCTTTGGACTCCTCTATATTCATTTTGGCAACTCTCTTTGTCCTTAACACTACCAAGCAACGAGAAAACTGGAACAGATATCAGTTAAATTTATCCAATCTCACTCTACGTAATATAACGCCATCATGGTCAAACTCCCGTCACCATTCGCCGAGATTCCTCGGGTACAGTTACTTTTCGACCGACCCTCAGACATCGAGCGATTGTCTTCCCTCACCTCATCTATAGATGGGGGTGCAAACCTATGGATAGCCCGAGAGGACCGCAACTCGGGCCTTGCTTTCGCCGGCAACAAAGTACGCAAGCTCGAATATGTCTTAGCGGACGCTCTCGCGCAGGGAGCCGATACCCTTGTGACTACGGGCGGACTGCAGTCAAACCACATGTGTCAAACTTCTGCCGCTGCGGCTCGACTGGGCCTCAAGGTGGGTTAGTCGCTAAACCTCATAGAAGCTTATTGACCGATTAAAAAGGTTGCTCTTTACCCAGCCAATCGTGTAGCATCCCAAGACGCTGAGTACAAGTATCTCGGCAATATCCAAGCAAACTCAATTCTAGGCGCTGAAACCTTCGCCCCAGACACCAGCGAAGAGACTGTGATCCAAATTCTCAAAGATCGTGGGAAAAAGCCTTATTCGATCCCAGCTGGAGCGAGCACGCATCCTCTGGGAGGCTTGGGCTATGCTCGCTGGGCATTTGAACTGCTTGAACAAGAAGCAAAGTTCGGCGTTACATTTGACGTCATCGCTCTTGTTGCGGGTTCCTGTTCCACGCTGGGAGGTATACTCGCAGGCCTTAAGTTGGCGCAAAAGCAGGGCATCACAGGGTCTAAGAAGCATCTCATTGGATTTTCGGTATTGCATCCGAAGAAAGAGGATGTTGTTGAAAATGTGTTGAGTATAGCAAGGAACGCAGCTTCAAAGATTGGTGTTTCCCCCGATGAGATCACGGAGGACGACTTTGAAATTGATACTTCTTATATCGGAGAAGGATACGGACAGGTAAACCAAAGCACAGCTGATGGAATGAAGGAGCTAGCAAGAATGGAGGGTATTCTTACTGATCCAGTCTATACCGGTAAAGCCTTCAACGGACTGCTCCATAAAGCCAAGAGCGGCGCACTGAGAGGCAAGAATGTTCTCTTTGTTCATACTGGAGGACAGGCTGTTCTTGGAGCTTATCCGCAGTTGAGATAGTTAGCTCGTATGGAACCGTTATCGAGACTGCCGAGGGAGATACCTCTAGGTAGTCGTAACCAAGTTTGCTGAATCATCATCCAACAGAATTATTCATGGTCTGAAGTATCGTAAGCGACCCATTGAGTCTGAGGCCTTTCAAGTTCATTAACATTATTCAACTGACTCTCCACTATTCTAAATAGTTTCATACAGTGATACATATCTAACCCTCAAAACATAAGCCCATGTCTTTCAAGATATCTTCTGCCCTAATATCAATTCCACCCGTTCTAACATCCTCAACTCCAAATCCCAGGAACATCTCGTCGCCAATGAATCCATGATACTTCTGATCACGGCTCTTCCAGCTCATAGATGTCACATAAAACATATCTGAAGTCTCCTTCTCGGGATACTTCTTTCGGCCATGAATCCAAATAGGCTTCCTTGACATGGCATGAATCTCAAAAGGAGCCTGCTGCTTGAATAGCATAACATACGGCTCGTACACACTGTGATAGTTGAAATAGGACTTATGCTGGTATATCACCATGATGAAGGTGTTGCTGTCATCAGGGACACAAGAGGGTTCGTCTCTGCGACACATGGTGACTTTGAGAGAATTGGTGGTCTGGTGGATGGACTCGAGGTCGGCTTGGAGTTTGGGGAGATATTTGGCCAGGCATTGCTCATCGCCAGCTGCATTTGGTGCAAGATCAGGACCAGCTGAGCCGTCAGGGTTCATTTGGGCAAATACCCTAGTAGGCCTGATGTCGTAGTGTGTATACATGTTGCCGGCGGAATCCCAGAAGAGGAACCAATTCTTTTCAACCAGATTCCAAGGCAGTGGTCTTTGAAGCTCAGTCCCGATTCTGAATAGACCCAAATTTTCCATATCACCCGACCAGCTTGTGAGCGTACGAAAGTCCTGGACGAACTGGCCAAAGCAAGTGTGCATTGAGTTTGAGCCATACGTCGTGTAAGGCCTATCAGGGCCATAAAACACGCGTGCGTCGTGTGGACCCATGTTCATATGGAAATAGGACATGTCGCCTTCACATTTGTCTCCTCCCACAGTCGCAGTGACAGGCAGAGTAGTGGGTGAGTTCAGACATCGAAGGACGCCGTCTTGAAATGCAGCATTGCAAACAAGCTCAGCAAACCAGAGGGAATTCCCGCCTTCTTGCAGCCATTGAGCTACGACAATCCATGTGTTTTCCAGGGTAGGATGGGGGATGAGATTGGGGTTGAGAGCAGTGAAGTCTCTGAAGTCAATCTCAAAGAACTTCTTGTCTTTGGTAGATAATGAGAAGACTTCAATATGTGTTTCGCTGACATCTTGAGGAATGATGCCCTCGCCGAAAGGTTTGTCTTCTGGTGTATCTGTCTTGGCAGCGGGTGACGATTGAACCGGTGATGCTTTTGTTGTAGATGGTTCCTCGTCAGCCAAGAGTTCTTGCTCATCCCCAGGTGACTTCTTCAGCTGCGATGGAACCCATCCTTGAACTTGGGCAGGGAAAGATGACGGATCAAGATAGAGCTTTAGAGCAAAGACAACAAGCAGAAAGAGTGGTATCACGAATAGCACCAGCTTTCGAGAATCTCGGACGAGCATCTTGAAGCATTCAAGGCACGTCGTAAAGAAACGAATGTTTCGGAGAATGGACTTTGATGCAGGCGGGGTCTGGTGAAGCCCTTGAACGATAACAATGCAGCTTTGATTGTGACTGTGACTGCGCCGTACGTCATTTAACTAATCCTTTTTTGAACCATACTCCGCGGACAGGGGTCAAATCGTAAGATGACCCTTTACGCCGAAGAGGAGCTGAGAGATTATTCACGCGGGAGATGCGGAGTCTGGAGTCTGGAGATGGTGACAATCATGCAGCCACGGCAATTGGCTTTTTCCTTAGAGACCAATGACATTTCAAGGACCCTACACAGCTGAAGATAAGTCAATGGGGAAAACCTGGCAGATGCCAGATTGTGACATTCAATGTCGCCGCAATTCGACGTCGACACATTTTTCATATGCATGCCGAGGCTGCTGAGGTACTTTTGCGGGGTGACATTGCACTAGCCAACGGCGCATGTTCCTGAACAGGGGATACTTTTTTTCTGATCGTGGAGGTGTGCAGATCTTAGTCGCGGGAGCGGGGATTAGCGTAATGAGAAGAGGTTGGGGTTCCTGACATGGCATGGCTTGGTAATACGAAGCCGTTGCCTTGTTCAACGGCAATCTCATGCAGGTGACCCTCCATCTTCTTGGGCGGTGAGCCGAGAATCACATGAAAGCAAAAGAGAGCATGCGACATTATGCCCCAAATCGATCTGACATCGAGGTCTGAGGGTAAGGTACTCTGTAGATATGCTCAGATCTGACAGTGGGAGAGCTGAGACTAGCATGGCAATGACACATGTGGTGTTACCGAAAAGAATTAAGCTTGAATTTATTCTGCATCAAGATCTATGCTACGCTTTGGCCTGCTTGCTAGTTGGATCCCCCAACGCCTTCTTATAGAACCACGCTGCAAACTTGACGCTGGGCGTGTCGATAAACCGCGTCACGACGTCAGCTAGCCCGAACGTCAAAGGCACGAGAATCAGCTGAGGGAGGAGAAATGAGAGCTCCAGTCCCACGGGTCCAGACATCGGCAAGGCTAGCTTGTTTGCCCAATGGGGAATATTCTTCATGATCTCGTCGTTCTGCCATCCTGCTGCAACGTAAAGTCTCTCGCCAATAGTCCACAACACAGGACCGTGGACGAGATATAGAGCAAACGAGATGCGTCCAAGCCATTGGCAGAACCTTGTCTCGAAAAAGCTCTTCAGCCAGAAGATTCTGGGGATAGATGCAACTAAGAAGACAGCTGCGTAGAAGAGGTAGAACCATTTATAGTCAAACACTGCTTGAGGTTTGAACCATGAAAGGTAGTAGAAACCCCTGTTCTTGGCAAGCTGCTCAACATTGCTGTTCTCGGATGGCACTCCACCAAGGAACAAGCTGAAGATTAGGAGATGGTAAAAGATGAACTCCTTGGCAGGTTCCAGACGTGCCATCCAGCGGGGCAAGTCGCCCTTGCTGGCAAGAAGATCCAGATCACAGAGGAGCATACCAGCCGTGAACATGGAGTAGAATGAGCCATCTGCAATGTACATAAAGTAGAAGATCAAGCCCACCTCACACCAGAGACGAGCGTTCTTCGAACAACGAGAGAACGCCATCTGTGCTGTAAAGATAACGACAGAGCCTTTGAGTTCAATGGGGATAGACCATAGGTGGCGGTTGTAGGTCAGCCATGGCTCGCCACCTTCTTTGAAGACGAAGCTAAAGTTCTTGAATTCATAGTAGAAAGCCCAAAGCTCGTCGTACCAGCTCTTTTGCTGCGTCATGATTCGTGTCCAAACGCCAAACATGTGCAAAAATGTGATGTAGATGAGCATAGCCATGATGATAGGGAGGTAAAGGCGAATCCAGCGCCTGAAGAGGGAAGATGCTATGACATCGCCCAATTGTGTTAACTCTCCAGACTGAATTAGTCCCATTGGCTTGAGCGACAGAACGTAGCCTGAGATGATGAAGAATGTCGACACAGCATAGTGGCCGCCTGTGAAGAAATGCCTTATGAAGGGAAAAGCTGCGAAGTAATGCTTTCCTCCGTAGCCAAAAGCATTCTCGAAGACTGTGTTCTGCTCAATGATGCCGTGTGCCCAAAGTTCATGATGATGGATATATACAAGCAGAGCCGCAAAGCCTCGAAGACCGTCTAGGTAAGCTGTTGGACGGAGGTTCTCTAGAGGTCGCGTTCTGGCGCGAATGGCGGATCTGGTGGTGTTGATGATGTGTTTCAGTTTGCCGCCTGCAGCCGCTGGTTTCCAGTCTGCGTAGGTCTTTGCAAGTGTCCAGTCTGAGCCTGAGTCCGTCTTGACCTCATCCCAGTCGTCGCTGTCAAGGAGACCACTTGTTCGAGGCGACATTTTGAACACAATTTGAGGCTTTGAGGCAGAAAGTTTTGACAATTCAAGATGTTTTCTGTCTGTTCAATTGATGAAGACGAGGGGCCTGATGTACTCCGCAACTCCCGACATGCGACTCGGAGAAAAGCCCCAACTAAGAGTCACTAGCCGAGGAAAGCATGTGTAAAAATATGACAAAAACAAAAAGCAAGGCCCTTGAAGATGGGGTAATTATCACGAAGCAGGGATTGGGACTTTTGGTGCGCAGAGACCCAACCGCGTGAAAAGAGGAAATCATCATCTCGATGGAGGCATATCTTCGCTCTCATGACGTTGCACCGTTGGTGATGTTACATTCATTCCGTAAAAGCGCCTTTAGGAACAATCAGCGGAAATTCGGCAGCCACGGTGAGTAATTAGCTCAACCAACAATGAAGATTCGTGGGTTAGGGCGGGAGGCTTGTATGATTAGGGAATGGTTCGTGTGCGGGGATTGGGAGACAGGGGCTATATCCGAGGCTCGTTCCCCGGATCACAAGCCAAGACGGGAGTTGTATGCCTAATATCAGAACGAAGCTATTCTATCCATGGGTGGTTTGACGTTAGACTTGTTCTGCAAGGCACATTAAAGCCACAATGTCTGTGGTATGTTGATCTCGACACTATCGAATACGGTTTATACACACGTGCGACCTATTCTTAGAGTTTCACTACGGGTATACTATAGCTGGACTGCCATGGAGACAACTCCTCACAACAAACAACCTCACTTTCTGATGCATCACCAAACTCACCAACCAGTCAATTACCCCATGCCCCCATCACATCCCCCTCCCCAGAAGCAAGGCCTCGTAATACCCCAGGCCGCTCCCAACCCACCTCCACGATCACCCCCCCCCCCCCCCCCATCCTACGGAGGAGCTGCCTTTCCTGGAAGTTCTCTACTCGACCCCTGCCGAGATGCACAACAATCACATGGGGTCAGCCATGGATTCACTCTCCACAATCCTTCTTCGGTCCTCTTCCGCAGCTGCAAGACGGTAATTTGATAAGAAAACGTCCCTCTCGTCTTGTGAAAAGGTCCGTAGTTCTTTTCTTGGTAAAAGCTTGGTTACGTCGAGTTCCACTTAAGGGTTCTAGGGCTCAGCTACATGTTGCATTTTCCATCTGCAGATAACTCTTTTTTTGTTTTTCTCTACTCGCTCAGTGTCTCTTCTGCTTTGTCTGCAGAGAAAGCTTCTTGCCTGTGAATACGTCTACTGGTCATGGCGAGTGGCCCTCGTCGAAATATCCCGTCTAATCTTCGTATCCCTCCTACCACTGTTGAGTGGACCGTTACAAAGACCGACAGCCACGATACCAAGATGGGCACTCCATTGGGCTCCCCAACTCTAGCAGCCTCGACGGCAAAGTTCAGAAATAAGGTCCCAGCCCAGATGCAAAGATGTATACCACTGTACATGGCATGTGTCATTGTCCTCTTCATCATCCTTAACTTCGACATCTTCTACTCTATACCCAGCCCCCTCGGCATGTTCCGAAAAGAAAAAGAGATTGTATCAACACCATCACGCTTTAGCACATTTCCACAAAAGATCTGGCAAACGTGGAAAGTCGATCCATTAAACTTTGAGGATCGTGACTTGATTACCTCAAGGACGTGGGTTAATAAGAACCCTGGAATGCGATATGAAGTTCTCACAGATGACAATGAGCTTGCGTTTGTGGAGGAGCACTTTGGTGCGGGGAGTGCGATAAATCGACCGGATATTGTCAGGTTTTATAAGAGCATCAACTTGCATATTATCAAGGCTGATCTATTGAGATACATGATCATGTACGCTCAAGGAGGTGTCTACGCAGACATTGACGTCGAAGCGCTGAGGCCTGTGCATCGTTTTATCCCCGAGCGATATGACGAGAGGGATATTGACTTGATTGTCGGTGTTGAGATTGATCAGCCCGAGTTCAGCGATCATCCTATCCTAGGCAAGAAATCAAAGTCTTTCTGCCAATGGACTATCATTGCAAAGCCTCACCAGCCAGTCATGCTGCACCTTATCGAGCATATCATGGTCTGGCTCAAGGCTGAAGCAAAGAAACAGAAGGTTGCTCTTGGGGATATCGAGCTTACCTTTGATCAAGTCATCAGCGGCACTGGTCCTTCTGCCTTTACAGGAGCTTTGCTGGAGCAGATGCGCAAGAACCATCGCGGTGGAAAGGTCACATGGGATCTATTCCACAACCTGGATGAGTCCAGAGTTGTCGGACGGGTTCTTGTTCTCAACGTCGAGGCCTTTTGTGCTGGACAGGGCCACTCAGACTCTGGTAACCACGACTCTCGTGGAGCTCTGGTTAAGCACCACTACCATGCCTCCAATTGGCCCAGCAAGCATCCTCGCTATCGTCATCCAGCATACGGTCAGGTTGAGGACTGCAACTGGAACGTGGAGTGCGTGAGGCTCTGGGACGAGAACGTGGCTGAGTGGGACAAGCTCTCGGAAGAAGAGAAGAAGGTGAAGATCGAGCAGGCCAAGAAGCCTGATCTTGGTCTATGACCTGACCTGCAAGAGATTGATTGATATTTAGAAGTGCCCTAGAGATCGGCGTTGAGTTTGAATTTCGGAAACCGGATACCTGAGGTCGTATAAACGCGTAATTGATGACAGATGAATGAGACAAGTTAAACTCTATAACCGCCTGATCAGGCCACTGTCCAATGATTGCAACCCGTGAAAAGTGCCGTCTCTATATAACAAGTCTCGCATTCCTTGCATCTGCGACCGTAGCTTGGCGCATGTTCTAGGAGCCGAGGCATCGACAAGGGTAGACCAACTCTATTCGGGGTGATTCAACCCCGCGCGTCCCGAACCTCCGTCCTCATATTCTGCGCGTCTGCGCCGCTTCTTCTCTCTTTTTCAACAAACATAATCATTGAATTCTAAATCATGGCTTCTCAAGAGAAACAACCCGTCATCATCGTCGGCGCTGGCCTGGCTGGCCTTGTCGCTGCTTTTGAACTCTCAGAGCGTAAAGTCCCTGTTCTGTTGGTCGATCAAGAAAATGAAAACAACATCGGCGGACAAGCTTTTTGGTCGCTGGGTGGCTTGTTTATGGTCGACTCTTCGTATCAGCGAAGAATGGGGATTAAAGACTCGAAGGAGCTGGCGTACAGAGATTGGATGGGCTCGGCGAGATTTGATCGTGAAAAGGAGGATTACTGGCCTCGTAAGTGGGCCAAGGCCTTTGTGGACTTTGCCGCCGATGAGATGGAGGATTATGTCAGGGCGAGAGGCCTTGGCTTCTTGATGAATGTCGGATGGGCTGAGAGAGGTGATGGCACTGCAGATGGCCATGGAAATTCCGTCCCAAGATTCCATGTCAGTTGGGGCACAGGACCGGAGGTCGTCAAGATCTTTGCAGACCCTGTCAAGAAAGCTGCAGAGAATGGCATCGTCTCCTTCAAGTTCAGACACAGAGTTGATGAGCTGATCATCGACGACAACGGGCGTGCTGTTGGAGTACGAGGCACAATTCTGGAAGATGATGATGCTGCCCGTGGCGTCAAGTCGAACCGGGTCGAAAAAGACAAGTTTGAAATTTACGGCTCAGCAGTTGTCGTTTCTTCAGGCGGCATTGGAGGAAATGTCGATGCCGTCAAGGCTGCATGGCCTGTGGAGAGGTTAGGTCCCAAAATCCCTGAGACCTTTGTCATTGGTGTTCCTCATCATGTCGATGGACGCATGATTGGCATATCCGAAGAGGCCGGTGCCAACGTCATCAACCGCGACCGAATGTGGCATTACACCGAAGGTCTTCAGAACTGGAACCCTATCTGGCCAGACCATGGTATCAGAGTCCTCCCTGCCCCTTCATCTCTCTGGCTGGATGCAACTGGCAAACGACTGCCACCATTCCTCTATCCAGGTTCCGATACCCTTGCGACGTTGAAGTATATCTGCAGCACAGGATATGACTACACCTGGTTCATCCTCGACCAGAGCATCATTGCCCGCGAATTTGCCCTCTCTGGCTCAGAGCAGAATCCCGATGTGACTAATAAGAGCATCTGGTTGCTTCTCACTCGAATCTTTGGCAAGAAAGGCACCGTCCCCGTCCAGAACTTTCAAAAGCACGGCAAGGACTTTGTTGTCCGCGATAACCTGGAAGATCTAGTAGTCGGTATGAACGAGCTCGCCAAGAAGCGCAATGGTCCACTGCTGGAGTTCGACGCTATCAAAGAGGTCATCGAAACAAGAGACGGCCAGTTCAACAACCCATACTCCAAGGACGCTCAAGCAATGCTTATCAACAACGCGCGAACATACTGGGCTGATCGCCGAAGCCGAGTTGCTCCACCTCATAGACTTCTTGATAAGGCTCATGGACCTTTGATTGCTGTGCAGATGAACATCCTCACGCGCAAGACATTGGGTGGTATTGAGACGAATCTGGATAGCAAAGTCATGCGAGCAGACGGTACACCGTTCCCTGGATTATACGCAGCTGGTGAAGTTGCGGGCTTTGGTGGTGGAGGCGTTCATGGGTACAATTCTCTTGAAGGAACGTTTGTTGGAGGATGTATCTTCTCGGGACGTGCTGCTGGAAAGGCTCTTGCTCGTGAGATCTTGGGCGAGAATGATTCAGATGGAGGAGAGCTGAAGAAGGTGAACTCTCACCTCTGAGCTGGTGATCAGGAAGGTCTTCTTTGTTTTGGCTTGATTTTAGCGCATTTTCTAAGTAGAGATACGTTTGATACTGATATAGGATCAGTATGAGTATGACATGACATTCCTCTTGTTGCCAAGACAGTTGTCCCGATACACACACGCCGTGAGACCAGCGTTTCATTCATCTGCAAGTAACAGAACAGCTGTCATCATGCTGTAAGAATTTTATCTGTAGATGTAACCCGACCACATGTACGTATCTGAGTCGTCATTACTATTCAAATCATTTAGAACCGCATATTGGACTTCAGTGAGCACCAAAATTTCATTTTTTGGACACTTCAGGGTAGTCAACATCCGAGTCCATGACTGAAACAACATCGGCCGGCATGGCCCTACCCGAAGCCAAACCTCGGAGTGGCGCTTGAACCCATGGATATCCATGGCTAGGGCTGACTGGTTACAGGGATCATTGGGTGTCTAAGCTCCAGCTTCGGCCTGGCTAGCTTGAATCGCGTGGCTTGGTGAAATTGTCCCTCAACGGCGGCGACTGTTTATTTCTGTACAATACGGTTGATTTGAAGCTTTAGACGTAAATATAGGCTTAATTACAGTATCAAATGTATCTATATAGTGATACTGGTCAGTGGCGCAACTCATTGATCCGAAAACTATCCCCCGTCGTGTATCTCAGCATATCCGTGCTATCGCCACTAACTCAACTTCAATTTCCCGTCGGTGCAGCCTCTCTTATAAATCCGCTCCTAATCCACGCCATGGAATTAATTTTGGTATCAGAAGGATCCGAGCTAGTGGTCTCGAGTGTAAGAAAGCGGAACTCCTGTCTATAATCTCACCGTCTCACTGGACAACACCCCGGCCCCCAAAATTTCCCCTTCAACGCTAAGACAGGGATCTTCGCCCATCGGGGCTGAGTGATGAAACAGAGACTGAACTGAGTAACTGAGCGTGGTGGTGTCTCTCCCTCTACTGCTTTTTCTCTTCTCTGCTTTTATCATCTTGGTCTGCTGATGACTGGGTGACCAACAGAAAACTCGTGATAGCCTCTTGTTAAGGATCGCGAGGCTGAAAAGTTCTGATATTCCTTGAGAGAAGCTCTATAACGATATGATGATCGCCTTCCTACCCTTCACCGTACTTCTGGGCAGCTTTGCCGCCAGAGTTGCTGCTGACACCAGTTTTATCACTCCTGGAGGATCTGGTTCGTCGGGATGGAAGAACAACCCAACATACGATGTCGATGATAGCATGAACGTGGAATGGAATACGGACCTTGAAGAGACCAATCTATTGCTCTGGCAGGACTATCCCCAGGCGGGCGGCGGCACTCAGTTCTTCGTCCAGCTCAAAGGTAACCACGCACGCGTAGACTATTCGAGGTCCCTGTCGACTAACATCTGATGCCTAGAAAACACAACATCAACGAGTTTTATCTGGACAGTCAACTTTGGCGGTTTCTCTACAGAAGTTGGTGACAACCGCGACGCTGTTTTCCATTACTCCCTCTTTAAGTCTGGCACAAACGACATCGTCGCCAACTCAGCTGCGTTCAACGTCACTGTCCCCAAAGACGAGACAACATCCGCCTCTCTTGCTTCAACAACCGCCCTCCCAAGCCCTTCATCGACCGGTGCCCTCTCTGAGACGACAACGACCGACGCTACGACCGAGACAACAACAGACACTTCCTCAGGCAAAGATGATGGCGGCCTCTCCACTGGTGCTGTGGCTGGCGTGGCGGTCGGCGCGACCATTGGAGGTATTGCCCTACTCGCCGGTGTAGGCTTTCTTCTCTGGCGACATTTCCGTAAGGGCAAAGGTGCTACAGCTGGAGGATACGCGCCGCCCAGTGAGATGCCTGTTGGTGCGCAGAACCAGCCTGTGCATGAGTACTACAAATCTCCCACGCAACAGGCACCCGCTGAGATGGCTGGTCAGCCTTGGGTTCACCCATCACAGAACGGATACCAGGGACCCGGTGGTATTCACGAGGCGCCTTAGTTCATGCATGAGATGGACGTAGAGGGGGGCAGCTGGGTGCAAAAAGGTTTCAAGATGCTGTATAGCAAAGCATGGAGTTGATTGGTTCAGCCGGTTATATGTTTCTTAATTACCCATTTCGACACCAAGAATTTATTTAACAATACCCTTACTTCACTGAACTAACGAGTGTGACATGAAAGTAACCTTCGACACGATATTTCACTCGGAAGTGAGGCATCAACACCAAATTACCCAAAATAGCATCAACCTAGTTCCCTTCAACTTTCTTCTCCAGGTCCTTGGCGAGTCTCTTCTCCCTCTCCCTAATATCATCTGTCAAACTATCCCCAAAGTCATCCAACTCAGCAATCTTCCTGACCGTAACCTCACCCTCCTTGAAAGGAATTTTCTTCGCCCAACTAACGGCTTCCTCGCCGTCTTTGGTCTTGAGAACCCACCAGCCACAAACGTGACCTTCTTTCACAATATCAAAAGGCCCCTTGGTGACCTGTGCAGGACCACCCATGGAGTATGTAACACGGTAGCCATCTTTGGTTGGACTGAGGCCATCGGCTGAGAGAAGAACGCCGGCTGCGTGAAGCTCTTCGTTAAAGGTGGTCATTTCCTCAAAGATCTCGGGCCCAGCGGAAGCTGGGTTTTCAGCTTCTGGAGAAGCTTTGATTAGGATCATATATCGAGGCATGGTATGTGCTGGAAAGTATGAGATTTGAGAGCTGATGAACAATTACAGAAACGAGGTTCTTTGAGTTGCAGATTCAAATGGGAGCACGCCCGTCTTTGTACGAGTTTCAGCCCTTCCCATAAGACGTGGTAAGCTGAGGCGCTTTTGGACCAAGACTATTGGCGAGACTTCGTCCATAGTCACCATTGCGGTGACTCGAAGTTAAAAACATAGGACTATACCAAGCTCAGTGGCGTTCACGATCCAATGACAACAAAGCAATGACCTGTTGCTGCCTGTTGCGAGGAAGAAGCGGAAGAATGATAGTAATTGCAAGATAAGCAAGTTTCTTGCTGGACGAGAGCTCGGTGAGTTTCTTTTATCCGTAATGGCACTCATGAAAATGTTCCGCAAGCTATGGGACCTTTCTTCACGGGCATCGTGAAGTATGGGGTATGATACTAAAACGCCACAGACGTGTTAGGCTTCGTACTTCGTATACCGATAAACAAAACCAACAAAATTTTCTTTATTATAATTCTCAAATTATCAAAAAATCTAAAATTCAGCTTTCATGAGTTCTTGTGTACGTGATGCTGTATGCCTTGACAGTCATGATGGCATGCTGTTGGACATCGGTTGAACTTTCACCAGCTAAGATACAGTATACATGACATAGCCAATCCAGTTGAAGTGTTGCTTCATAACATTGGTTCAAGGTGAGCTTTTTACAGCACTCGTAGTTTAATGTTCTAGTACACTTTGGTGGACCGTGGTAGACTTATGCCGTATATACTGTATCCTGCATCTCACAAACCATGATTCTGATATTGGCACTAACATCATAAAGTGGTCTGTATCGAGAAACTCGTATCTGTTGTATGAAGAAAAGAAAAAAATCGTGTAATCTTTCGCATCATTCAGCTCCTAATGACGTGCTTGGCTGAAGCTCAGATAATGGGTCGACATGTCGATTTGTGTGGGCATGGTAAACCAAGATAGGAAGCTGGAGCGATTATCCTTGATCAATCACTCCACACAACGTGGGACCTGTTGGCTTTAAATGAATAGGATGCCATGTCGACATTTTCTTTTGGTCAGATCAAAGATATAAATATTACACCCCACCAACAGGTTACCATGACGGCTACTTTTCATGCTAAATCGCTTGCTCACTTGTTGAACTATGGCAGATGACAAGGCCATCGAGCCATCTCCCATTGGGGCTGATGAACCAGATTCTTCTGACAACTCGGTCAAAAATACCCATTCCGATGTAAACGACATATCAAAGCATGACCATCATGTTCACAAAGACGGGGCAGATGCTGCCCTTGACTTGTTGAATGAAACGGGAGGAATCAGTCAACCTTTCGATGCCAAAGCCAGCAAACGACTCATCCGCCGCATCGATACTCACATCATGCCTCTCATTTGTACCGTCTACTTCTTACAGTACATCGACAAGACTGCAGTTTCTTACGCAAGTGTTACCGGCATCCAACAATCAACTGGTCTCAAGGGGAATGAGTTCAACTGGGTCGCTTCGATTTTCTTCTTCGGCCAACTCGGCTTTCAGTTCCCTACTGTTCGTCTTCTTCAAGTTTTCCCTCTTGCCAAGTACGTGTCAGTCAACGTTACACTATGGGGTGTGACTCTCGCTTGTATGGCTGCATGCCATAATTTCAGCGGTCTCCTGGCTTGTCGATTCTTTTTGGGTGCCTTGGAAGCTGCTATTGTTCCAGCGTGGGTCCTTTTCACATCCCAATGGTACACTAAAGAAGAGCAAGCTTTTCGAGTCGGTATCTGGTTCTCAGTCTGCGGTGCGGCTCAGATGTTTGGTGGATATTTTGCTTACGGTGTTGCAACGCATGTTGGCAAAGATCCAGATGCTGCCTTGAAAGGATGGCAAGTTATCTTTCTCGTTCTTGGTCTTCTCACTGTTGTGGTCGGAATCAGTTTCTGGTTCATCATGCCAGATTCTCCTGCCGTTGCTGGGTTCCTGGCCAAAGAGAAGAAAGCCATGCATCTTGAGCGTATTCGAGGAAATGTGCAGGGCATTGGTACGCAGACGTTCAAGTGGGCTCATGTCAAGGAGGCTTTGACTGATAGCATGACTTGGCTATATGCCTTCTGGGTCTTTGCTGCAAACATTCCAAACTCTATTGCTACCAGCTTCGGAAATATTCTTGTCAAAGGTATGGGATATACCAACGAGGAGTCTCTGTTACTGGTCACTCCCCTCGGAGCTTGGGAGATAGTCTTCCTAATCGGCCTGACTTACGGAGCTATGAAGACAAGACAACGGTTGTTCTTTTGCATAGCTGGTCACATTCCTGCCATCATCGGAGCCATCTTGATGGCAACCACAGAAAAGGTTCCCGCCCTCATTGGATATTACACAACTGGAGGCATTCCCATTGGCTGGACTACTATTCTCGGACTACAAAGCTCAAACGTGGCTGGCTCTACCAAGAAAATCACCGTCTCATGTATCGGAACTATCGCATATACTGTTGGAAACATCATCTCACCTCACACATTTCAAGCTCGTGATGGGCCACGATATCTTCCCGCCAAGATCTCCATCTGCATCATTTACTTCCTTTGCACTATTGACTTGCTAGTCATGAGATGGGTCTTTGATCGAAGGAACAAGAAGAGAGATGCTGAGAAGGCTGCGCTAGGCGATCAGTACAGAGTCGAGGAGAACCACGAGTTTCTGGATCTGACGGATCTGGAGAACAAAGAGTTCCGCTACGAGCTGTAGAATAATGCTACCAAAATCAGAAACTTTTGGACAAGACTTTATGAGTCTACCTCTAATGTAATTCTCATGTAGCTCGAATGCAACGAGACATTATGTAGTCTATTCATTAGCATAACATAAAAGTAAGGGGACCATGCTATCATATCCTGCAGCCTATGGACTTAAGTAAGTCGAGTTGCAGGGCTATCTCCAGCAATTTCATGACTTGGCTTTGCCTGAACGTTGGACAATCTTGCTACTGGCATTTTTAATTCTGTTGATCCTTTTGAGACTACTTTTAGGCATATCTACTGTGGAATCTTGTGCTCACTTGCAGGCACGCCAGCAGCCCACCTATACTTTGAAGCAGCATGCTCATCAAGAGGATACTTCTGTCCAGGAAGTCCATAGAAGTTCTCTCGGTAGCTGCCACCAGGTACTGCGTAATCGTCCCAGAAGAGACCCCTTGATCGAAGTTCAGGGAGCAGCAGTTCGATGATATCTTTGAAGGTACCCGGGAAAAGAACATATCCCTCCTCATAGTTAGTAAGGCCCCATGATTAGAGGTTTATGAACTTACAAAGTTGAACCCATCGACGTCTGCCTCATCAATCCAGACTTGCAGGCTGTCGGCTACCTGGGAGGGTGTACCAACGAATAGAGGTCCATTGCCTCCGAGGCTGACATGCTCGGCGACAGTATGCTTCGTCCACTTTGAGTTTGCGGGTGAGAACTTGGCATAGCCTTCTACAGTTGATCTGAAGAACCATATGAGTTGAGGCACTTTGGGATTATGAGGACGAAACTTACCTGACAGCGTTACTCTCAACCTGTCGAAGCTCCTCATCATCACCGTACTGGTTCAAGTCCATACCAGTCCATCCGCCGAACAACGACAGAGCGCCTTCAGTCGAAGCATACTTCTTCGCTTCGTTATACTTAGCCAGAGCTTCCTCCTCAGTCTTGCCAAGAATGGGGGTGACAAGAGCGAGGACCTTGATGTTGTTTGGATCTCGGCCAAACTGTTCCTTCGCAACTTGTCGGATATCTGCAATGTTCTTCTTACACACTGCAGGTGCATGCGCAGAAGTAAAGATGGCCTCAGCATGCTGAGCTGCAAATGCTTTACCTGGCTTGCTGGCTCCTGCTTGAAGAAGCAGAGGTGTTCGCTGCGGGCTGGGGTCCACGACGTGAGGACCGGGAACGTTGAAGTATTTGCCGTTATGGTCGATTTGACGAACAAGGGCGGGATCCGTGTAGATACCTCGCTCACGGTCTAGCTTGACAGCGTCGTCACGCCAGGATGAGTTAAAGAGCTTGTACATGACTTCCATGTATTCTTCGGCCTGGGCGTAGCGTTCATCGTGCTGACTATCATCAGAAGCTGGATGACTAATTCGAGGAGATCACTTACAGCGAGTTGAACTGGATGGCCAAGGTTGCGAGCGGCTGAGTCTAGGTAACCAGTAACAATCTGTAAATCTTATTAGTGGTGACCGTGAAACGAGACTCGACGTTCTTACGTTCCAGCCCAAACTGTTGAGAGAGTTAGCTTGATTTCACAGTGTATTAAAGGAGACTTGCCGGCCCTTGGTGAGGTGATCGACTGTAGATAACCGTCGAGCCAGATGATATGGCTGCTCATAAGTAACAGAAACAGTGGCACCAAATCCAATATTTTTCGTCGCAGCAGCCATGGCAGGAATAACGGCCAATGGCTCTGTGAGAGGCCATTGAGCTCCAGAGATGATAGCAGGTTCCAAGGACTTCTTGTAAACATCGTAGCCTCCTATCTCAGTTGTCAGAACTCTGAAAGCTACCCCTCATAACCCAAGTCACTTACCCAGCACATCAGCGATAAAGATGCCATGGAATTTGGCGTCTTCTAGCAACTTGGCTAGTTCAACCCAGTGCTCAGTGTCCTTGAATCTCCAAGACTCATCCTCAGGGTGTCTCCATAATCCTGGGGATTGATGACCACTGCCTAAAGTCTTATCAGTATATGTTATATGACTGGGATGAGGGGCACTTACACATCATGACAAAGGCATTGACGATAAGGCTTTTCTTCTTGCCCTGCTGGGCCGTTTGATCTTGGGAAGCCATGACGTTGACTGTAGAAAATGGAAGTGATCTGATTGGATTATGCCTGACTTCGTTGTTTAGGTGGTGATGTACTTGTCCCCAGCTTATTCTTCTTTTAAGACACTCCGGATATCGGTGCCGATACAGGACTTCCAGACGACTATTGCGTGATTGTTAGGCTCATGACTGAATATGCAAGTGATAGCTCTAGACAGGGTATTCTTAGGCTATAGATATGAGACCTTGGCGTGTAGGAGTGTTTTGGTGGTCTAACCGATGGCGCAATCATCACTGAGTCTTGCTCATATGAAATGCCGATCAACCCCTCAATTTCGATACGATAAACTCGGGGAACTTCCACAAATGGGTAAAATATTGAGAATTTCTATCAGGGTTGTTTTATTAATTGTTTCTAGCTCGGAAGTTTCATGTCAAGATACCGAGTTGTCGGGAGTGGCATATCACGCCCACGTGGGCTACACACGTTGAAGGTTGCAGAGGCGCAGAGTCTGTGCTCTTCTGAGACATCAAATATTCTAGAAGGAGTTGATCATGAGATTCTCATTTTACGGTTCAGGACCTTGAAATGGTGATTCGGGGCTTGATGTCGCTTGATTTTTATCATCTATCAACAAACATAACAAAGATGCACAGCTTCAACAACTTTCATATAAATATTCTAGATTTAATATCTATAAAATCTCTAAGTTCACGACGCTCTTGAGCCATTCCCTCTCTGATACCTCCGAAGAGTCCATGAATAAGCCCGTCACTGTCTATTGCTTCTTGATATCACTGTCCTCGCCGGAGTTGGACCCATAGGTCTGACTATCAACCTCCTGGATGGGGCTCTCAAGAGAAGCAGCAGGACGAGAACCGAAATCCTTGAGAACCAACCAAGCAGGGAAGATAGAAAGACCCCAAAGTGCGAAGTTGAAGTAAACGCCACCGACCTCAGCGAAGAGAGGCAAGGAAGTAATGCCGTAGCTGACAGCTTGCCAGGCGGATTCAGTACCTCGGAGGAGGGCAGAGAACCGAATGATCTCGTCTTGAGTGTCGGCGAGATGATGAATAACGAAGTAGCTAGGGAATCATTAGATCATGGCCAGATTACGTGCGTTCATGGTTACTCACAGGAAGAGGTAGTTTAGCTGGAATGACAATGTGAGTAACAAGAAGATGGCGAATGAATGGCCGAATCCCGAATCAACCCAATCGTAGGTTGGCCTTGTCTCACGGAACCTGGTAACCAAGACTGTGACCCAGATCCAACAAGCGCCTTGGAGAGTAGCAAGAAAGGCGAAAGAAGATCTGGTACGGAATCGTAGAGAAACCTTGGTACGGTCGAGCCAAACCTATGGAGATACTGTCAGCAACAGATACATAATGGGCGGTTGACAGACTTACACCCAGAACATTACCAGCGGTGACGGCAACGATGCCGCCCAAGAAAGATCCAAGAGCACGGGATCGAACAGTAAACCATACTGCATCAGTTAGTATTATGTGTGAAGTTAGACCGGGGAGTCTTACAGGAAAGGTAAGTGAAGAATACGGCTTCCGCAAACACAGCCTGTCCGATGAACAGAACGACCAGAAGGAACTTCTTCGTGAAGAAGAGTCTGGCCGTCTCCTTCAGCTCGAAGCTAGGAAGCTTGTCAATCTCCAACTTGACCGTGACGCCATCTTTCCTTTGAACCTGATGCGGCTTGCTGAGCAACAGAGCAACGAAAGGACCAACAGCTTGGAGAGCAATGAAGATGAGGTAAACAGTGTAAGAGACCTTTCCAGCCTCGTTGCGGTCGGCATTTAGACCAAGATTGATGGCACCACCGAGGATCTGGCCAGATAGACGGTAGGTAAGCCAGTAACCTAGAGCTTTACCACGGTTCCAAGGCTCAGGATATGCGATGGCGATAGCGGCCTCGGCCATCCAGAAGACACCAGCTGAGATACCACAGAGAGCAGCACCGACGAGAACGAGCCATTCTGTTCCGAAGCGGTTGTTGGTGTAAAGGCCTGCTGCATAAGGTGCATATCCAAGACTAACCCTCATCAGCAGTGTTCACGAGTTGTTCATGTGGGTAGACTTACGTTCCAAAGATCAGAGCACCCTTGATGCCGATATATCGAACCAGAGTACTCGAGAAGTAACAAGACACCACCATGAGACAGAATGTCAAGGCATTGGCAGCGTTGATGAGCTTAGGCGAAGCTGCACCACCGGCACCAAGCGAGTTCATGGCTACCCAGATACCCGGGGCAGACAAGTTACACAAGCCAAGAACCGTGATGTTGAAGAATGTGGAACGATACCACTTGACTGTGCAGTGTTAGTAGACGACGTGCATATCGGGAGTGAGTTCTTACCTGGAAGAAGCTGATGCTTGGGAGGAGCAGCGACCTCACTGTCCGCATGTCGATTTTCCACCACCGTCATCTTGACTTGTCTGAATGATCCTGTATGAACTGGGGAAAGTTGAGACAGAAGAGAAAGCTTGATGGCTGCCAGAATCTTTAGCGAGACGCGGCTGTGGTATTTTCTGTAGAAGTAGGTACGAGATCAACATTTATATTTCCCTTCCCATCATGAAACCACCGCCCAACACGATAGCACCAGCACGCAATCCAATCCTTGACCGCACCTACAGCTCAACTGCCGAAGTCCCAGCCCTTTGGGCATTAACTCATCTAGCGCAAAACGTATATCTGTGGCGGCATTGCGTTTACCAGATTCTCGGTATGTATCCGGTTCGAGACTCAAAAGCTTTCTTCGCTAGCATAGTCTCGTCCTTTGGCTTGTCCTCGGTTACGCTTCAAGTATCACTATGCGTACGTGGAGGCAGGATCTGAGATCAACTCCCCGTGAAAGATGGCCCCATCAACGAACCTAATGCAAGGATGTTTAGCGGCTCCGATGCTTCAGTGTAGTCGTGATAGATTAGACGGGCTCTCCACGTGGAGGTGCGGGCGAGTCACGCGATTACGTGCGTGGGACCATGTCATGACGAGATCTCGCCCAAAAGCTCATCTTCACTTTATGTACGTATTGTCAAATCTACTAGACTAACTGTTTATGGAATGCTCCACCACTTCTCGTGAATATCCCGCAAATCGATCTTATCTGGCCTCTGAAGATATGGCGTTTGGTCAGCCTCTATGTCCGTCTCTCTCTTGGTCCATCCGTTGCCCAAGTAGTGCGCGAAGCGGTTCTTAGAGTCGCCGATATACTTGTACTCCCAATCTTCCCATCTAGGTTCCTGTCGCACAAATGTGATATGTCCTGCGCTTCCTGGCCAGAGCCCGTGAATTCTAGCACCAGGTCTGCCACCATTGTACCATGAGCTGCATTTATCCGTGAGAACTGTCTTTGCGAAAAAGGCATCCGAGTACTCCACAAAGTCGTCCGCTGCTTGTTTGGACGGGCTCAGAGACTTGATGCCCTGGTGCGAGACTTTGCGCAGGACCTTGGCGAAGTATGTCAATTGAGTCTCGACGCTGTGAGGGACTGTTCCCGATGGCCCTGTTGCTTGCGGTCCATGGACGAAGAGAAGGTTAGGGAAACCAGGTGTTCCAAGTCCAAAGTATGTGTAAGGATATCCATATGTTCCATCAGCCTTCCACAGATTGCTGAGCTCCTGTCCATGAGCGCGAATGGGGAATGCTGGAACCATGTCAACGTTTGCGCCGGTCGCGCAAATGACAGCATCGACATCTCTCTGCTTGCCATCCTCAGTCTCGATACCCGTCTCCGTAAAGCGCTTAATTCGAGTACGGATGTAATCCACGTTATCTTCAGTAACAGCTTCAAGATAACCGGGCCCCGGTGTCAGACGTCGACAATTTGGCGAGAAGTCTGGTACGATGTGCTCCAGAAGTTCCGGCTTCTTCACCAGTCGCTTCTTCATGATGTCAATGAACGCTTCGCGGAGCTTCTGGTTAGACTCGCTGTTTCGAAAGAACGAGTCAAATCGAGTCCAGTATAAGCTCTCGAGGTCCTTTCGGAAAGCCAAGTATGCGTCAGGGTCATCTGCCCATTTCTTCTTCTCCTCTTCAGTATATGGCTGGGCCTCAATCTTTCGCTCTTCGCCAGCCCAAGATGCAGCAATCCATGTCTTGTTACGAGCATAATGATCAAGTCGCTTGACAATGGGTTGGAGATTTGCTGTGACTTGGATACCGCTCGCTCCATTGCCAATAACAGCGACCGTCTTGTCCTTGGGGTCAAAATCCGTGCTCCAATTGGAGGCATGGCGAAGATGTCCTTTGTATTCCGATATTCCAGGATAATTGGGTAATTTCCAGTCATTGAACCGGCCGATACTGGTCAAGATGAATTCGTTCTTCTCGACCGTCTCTTCGCCCGTCTTCACGTTCCGCAGCTTCGTGATCCAGACACCCTCTTCATCGTCCCAGGTTGTACCCTCGACTCTGGTATCGAGCTTGACATATTTGTAGACGTCAAACTTTCGCGCGACGGATTGCCAATATTCTCGGATCTCGTGGCCGGGTGCGTACTTGTCCGACCAGTCTGTCTTGGGCGCGAACGTGCTTTGGTAGACGTGCGATGCAATATCGCATCTTACGCCGGGGTAAACGTTCTCAAACCATGTTCCTGCCTACATGGTTGTCAGCTATATCAATCTTCAAGCAATCTGACGATTTGACGTACCAAATCGGCGTTCTTTTCGTAGATGGTAAGCTTGATGCCAGGGACTTTGGCTGGTAGAAGAATGCCTGCTGTGATTCCAGCCAGGCCAGCGCCAATGACACCAACTCTTAGCGGGCGTGGCTCGTCAACGAATCTGTCGACCAATTTCAGGCGAGGGTTGTAATAAGGCGATGTCTCGTCTACGTCTGGCCCATCTCGTACGGCTGTTGATGTGCTGTCCTTGGTCTGGGTAATTGGGGTTGACTTCTCAGCCGGTACACTCTCTACAGCGACGCTCGACAAGTTTGACTCTCTGTTGTTGAAGCCATTGATTGCGCCGTTAATTACTGCTGCGGTAGCCATCGTTAATTGACGGGAATATCGTGCTCGGGAATGATGGTGAACGTCCAGGCGACAGGACTGGGATACTCAATACCTTGAGCTATTCTTCTATCCTTATCGCATCTTCACCACGAGCACGTTAGCTAGCTCTTCAGTTACATCATGTCGTAATCTAATCATTATGCATGGCCATTCGCTGTCGCAACTCCCGTTCCTCTTTCACCATATTGCGTCTTTGTTAGTCTCAATCACGCTTGGGCCCCACGCTCTTACACCATCGAGGCCCTGCCACTCCGGCATGAGACCCTGAAATCGCGATCCAATCAACTTCGAAGCAATTAATTACCGTCGCTTCCGATATGCGGAGTGAACTCGAAGTAACATCCGAGGTTGGAAGGTTTGCTCTTGTAGGCCATCATCGCCTCACTTGGTTGTCGCAGGTTCCAAAGGTGCGCAAAAATGCAAGACCTTGGCTCTTCACTTACATCGCCCCAAGCCTTGCTCTTGGTTCACTCATACATATGGAATTTAGTAGCTCTGTTGTCTATCAAAGTATTTGAGACTAGTCCGTTATGCCACTGCATCCCTTCGGTTGACACTCATCGCATCTAATCCATGTTCGACCTCAAAACAATACTTACCTCATGTTCTATCTAGTAATTCCGCCCCCATAATCCTACTTCTCGAGTACAAATTGCTCCCCAGTCCACCCATAAGTTCGGTAAAGTCTCCGTCCATGGCGTCTAGCTATGACAAAGGGTACTTTAGTATGTGGCGAGAATTGCCAAACAGACCCATATAGCTTCTCGGCAGCAAGTCCGGCTGAAGTTAAGGCATGCAAAAAGTCGTTCCATGCAACTTCACCGGGGGTAGAAGTGACATCTGGATCGTAAAAGAGAATGCGGAATATCTTGAGTGCTCATCGGTCGACCTTGAATACCGGCTTTGGATCCTCAAGTGCGACCTCGGCCATCGCTTCAGCTGGGGCTTCAACGGTATCTGTTAACTGGATTGTAGTTCCTCTTGTCTTGAGTTTCGCTTTGGCTGGCTTCGCTGAAAGAAGTTCTGATGCCTTAGTGTCTCGATCGTCACTGGTGCCAAAGAAAAAGGTCGACAAGGATTGCTCAATGTCGAGGACTTTCTTCTTCTCTTTCGTGGGCTCAACCCATTCGGGTGTCCGCTGCAAAACACGGGGACTTTTGAGGAGACCCATGAGGATACTTTCGTTCATGTTCTTTGTCCGATCGTAGAGATACCGGTCTGCTCTGGCCCAGAAAGAATCTAGATTCGACTCTGCTCGCCGCATCATCTCAACGTTCTCCTTATTCCTGCGTCGGTGCTCCGGATATGCAAACTTCACCAGCTTATTTTCAACAAATGGGAGAAGATCAGGCGAGGGAGTACTTTCCAGAGCTTCGTGATTTGTCGCAAAATGCCAAGCCTGGCTTCGATAACCTCTGTCGACCAATCCATAGAATCATCGTCAACCTCGGCACTGAAACCTCGATTCCACGGCTCAAACCGCTCCAGCGCATGCAAAGCCTGGATGATTAGAGTTAAGTCACCCATCATGACACGGGCAGTTGGCGACAGCAAGTCGCGAATTGTCTTGTCCCTTTCCGTCTGAAGTTCTAGATCATTCATGACCATATTCATTGTAAAGATATCAGGAACCACGTCCTGGTCGTCATCAAGCAGGCCCCTCGAATCATATAGATGCCGGAGCACGTGCATGAGCAAAAATTGCTCATTATATGTCAGAGGCCTATCCCTGTCCTCGGAATGCAAGCGCCAAAGGATAATAGCGGCTCGGAACGGGAGCGAACGCTTGATCAAGAGCTCAAGCTTTGGCAGAAACACAGCCTCTCTCATAGTAAGGAGGAAAGAAAGAAAATGGCGAATCTGGTCGTTGTATTCGTCGGGCAGTTTCTCGGTAGGGTTTATGACGCTCGCATAATTCTTTTGCAGTTCACACAGGCGTTTGGTAATTCAATGAGCTTCAGTGAACACCTCAATCATTGTGTATACATTAGCCAGAACCTGACCAATGGCTGCTCCCCATTTGTCTTTATGCTCTCTCGTATCGCCGATGAGTTGCACATGATCGTACGTGTCACTGACTTGTTCGGCAAAGTAATTGGGATCCTCGCGCATCGTCCATACGTAATCCTCCGCAGCGGCGGCCCTAGCCGCAAATAGCTTTTCAAGATTGGCAAAATTCAGCCGAGTCGGCACGCGGTAAGGTGCTTCGAAAGTAATCTCAAGAAGGGAGGTCTGTAATTCTTCAGTCTGCGTATTCGAAGGAAGCGTAGGCTCGGGCTGGATAGGATACGTGTCGCTGAGCAAGTTGTTCGGCTCAATGTCGTGCAGGATTCGATAACAACACTTGAAAAGGAAGTCCATCAAGCGCTCTTGTATCTCTAGAATCACCATGCCCGACGCGATGGAGTACTGCCACACCGACCACACCTTGCCATAGATGGTGGACGTAGACCAGTCATAGTCTTTATTTGACAAATGAAGCCAAACTCCTGGGTCAGCTTCTGGGAATTTCTTCACAATCCCATAATCGTCTTGGGAAACGCCCTGGAGGACCAATTTCATGTCTTCTGTAGCGTACGGTGGTTCCATCACCATTTCGGTCAATTTTTCTTTATTGCACGTATTGTGCATCAGTATCAAGGAACAAGGGAGGCGGGTGATGGCCTCTAGAATTGAAAAGCAAGAGGAACGGCGTGGGCTTGCCAAGAGACTCTTTGCTTATATGAGGCCACAAAATGGAACCATGTTGCCCGGCCTTGACCTCGGGGTCGGTGCCTACTTGTCGCCAAAGGTCATTAAAAGGCCGATGGGTCGGTGGCATGTCTGGCCATGCAGTGAGAAGGACCTCGAGCCGTTGCTTTCTATTTTTCTTGAGCCATCGCTTCTGTATGGTCTCTTCATGCCGCTCCAGAATTCTCCCAAGGATCTCATAGTTCTAATAGATGCTTTTTCATCTTCTCTTTGACTCGATTTCAACCTCGTCTGCTGGTGTGTTCTTCAGTGGGAAAGGGTAAGAATCCCATTCTTCTCCACTATCACTTCCGGAAGCATCAGGGGAAGAGGCTCCATCACGAGACATTTTCTTTCCAAGTGTGGCCTTTGTATGATACTCTTCAATTTGGTTGTATTGTCGGTCACTCAATGTGATGTTGATGTTTTGAAACAGTGTCTTCCTCAAATCACGCGTCGCAGTTACTCAATACCGTTGGGACTCAACGGTCGAACAATATTCCGTCCAATGATTATCTAGCTAAGGTAGGTACTGTATTGATTTTTTTGATTTTTTTTTTTTTTTTGCTTCTTCTAACTAGCAGCCACAAGCTTATTCATAGTTACGCATCCAATTCGCAATCTTGTGTGCCCACTCAAATCTACCGGTCTGTTTGAGACCGTCAGTTTTGAGCATATGAAAGTTGAGTTTTCCCTGTAGTGGCTTAGCCTTGCTGTGTAAGCTACCTGATGTATAGTTCGTTAGATCATTTTTGGGGACGGTAAAATGTTTAACGCGATACTAAATCCATTGCTCCGTTGGCCTCAATTACTATTTCCCCATACCCCGCGCGGGTCATTTCAACGGGTCTGGGGTAAACATTTTGGCGTTAAACATGAGTCACAAGGAGCCGATGTCAAGGTATAAATTGTGTAGAAGTCCGCATCGTTTGTGATCATCAGAGAGCACGGCTCACATTAATTCAACATGTCTTCCGAGCCCATCACATTCGCCATCATTGGTGTCGGCTTGATTGGGCCTCGTCACGCCCAGACTGTGATCAAGAATAGCCAAGCAAAGCTGGTAGCTGTTGTCGATCTCATGCCAAATGGCGAACAACTAGCTCAAGAGCTTGGAGCTGCCTACTTCAAATCCGTGACCGATATGCTGCAATCGTCGACTAAGCCTCAGGCAGCCATTATCTGCACGCCCAATCATACGCACGTCCCCCTTGCTCACGAGTTATCCTCAGCAGGTATTCATATTCTTATCGAAAAGCCTTTTTGTACAGATATTCAGAGTGGCAAGGATTTGGTTGATCATCTCGATAAGTTAGACGTCAAGGCTTTGGTCGCTCATCATCGGCGATTCAATCCCTATATGATGACTGCAAAAGAAACTGTTGGCTCAGGTTCTCTTGGAAAGGTCATTGCAGTGAGTGGAATTTGGGCGACTTATAAACCAATGGAATACTTTGACCCTCCACGGGAATGGCGAAGAGAGAATACGGGCGGTGTTGTTCTCATCAATCTCGTCCATGAGATCGATCTGTTGCACTATCTCTTTGGTCCCATTACACGGATTCATGCAGAAAAGACGATATCACAACGTGGGTTTGAGGCTGAAGAGGGTGCAGTTCTGACACTTCGATTCAAGTCCGGTGCCGTCGGAAGCTTCCTGTTCTCAGACAATGTTCCGTCACCGCATAACTTTGAGTCCGGTACTGGAGAGAACCCTCTGATTCCTAAGACTGGAAAGGACTTTTATCGTATCTTTGGCACCGATGCATCATTAAGTGTGCCAGATATGACCCTATCTTCCTATCCTGAAGGCGGAAAGTCATGGCACCAAGAGCTTGTTCAGAAGAACATCCCTGTCCCCGATGGTGTGCCTTTCGAGCTACAGTTGGATCACTTCATCAAGGTTATTCGTGGTGAGGCGACTCCGAGTTGCACGCCGAGAGATGGCCTAGCTGCACTTGTTGTCTGCCAGGCTGTGAAAGAGGCATTAAAGGAGGACAAGACAGTGGATATTGACACTTCTGATTTTGGACTCTAACTGGGTAGTGCTTCAGACTCTTAATGTTTCTTAGAATTCAAAGACGGATTGTATAATTATAGGGTATATCAAAATAGCAATAGGATACTGAGGGTCTCTAGGTTATACTCTGTAACATATATTGATAATGGTCAGAGACTATGTTATTCTATGAGCAACTATTGTACTCCTAAGTTCATTCTTCTCATCAACTTCTATCTTCAATAAGTTTCCAATGATCAAACAAATCTCTATTTTCATCAATACTGACGAAGAAGGACTTTCGTGTTCGCAGCGGCAAGTTAAACTATACATGTCTCAACAGCCAAGCTCGTCGTGTTCACCGCAAGGGCATTACGAAACCATCTTACACCGTTTTCTAAATGTTGTCTCAATCATCAAAAAGCAGACCAGGCAGCCCAATCAGCAAAAACAGGGCCTGACCGGGGATTGAACCCGGGACCTCTCGCAAACTATAGTTCCTTATAAACAGAACTGAGATGTCACTCCCGAAGCAAGAATCATACCGCTAGACCATCAGGCCAGATACTAGATCCTGGGGATACCAGTGCGGCCAGAACCGGGTGCCTATAGACATGCCGACCCCAGCAGCTCTTACTGCCGATCTACGGAATTTCTAGATGTTTCTTTCCTATATCCAACGACTTGAGCCAAGCTATTCTCAAGCACCAAGTAATGAGTCGAGTGCTCGTCTTATTATTACCTGTTTCCCCTGGAGAGTGGTGGTTATCGGCGCTTCGTCCATGAGAGACTAGCAGACGGCACGGCTCGCAGGATCTACAGCACTAGCCCATGATCGATGAGACCTTATGAGAGTATTGGGCCGCCGCTTAGGAATCGGCTGTAGTCATTGTAGCATGATTCTGAGATACTTGGGATTTAATGGTAACACATGAGGTATGGCTTTGAAAGGTCGAGTCCCCGTGGCTTCCAAAGGCGCACAGGCTGGCTGGGGGTCGTGGTTCTTTCAGACTTCATATTATTTGGCTACTCCGCGGAGAAACAATCTAATTTGTATAAGGCCTCGTTCTATCGTTGAGCTCAAGTCTAATCTGTTGGGGAGCTGAAATATGTTTGATCTGACTTTGACAAGAAAGCGATACAATGGTCGACTGTAGCTGATCCTTAATCCCTTTTCTTGCCAATTCTTGGGAGACATAGCCAAAGTCCTAGCAATGCAGTCAAGAAAGCCAAGATAATCGGCTGAAGAGTCTTGACTCCCTTGGCTTGAGCAATAGCACCCACGGCAAAAGGAAGAATCGCGGCACCACTACCACCAAAGGCAGCTGCAAAACCAATAGTACTCACATGCAAGTACTTGGGCAACATCTTCGTAGTAGCAACGACTACTGCAGGGAATAATGGACCGAGAAAGAATCCCTGGAGTGCTACTGTTACTGCCGAGACATAAAAGCTCGGAACGAGCCAGAAGATTAGCTGCAGTGCCATAGCGGCAGGCAGATACAAAGACACTGCAACTTTGACACCAAGGAGCGGAGTCACGAACCCCAGGATAGCACGGCCAACGGCGAGACCCAGCCAGAAGCCCATGGAGGTCATACCGGCTGGGTAGTTCTCAGCCTTTCGCACGCGAATCATGAATTGGACGATCCAGCCACCGACAGAAACCTCAACGCCAACGTAGCAGAGGAGGAATGCGGCACAAAGCCAAGTAACACGAGCAAAAGGAAGCTTGAACAAGGCTTCCTTCATGCCCTGGTTGTCCTCATTGCTGGCGTCCATGGTTTGACGGTAGACCTCTGGGCCATTGGGCCAGAATGCCCAGGTGCAAGTGACAAATTCGATAGTGGCCAGCCCGATCTGAGTATAGCGGTTAATACTGTGCTTTTCATGAGCATACCAACATGTGCGGCTCACCATAACATAGTAGAATGTATACCAAGGCAAGTTAGCCTTTGCAATCATGTTAGTTGCGATAAGAGGACTGATGACTCCTCCAACGCCGTAAAAGGCATGAAGGAGGCCAAGAGTCTCATTAGCCCTATCGAGATTGCCAATCCAGGCATTCCAAGCAGCATCACTGATTCCGTTTCCGAAACCAGCGAGACAGTACGCAAGAACCAAGACTGGGTACGGAGGGTGAACAGCGATAATGATGTAGGCGAGAATATGGCAAATTCCACAGGTAATACCAATTCCTCGCTGCCCAATCCGTCGATGCAGGGTATTGTTCAATACTGCTGCCAATATATAGCCAACAAAGGGCGAGAGGAAAACAAGAGACACTATGATGTAACTCAAGTTGTAGTATTCTTCTAGCTGCGAACTGTTAGTAACTCGGCCCTCGGAGGAGCCGATTTACGTACGTATGGGATCAAGGCCTGTCATTTTACTGTCAGAAATGTTATCAAACAAGGGTTATAGAAATCATACACCGTATGCAGCATCATTAGCCCCGGAGGTCAAAAGACTCCAAAACGCCGCTCCGGTCCTGAAAACATTTTGGCGGGGATATTTCCAGTTCTCAGCAACCTCCGCGGAAGCATTCTGCGCCGCGACGCTCTCAACACCACCGTCTGAGTAATCTTCACCGTAGCGAGAGCCAAGCCTCCGAGTTTCGTCAAAAATACCCGATCCCTCACGGACCGCAGCGGCAGGGGGCTCGTTGATTGCGCGAGACGTCAGCTCGTAGGAGCCAATTGTGGCGGTAGAAGAGGCAGCCATAGTGGACATGTGCTGACAGGAACGGAGGTTTAGGTTAAATTTAAACGCCGTCTATAATAAAGGGAGTGAAAAACAGGAGGAGGATTCTCAACGACATGATGCGATCTATTTCTTTCTTTCAAACTTGGTTGTTGACGACATCATGTGGATCTTGTACGTGGATAATTGTTCAGCACCTTACGATGAGTTGAGAGTATAACCAGATCAGGAATGGATTCACGGGACCCAAGACGGTTCGTCGGACCGTGAAGGAAGAGCTTCGGGTAACAAATTAGGGGATAGCATTTTAAGTTAGCTACGGAGTATGCTTATTCCTCTTACGATTGTGAATCATGGCTTCGTATACTCAACCGCAAGAAGTGACGGTAACAGTAACAGTAACAGTAACAGTAAGCAAAACACATACGTAACATCAATCCTTTGTCCCGTCTCACATGCAGAAACAGCATCAGCCAATATGCAACAGATCAGCGTTGGATCGCATCGGCATCGGCCTTCGCCAAGACACCCAGCAGCGGGTTCGACGCGTGGTAATCTGAGGTGGGCTCCATAATGTAATTTGGGTGCCACCTTAGCCCGGCGCTCTCACTACCTATAATCAACAGTGGCAGTGGTGAAGGCACGGGGGCTTAGTAGCAGTCAGCAAGCGCAAGCTTCTTCCAAAGTCCAGACCACGTTGGCGTGAGACCATTGGACTCTGTGGCTTTTTGCTCTCCCTCAGCTGCTCTCCCAGGAAGCCAATCAACGAAATACCAGCCCTACCAGGAACCCAGCCATGTCACCCCCCCGTCAGAACAAAAAAGCTCAGCCCTGAACGGTGACATTGCAGAGATGGGTTTAGTGCTGAATCCAACAAGGCTGGGGATGGGTGGGAAATGCCGTGGTCTCTCTCTTCTTCTAACCCTTCAGGGTCTTTTTTTCCTTCTTCTCATCCTCCTCTCAGATTAATCGATCGATCACCTGCGAACGAATAAAAGTCTCAACCCGTTGCCAAGCAAAGGCCAACCTCCTCCCGCTTTTAAGCTCAGGGCACTGCGGGGAACTGACCGGGCCGCTAGGGCCTCTCTAAACCATAACTCAATTTACCTACCTAGGTACAGCTCCAGCTGCAGTTGAGTTCCAGCTCCTCCTCCCCGTCACCATGGAGCTGAGGGATTACCCTGATCACGATCCCTCTTCACAACACGCGCAATCGAATTGGGAGCCCACGAGTCCTTCTATCGCTAGGAAGCCTATCGGGTCCGTGAAGAATACCTCGCCGTATACCTCTCCCGACTATTCGACCTCGTCCTTTGCCCAGCGCGCAACTCATCAACCATATCTACAACGGCAGACCACGACCGATACGGCCTACTATGGCGCCTCGACACCGCTGGGGATATGGGAGCCGGCGTATCCTCACACGCCGGGTACCGGTCGACCTCAGAATTACAGGGAGGACAGCAACGCTTCGCTCTTGATGGCTAGTGAAATGCCGAAGAACAGTCCTCCCGATGTACCTCAAGGTCCTCCTGGTATGCCTGGTCCTCCTGGTGTCCCTCCAAATGGCCCTCCTCGGAATAGATTGATAAACTGGTGGATACATGAATGGAAGCCATCATGGAGCATGTACATCCTCGTCTTCTCGGGGATCGCATTTGCCGTGGGCCACCATTTCTACTATCGAAGACTCCATGGACAACTCGCCAACGACCAGCAGGGCAAGTTCCGATACGGCGCTCTGTTAGCATTCCTTTCCAAGGCTTGCTTCCTCAATGCCGTTGTGCTCGCTTTCCGACAGCGCGTCTTGATGATGATCCGTCGCAAGATGCTTACGCTCTCCACTCTTGACTCGCTTTTCGCGGCCTCCGAGGATCTGACAGCCCTTCTCAATTGGGAAGCTTGGGTAAATGCCAAGTTCGCAATGGCGCTTACAATATTCATCTGGACGTCGCCTCTGATTGTCATTTTTACATCTTATACCCTTACTGTGGTACCGCAACGGAAGGAAGAAATAACTCGCTGTCAAAATGTCCGCACGCTCAATTTCACACATGAAGAGACTGTGTACTGGAGAAACCCTGTCAGAGTTGATGGTTACTTCGAGTCATCCGTCTCCCTGTGGAATTCCACTGCTCCAGCGGGAGAAACACCCGATAAGAACAAGCCTGAGGAGTTTGACTACTTCACGGCATCGAGTCGTCAATTCGATACCATCGCTTTGAAAACAGCATACACGCAGCAGGCCATTATGCGCCCGAAAGCGCCTGCGGACATTTGTGGCAAGGGTTGGAATTGTTCTTATACCATTGAGTTCGTTGGTCCAGGATACAAATGCACAGATCTGGCTACGGGAGTGAATGCCAAAGTTAAGAAGCTAGGTGATGCAGAATGTCCTTTTGACACATCCGTCCTCGCTCCCATGGGAAATCTCACATACTACGCAATGCTGGACCGAGGAGATTACGAGAACCCCCAGATGGTCGCAGAGGCTGGTGGAAGACCCAAGGCGAAGCCGCCTTACCCGAGGAACTTTGCTGCCTTCCGGACAGAGCCCATCCTTTGGTTCGGCTACGCTGATGTTGAGGACAGAACCAAGCCGCAGCCTGACAAACCTCAGGAAGGCGACTGGTTCAAAGCCTACACCCCGACCATTTTTGGCTGTGAGCACTACCAGACCAAGTACAAGGTTCAGTTCAACCACAGTGGCGGGGTTCAGTATCACGATGTTCAAGAGCGAAAGTTCCTCAAAAAGGTCATAGATACGACCTTCATCCCCGATAAGAAGGACCCCGACAAGAGGCTCAAGGACCGGACCTTGGCGACGCCAGAGGATAATTATGTGTTCCCCAATGACACCAAGAATTATCGCTTGACAGCCGCTTACCACGCCGTGGGAAGTCAATTGCGGGCCATTTTGAATGGTACCACTACAATGCCCAACTTCAACGTTAACAGCGAGATTCTCCAGACGAGATTGCTTGATCGTCTCAATTACCTGCCAGTCGCGAACTTTCCCCTTGAGGTACAAAAGTTTTACGAGGAAATTCTCATATCATTCCTGTCCGATCCGCAAATGTCTGCGGTGTCTTGGGCAGCTGACCCGTCGAAATACTCAGGACGATTCGACAGTGGCCCAGACTTGGATTACCCTTGCGTCAGATGGCAGAATAGAAACTGCTTCTTTTATAATTATGCACAATTGTGGGCAGTGTACGCTTTATCCATGGGCATCACCATTCTTGCTGTGGCGTCTGGCGTGAATGCCATGGAAGAGGATGCCATGATGCGAAGTCTCAGTTTCTCTGCCATTCTTGCAGCCACGAGAGGTTCCAGTCTCGACAAACTTCGATGGGAGAGGGAAGCTGACGTCAAGAGTAGCAAGATTGGGTTCGGAATTGTGTCTGATCGAACTGGCGAGAGGACCTACTCTTTTGGCGTTGAGGGTGACGTGAGCCAGGAAAAGGCTATGGCCACAGGGCGCTCACCAGGTCTCTCGGTGATGAATTGGGGAGACAGGGCGGCGCGCAGAATGAGTTATGCGATGGTGAACAGGAGGGACAGACAGGAAAATTAGATGCTTTTCTTTTCTTTTCTTTTCTTTTCTTTTCTTTTCTTTTCTTTTCTTTTCTTTTCTTTTCTTCTGGATGGGTTTTGGTCCAGGCTGGTGCATTGTTAGCGTTTGGCATTGAAGCAATGGAAGCACATTTGGACATGAGCGCATAGCGTTGGATATTTAGTGTTGCAAAACATCTTTCTAATTTACGAAGACATGACCTTCATTTTTACATTGTCAATTGAGTTTGAATCTGTCTGTGTAAAGCTTGTATAATCTCCCGCCGAGACGCCCGAGGAAGTTGTCCAAGTCCCCCTTCAATATCAATGGTGCCCGTCTACGTATAACAGCACATCTAATGAGTGAGGTCATGGTCACAATGGCATTGTCAATCAACGTTTCCCACCACGCCAAAATATCGATAGACCTTAATGCCCAATTGCTAAAGAGATCGCACAGCACACAAATCCACCTTGCGTTCCCCATTTTACAGTTTCTTCTGATCATTGTTCTGGCGCACCCGTCAAATGATCCATGTCCATTACGGTGATACTGGTGCCACACCGCTAAGAATAGAGAAGCCAAGCAAATCTCAGTGGAGTACTTTAGAGCTCAGCTGTGCTGCCCGCCCGTACTGACAGCTCCAGCTACCACTTCAGCTTGCGTGTCCCATCCGTGTCCTCCGCTTCGCACGCTCAATCACACCCAAGATGTCCATCCACGCAGCAGCTGACCTCTCGGACGCTGCGTTAGGCGGTCCAATTCGTATCAAGGACGAGTACTTTATCGACAACTACAACCGCGTCCTCTCCCTCCGCGGTCTAAACATCTCGGGTGCTTCTAAATTACCCACTGAGCCCAACGGCCTGTCTCACCTGGACCATGGCTTCTATGAGAACCATCGCATCGTCACTTTTGTGGGTAGGCCTTTTCCATTGGAAGATGCGCCGCTGCACTTTCGGCGTCTGCAGGCTTGGGGTGCGCCCTTTGTGAGATTGCTTGTTACCTGGGAGTCAATTGGTCATGCTGGGCCAGAACCTGAGGACCTGGATACAGAGTATATCGACTACCTGCGCCAATTGATTGAGCTCATGCCGGAGTATGGTATTAAGTGCTTTGTCTGTGCGCACCAAGATGTTTGGAGTCGGTATAGTGGTGGAAGTGGTGCGCCTGGCTGGACATTTGAAGTTGTAGGTCTCGATATCGAGGCCTTCACCGACACCGGCGCTGCGTATGTCCACAGTCAGGATGAGAAGAAACGTGCGAGTGAACCACCAAATCCAAGAGAGCCAGGTGGTCCATTCCTGTGGCCTTCGGGTTACCAGAAGCTCGCTGCGTCGACAATGGCTACTCTCTTTTGGGCTGGTGATGCTTTAGCTCCCAATCTCAAATGTCGTCGCAAAAAGGACGCTGGTGATGAGGTATCAGCACAACAATTCCTTCAAGACGCCTGCGTTGAAGCCTTCGGTCGCCTCGCAGACGAAGTCAGTCATCTCGAAGCATGCATTGGCTTTGAACCTATGAACGAACCCCATCGCGGCCTGGTCAACCTTCATCATTTCCACTTCTGGAACTACGACACCGACTTACACATCGGCCACTGCCCATCCCTCGCACAGGCTCTCGCCCTTGGAAGTGGCTATGCCCAAGATGTCGATTACTACGTCAAAACATGGCCATTCCCAACTCGTGTATCCCACAAGTCTCGTATTGACCCCAAGGGTCGCTCTGCATGGCTGTCCCTCAATGATCAGCCTATCGGCCACGGTCGGGGAATGGGTGAATGCCTGTGGCGCGCCCATGGCGTCTGGGAGTGGGACGAAAAGAAGAAGACAGCGCGCATTCGCGACGATGACTACTTTGAAGTTGATCATCGGCCGGGTCGTGAGGGAATGCCTATTAAGTGGTACAATGACTGCTATGCGCCTTTTCTGCAAAAGTTCACGGAGCGTGTGTCGCGCAAGAAGGCGAGGCAGTTTAGCTTCATTGAGCCGGTCCCCAATGAGTTCATCCCGCCTTGGCCGACACAGGATCGTGACAACAAGAAATGGCTTCAGCGGAAGTATGCCGAGAAGGAAGTGATCAAGGTTCCACGCCCGACGAACTTTGTGTACGCGCCTCATTTGTTACGGATCTTAACCGTCCTTTTTAACAAGAGTCATTCGTGGATGAGCCGTCCAACGTCCAAAGGTCTCACGCGAGGGATGTTTGTCCTCAACGCGCTCTACTTTTGGTGTCGGGGGACTTCCGACACAATTACAGAGCGCAGCTTGGCAACCATTGTCAAGTACGGAAAGAAATCGCTGGGTAAAGTCCCCATGGTCATTGGTGAGATTGGCCCTCTCGTACGATATCAAATAAGGCAGAAGCTTTCCGCACAGGCTGCTACGACACGCAACGCCATTTGATGAACGGCTTGATCTCCGCAATGGAGGACAACAAGCTCAACTACACACTGTGGAACTACAACCCAAATAACAGAGTTGCGTACGGCGACGGGTGGAACAATGAGGATTTCTCCGTCATCAATGGCGATGAGGTCAGCGATAATGGTCCTGTACGACCTGACTACCGGAATCATCTTCACGAGCATGACGAGCTTTACAAAGGCGGTCGTATCCTCGACGTGATCATCAGGCCATATGCTGTAAAAACAGCCGGTATTCCCAAAAAGTCCAACTGGAACCATAAATCACTACGCTTCGAATATGAGTGGACCAGCACCGCGACTAAAGAACCTGTCGATGAGAAGACGCACCTCACTGAGATTTTCATCCCGGGGTATCACTACGACGCACACAAGCTACGTGTCCAGGGAGCGAACGTGGAATGGACGTACGACAAGCCTCGTCAGACGCTATACGTGCGCAGCAGTTTGGCTGGGTACCACAGCATTATCGTGGCTATTGAGAATGAGGCACAGCATCTTCTTGAAAGGGGACGACGACGAAGGGAGTTGTATCCTCCTCAATTCCCATTCAACTTGGTTTCTGCAGGTGTAGAGGACTTGATAGAGGATGTTGACTGGTCTAAGATGTTTACATACTTGCCAGTTGTTATTGTTCTTTTGATTGCTTTTCTCATGAGTCCTTTGATCTCGTGGTTGCCTTAGAGGTTAGAGCCTAGATTTTCCTGTAAACCTCTAGGGAATAGATTGGAATAGAGTTGATAATGGATTAGACAGGATGTCTTTGCACATAGACAATAAAAACTGGTTGGCAAGAATGGTGTGTTTTGAACTTGGTTCGATGAGTCTCGCATCCCCGTTGACGTATCAAGCAAACCGACCAGAAATTAAACGAAGGATGGGAGAGAAGCATAGAGGGCTGTCACATGTTCAAGAAATTTACTGTTTTTAACTGTTATTATTCCTATATGCTAATTATTGTGAAATGTGACCGCTAATATATCAAAAAGGACTTTTACTCTGCATCTAGAGGGCATCTTGGTGCAGTGTTGTTAACCTGAATGCCTCTCTCTTCTTCTCCTGGCTATCATGGAAAGGAAGAGCCCATCCGCCTTCGGTCTCGGGAGTAGAGAGCCATAGTCGAAGAAGATGTCTGCGAGGAACAGGAGGAAGGTGGTCTATGTTATGTCAGCACTCTCGTACCCAGTATGAGTTTTGAATGTGTTAATTTACCTGTGTATGCTGTTCGTGCATGGAGGAGATGTGTGTTGCTGACGAACTGAATATCTCCAACCTCAAGAATCATATGTAAGGCCAACTTCTGGCAAGTCTCCTCCAGCACAGTCATAGCATGCTTCTGCTCCTCACTTAGAGCAGGAATAAGACCCTTGTCAGAAAATCTTGTGAGAGATCTCACAAAGTAAGGATCCCACTTGCAGTAAACTCGACCCTGGCCTCCATTCTCGATGTAGAAGATGGGGTTTCGGATCCATTCCTCCTCACCAACTGATGTCTCGCCCTTACGGTCAAAGTACCAGATTGGTTGTGTCAGAAGCTCAGCAACATCGGGGTTGTTCTTCTGAAGATCATTCCAGACATTGTGAATGCTGACGATATCACTCTCACCACCCTCCTTGGCACGGTGGACGCAGAGAAGACCGACGATGTCAGAGTCGTCGGCATGGAAGTACTGACGGGCTGTTGTGCGGTAGATGCGAACGCGGTCGATTTGTGTAGCATCATCACCAACATCCTTGACGTGGCCGAGGACATGGCCCAGGCCGTTTTGGGAGACAAAGTAGCCGATGTATGTACCGAGACCCATGTAGGCTACTGCGTTCTTGAGAGGACCCCATTCTCCAGCTGGGAAGCGTTTGAAAAGGATGAATCCCTTGCCGTTGAGAAGGTCTTCTCGAAGAGACTCGAGCACTTTACCCAAGTTTGGAAGAGGGAAGTTTGACTGAAGATGTTAGTTTTGAAATTGGGTCATGATACTGTAATCATACCTTGGAGATACCAGTGAGGGGAGTACCACTGGCGATGAAAGCATCAGCTGTATCGCTCAACTCTTGAATCTCCTCATCGGTGAAAGGGTGAGTCCATCGCTCAGGTGAGTTCTCGTAGTCCTCCTTCCTCCAAAGTGTAGGACCAGTGATCTCCTTGGGGAAATCAGAGTAAGGCTTTAATGCGTCATAAAGAGGAGGATGTTGACCCGAGGTACGGATACCATCGGGGAAGATTGAACGAGGGGCATCTGCGTTCTTGACTTGGGGGAGAGGAGTCTGAGAAGACTCGTCGATAAGAGCACCTGGAGCCATTGTAGGTGATTGATGTGAGAAGACGCTATAAAGACAAGACAACAATTTCAATTTGAGTAGTGAGTTAATTGACATCAAATGCTATCCTCGGCAATCATCTTATATATACCCTTTTCCCGAGGAATCATCCGTTACCGGCCCCCGCAGTGTAATGACGCCCTTTGTTGGTGTATTGCGTGCTCGAGCTACAATATCACGGAGTCGTACTCCCACCATCAGCGAAACAGGCTAAGCAGGTCAGCGGCGAAATTGGCCAATCAGGACCTCGAATTGGGGATGACGTTATTTTCGAGTGCTACGAATCTGGGGTTTTTGTTAATTGAGGTGGTACCAATTCAGTCTCACACGGTTTCTAGGTTCAGGGGAGATAATCGCGGTGTTGATTAGCCCTTGGAATTTCCTAATGGGGATGGGGGTTGCGATTGCGCCATTACTTGGACGGACAAGTGCCGTTGAGCTGGCTTCGGGATTGTTAGTCACAATCAGATCAGATTTATCTTTTGACAGCTCGAGTTTATTATTTGATGGGATTCACTATCTTGTCTGATCAGTGAGTTCGGTGTGATAATCCGCATTTCTCTTACTTCTTCTGGACAAGCTATTTCACATAAGGAAAAAGCTTTAGGATCTTTGTACATTTCAAGCTCAGTTTGGCTACAAGAGTGTAATGTACGGCATGGCCCATGTATTTTCCCATTACATGATATTTCGGGCTCGTCTACTTACCTTGTGTTTACTGCTCCTGACTCAACATACGGCCTCCAATATACCCAACTCCCTCACAATTCTCCAGCCTGATGCCATATGTCATACTTCTACACATACTCGCAGGCAGTAATGTGGAATCTAGTACGATATCCGTCCGGAATGAGAGATGGCGCACGCGCTGGTTTCCCTGTCCCGGAACGTCCTTCTGCCACCCAGCACCATTCATACGAACCTTAACAAACCTCCTATCGTTTTCCTCGAATATGACATCCGATACAGTAGCCCCAGGCTCTATAGGCCTACTTCGCTTCAAGCCGTAGTCGACAAGAAAGACTCAGCCAAGTGGCGCAAACCAGTTGGCAAACCTCCACACAGCTAGACGGGCACTCATGCGATGTAAAGAGCGTTTAATATCAATCAGGAATACATTTTCTGATTTTATAGCCCTATCAACTTTTTCCGTGAGGGCTTGACCGGGTTCAATGCCCATGGTGACGATTTCGTTTAGGGGATAGGAGACATGCACGAGATGTATGATATCTGCGTATAATATGTTTGTGAGTCTAGCTGTGAGAGGATTATCAAAACAGGATTCGAATGGCCCTTTGGTGTTCTTCTTCATAATATCCCTGGACTCTCTGCATGCCCTCCACATGCCCCTGTCCTTTCCATTCTTCTCATATTCGTTTATTGCCTCGCCTTTATGCCTCATGCACAGAACATACTCTGTCTCGAGGATGAAAGTAAGTGTCGACCTACCCATCGGTTTGGAGTCAGGGCCGTTGGATGAATGGTCATCTCCCAAATGGTATACATGGACTGTATGGCGAGGCTGATCAAGAGCAAGTTCCCATATCATCAGCCGTAGTTCTGTTGGCAGCTTGGGAAAGCTGGTGAAGGTATCAGGCTACGGTACAGGAGAAGATACGATGTAGGACCTTGGAGTTATTTATCGAATATGGGAGGCTTTCAGAGTTCTAAAGAGATCACGATTCTTATACGGCAAGTTACCTTAGACTAATTTCCGGGCTATTGAATTTTTTACGCACATATGCCACTTGTAGCAGTTACCGAGAGATCACAGCCTTGATCATACACCTAACCTAGTCAATTTTCCTCTGTACAAAAGATTGGTGATTGAACTTGAGCCCAGTAACATGTAGAAATAAGAGCTGGACAGCATGTTCAGTTGCTCAACATGTACGTCCTTCTTTCAGGTCCCAGAGGTCTCATGCAAGGTGTTCATTGATGGAAGACATGTATCTATGATTGCTTCTTTATTGTTCGTGATTTCAAGGCAGTTAATGCCGAAACAGAGAACACATTCACAGTATCCACGATCATGGCGAATACCATCCGAATGAACAATGAAATTCAACTTCACGAGCTCGATCATATCATCAGATGTGCAGCCAAGCGAACTACATTTGTTCTTCTTGTATGTTTGTGCCAGAGGGCTTTCTTTCTGGCAGGCCACCTGGGTCGATCCCGCTGAGATATCAACGGAATTTACAAAAACTCAATTGTTTTCCATTGTTTGCCACACCCATCACTGATCGCAGAAGCAGAATAGAAGTTCTTTGATAAGCATAATCGGTGATTGATAAGATTACTATCAGCGTGTAACTTGCTCCGGAGTACGGAGAGATAACAAGAGCGGATTTTTCCTCGAAGCAGATAAGAAAGATAGGCAACCGCCGTGACCCGCTCTAGTGATGGACCTCAGATAGCGATATAAAAGGCAAACAATTCCCCTCGTCTTCACTTGAACAGCAGATTTAATACCAAGACTTATCACAAGCTTGCTACAAGTAATCTTCAGACAGAATCATCGCAATGGCCTCTCAAATAACAGTCACTCCCATCTCTCCATCAGCCGAGTCAACCATTGACTTTGGCGCCATCGTCTCAAACATTGACGTTGAAAACATCAGCGGTAAGATATCAGACGCATATTCGTGAATAATTGAAACAACGCATAGTGGGAGAATACCCGTAAAATCGGTAACCTCCTCTGGTAAAACACATCTCTCATCACCAATGAACCCGGGCTGACTGTTTCCAGATGCCGACTTTGACGTAATCCGTGAAGCACTCTTCACTCACCAAGTTCTCGTCTTCAAGAACCAGAACCACCTTTCCCCCAAGGCCCAGTATGAGATCACCCAGCGCTTCGATCCTGAAGCTGCGGGCTCTTATGGCCATGGAAAGACCATTGACGCCAAGCGCTCAATCCTCCATCCTGATCTCAAGACCATCCCTCATCAGCCTCAAGTCCAGGTCATTGGAAATGGCTTCGTTGAGGAGTATGAAGGACTGAAGAACATTCAGCTCCGACATCCTCACCATCGCACATTCCACGCCACCACTATCCCTGATGAGAAGGATCTGGACTTCACCAGGTTCTACAGATGGCACATTGACGCCGCTCTATACGGCCTCGCTCCTCCAGTGGTGACATCACTCCTCGCTGTTCGTGTTCCAGGAGGTCGCAAACAGACCCTTGTCTATGACGACGGATCCAATGAGGAGTTGAGTGTCCCGCTTGGTACTACGGCCTTTGTGTCGGGTTACGCCATGTACGACCGGCTTTCGCCTGAGGATAAGGAGTTTGTGCGTACCACAAAGGTTGAATACGCTCCTCATCCATATGTTTGGATGAGTGGTGCAAAGTCCCGCTCAGATGGCCTGGGCCTGGTCTCCGAGGACAAAGAGATTCCTATCGAGAATCTTCCCCCTGTTGATGAGGATAAGATCCAGATCCTTCCGATGTGCTGGCGTAACCCTGCCACGGGCCGCTTGGCACTCCAGGTTCATCCGTCTGCTGTTCGAAAGCTGCACCTCGCCGATGGTACTGTGATCGATGATCTCACTGCTGTTCGGGAGCGGGTCCACGAGCTTCAGCGCCCTGGCATTGCTCCTGAGAAGGTATATCCTCATGATTGGGAGCAGGGAGATCTTGTTCTCTTTCATAATCGGGGCGTGATCCATTCAGTGGTTGGCGCTTTTGCGGAAGACGAGGTTAGATTGTTCCGGCAGTGTAACATTGCCGGTAGTAAGCTGCCTGAAGGGCCAGTGGCTGTTGCAGTTGGTGCTTAGATGATGCATGGAAGCTTGATAAGACAAGAAGGAAAAATGCTCAATAGATACACATGGTGATTTAATGATAAACTTGTTTGCCTATAATTCTTTTGAAACGAATTTGCTTGATACAACCATTCGAGCGACTGTCCACACTACCTGGAAGTTTTCTCAACATAAGGTTTTGTTGTTAACTATTCAACTTGATATACCTATCTTGCTGAGATACTGGTAAGTTTACATGACTCCTGAGTTCTCAAGTTCTGTACGGATTTCTTCCAGATAACATCCTTTAACTCTTTCTAGCCTTGCCTGTTATGTATCCTGGTCGGCTGATACTACTTATGGACAGCTATCCTATATCAGAAGGTCTGCCAAGACCTCGGTTAGAGGAAATGGCCTGTAATCATGAATGATATAAATCACAACATTACCCCTCAGTATAATTCCTTCTCTCAATCAATTATATCGAGCATCAGCCATACTCAGCAACCCCAGATCTTGTCAGTATTCTCCAAGGGCAACATGTTGTATCTATCCAGCGAAGATTTTACCAAAGGTAAGCAATGATAACAACTGAAGCCTTGCACATCTCTGACCTCTAAAAGTCTTCTTCTATGCCTCTTTGGTACACCTAAGTCTTCTCATGACTGTTCATCATTTTAGTAGCCATTTCTCACCTAGCTATGACAGTTCGGGGTCAATTCAGAAGACGACTCCAGCCAAGTATAAATTAGCCGTCTTGTCGTTCCTCTCCTTCTTGAACGCGGCACTTCTTATCGTTTGGGGTACCCTTGAGAGTACTCCTGCGTCTTTACAGACACAGGTCTTCGTTCTAGGATTGGTTATGTTACTTGCGTGGATCGTTATACAGTGTACTTTTCTCGATCCGCCACCAGATAAGCCAAAGACTCGCTGAGCGACTCATGACTTTACCCTGCGGTCAGGCAAGCTTTTGGACGAGTTTCAACGGGTTGAATAGTCGAGTAATAGGCTCATTATTCGTTTACACTACTAAAACAAGGTTATAGAGAAGGGATATATCCTTTCGGCCATTCAAAAGCTCAAGATTGGCCCATCCACTGTTTGATCTCCGATATTGCATCCCTAAACAACAAGTCCGCGTAGAACTCATGAAATTTGAACAAGATCCGTGGCCTCAGAGGTTTGTTCTGCACAGGGTTGCAAGTCATGGACTCGTAGTGAATTTGCACTGTTTCTTCACTTTTCTCTTCCTTCGTCCTCACAACCACGAATCTGTGGACTCCAGCAAACACATCACTGTCACTTCCAAAGCCAAAATCGATGTGGCTCTCAGTGCGGTTTGGCGCAACTTTGGCACCGATCTCAGTCTCGAGAACTTGAAAGACTCCGTACAGAATAGTGTTGACCGGGGGTAATGAAACTTCGGGAAGTTCTGTGCGTGACCACAACTTTCTCGGAGCTGGTCCTGATTCTGTTCATTGTGTCAACTACTGGATCACACTCAGGTCAAGGACAGGCTCACTTGAAAAGTTGACAAGTGTCATACCAAGAGTTGAAAGAGCAACTCGTTCCGGTCTAATCACAGCGCCTCCAAAATATCCCTTGACGAACTTTGCCAATAGAACTTCATCGGATACATCACGATGTTGAGGCGGTACTTCGAGCGTGATGTATCGAGAGTCAGAGTCGTACATGTGCTGTTTCGCGTTGACAACCTCACTAACAGATCTCGATTTCTGGAATTTCTCTGGTACGGTCTTGAACCGCGTTATCAGATTCCGTTCAACTTTGGACACGCGTTTCTGAATCGAGTAGCCATAGACACCGCCAGCAGTGACTACGGCAATAAGTGACGTTGCCAATATTTTCCGAGTTAGGCCTTGTAGTGCCATTGTATTAAAGACGTAATGATGATCAGCAATGACTCAATCGCACGATCGAGACATTTATCTCTTATTTAACACTGATAATGAATTGACTCATCTTATAAAATGCGAAACTCGTGATTGATGCATGGGCCAGCTGACCTTGGCATGCCATTTAGCTGACCTGAGTCCGGTTCTACCCGTCTCGTTAAAGCTCAACGTCAGCTTTGGGGATAGTTTCGGATTCGCTTCTGGAGATCGGGGCAGAGTTAAGCCGACTCTGAAGAAAGCGGCGCGACAAGGATGCATGACATGATATGACGGGAGGTTCATTGTTCCGCTCATTCTTTTGTCGCGAAAATGCATGTCTTCTTGGCTTCAATTGAGAACAGATGTTGTTGGCGGTTACATCGCGCGAGAAGGTTCACCAGGGTTGATTTAGAGTTCAATGGCCAATAGTGATCTGTTAAAATGTCATTGAACGGAGATAAAATATTATTAGAAGAGTGTAAACATGGCGAGAGACGGTGGTGACGCCTTGCCCAGGTCCTGAATGATGCTGATGACCTACGGATAGGTAGGCTAAAATTAACCTCAAGATCCTTCGCAACGCTAATTTTGCGAAATAAAAGGCTCAGGTCAATAAAAATATTCACTTGTTCTAGCTTGCTCCTCCCGTTATCAAGCCACAACAAAGCACTTGCAAGATTAATGTCCAGACATTATATGATGCAGTGTTTAACTCTTGTCTTGCCTTTTTTTCCTGCTGAGCTGTCTTCGGTAGATCTTTCTTGTCTTTCTTCACCATTGTAATAAATTGATGAAGGCTGTTTCGTGTTAGGTCTTGAATTCCCAGTAAGAGATCCCATTCTTCGGATACGTACGGGTCTTTAAAGTGTCACAATCATGAGAATATAGTGAATTCTGAAGCTAATATCGAGGTCTTGGTACACGGGAATTATTAGGGGATAGGATTGTGTGAAAGCAAGATTTCTGGTGGATTTAACTGTTTTCCCGAGCGAAGGAATGTGGCTGAGTTGGTGCTCACACCGGGTTTACCATTGGTGGTATGACTGCGCGCAGACAATCCTTCAAAGCAAGGAATGTTAGTTCAGATTACATTATCATGACGTTGTCAGATCTGATAAGATCGGTGTTCACCTGGAATTGTCCGATCACGAGCCAATACCACGGCTGCAGAGCACAATAGTTCCAACAGAAGTCTATATCCTACTAATCTAACTACCTTGCAACTCTATATCTCGCAATTGAAACATAGTAAACGAAAGAAATACTCAATTAGAAGCTCAGGCTCAACTGAAGTCAAGGTTCAATCCTCAAGCTTGACGCTTCTGCTTACCGCATTTGGCGAGACACTCATCAACCTTGATGCCCATATCCGTAGGAATAGAAGCCCTGATCTTCTCAACATCCTCACCATCGACAGCCTTTCCCAAAAGACGAATAACAGCGTCATCCTTGATAGCAAACAGCCCAGGCGCAACGCCAGCAAAGCCAACATCCTCGGAAGGGAATGCGGCGATAGCACTGGCAGCCTCGCAGTCGGGGTTGACCTGGTAGTGTTTAGTTCCCTGGTAGAATATGGTAGCTTGGCCAGCGCTGATTTCGTTGCGGATGACGCGAGGCTTTCCTTCAGCGTCGAGGACACCGGCTTCGGGGACGGCTTCGGTGTAGACGCGGCCGGACATGACAGCAAAGAGCTCAGAGGCTCGGGGGTGAGTGTGAAGCATGATCATAGAACAGCCTGTATACAATTAGTATCCAAGGTTTAGAAGCGGGAAGGATGAGTATATACCTGGGATTTGAGCGGAAGCCAGACTGAGGCCAGAGCCTGTAAGAGCAGGGAATGTCTGGCTGTTAGCCATAGCACTGGGGGTACTGTTAAAGTTGAAGAGGAAGTCCTTGTCCTCAGGAAGAAGAGTATAGCGATCAATGAAACTTGGGTAACAGTTAGCAATCACTTTACAAGAGAGTTCAGAGCCCATGACATACGTGTCGGCGAGTCGCAACTTGGTAGTTAAGCTGACCTCAGAGGTCTTGCCCTGGGGAGCTGCAGCCGCGAGGGACGAGCAGGCCAAGAGAACTGCAGTAGCGCAAAGGACGGCGTTAGAGAACATTTTGATGATGTTGCGATTGAGAATGTGCAGCAAATGCAAAGTTGCGAAGGCTGTTGTGCTATTGGGAGTAAGATGTGTGAGGATGTTGAGCGATTGTTGCTTGATCGGATTATCATCGACAAGAACGTCAACTACTTTATATACTTCAAATATTCAAGCACTCACGTATAGAAACATTGTTTATACACTGACCACCAGCCTCATCATGGCGTATTAGGGTCTTCGGTAGCTGGACACCACCAGCCCTATCCACTTATACCCAACTAACATGGAGATCACCAGCTAACTCAATCTTGTTAAATTAAGCTTGGTCTTGGCGTAAGCGCCAAACCTCTGACAAAGTAGTTTTCTCGTTCTTCGATATTGCCGCGGTGGATTTGTTGGCGTACGTCGTGGGTATGGCTGGCGTACTCTGGCGTATTCGAGCGTACCCGCTAAGTGCGATGCAACGGTGCATATGTAGGTGACTGGAAGATTGAGGCGCATGACACCGCAGATTATACTCATGGTATATTCAGTCAACTATTACAAATCTTCAGATGCGATGTAAGCTACTGGTGGGCTTATAACCTTGCTCTCGATCGTATTCCAACTTCACAGCCCGATACCACCACCATCAATTCCAGATTGGTAACTGTCTACTCTTTCTGTAGAGTACTTTGTAAACATACCATTGCCAATGTAGAGTGGTATTATGAAAAGTTGTTTGTGAAGTCGGGGGACCACGACATGCCATCTTCTATATAACCTCGACCATCCCCTCACCAACAACGACAAGACAGTCTAGCACATCAAACATCTTAACAAAATGCTCGCACCCAGCCTGAAGAGGGCCGTTACCCTTCTTCTATTACCTGCTTTCTCCGCTGTAGCACAGAATCCCTTCCCAGACACTACCACCTGCGACGAAACATGCCAGGGCGGAGCTCTCAACGCATCCTCCTTTATCTCAGAGCAACAGTCTGACCCAACATTCTCCTTCTACAAAACCCCTTCAAGTTTCTCTACCAAACTCTCTCCGGGTGTTGTGCTCAAGACAGAGGATGTCACCAACCTGGATAACTATGTCGTCCCCAGTGGTCTGACTATGTCGCGAATCATCTACACCACTGAAGATCTTGATGGAAAGGTTATTCCCGCTTCAGCTTATGTCCTCTGGCCTTATTTTCCTTTCTCAACCGGCTCAAACTCTGCTAAGGGGGGTCTGCCTATCGTTGCTTGGGCTCATGGCACAACTGGAACCTTCAAGCCCTGTGCACCTAGTAGCTACAGAGCTTTGCAGTACCACTTCCAAGTTCCTTTTGCTCTGGCACTTCAGGGCATTGCAGTGGTTGCGCCAGACTATGCTGGTCTTGGTGTATCTGAGCTGCCCAATGGAGACACCATTCCTCATTCTTGGGTCACAGCACCGGCTCACGCGAACGATGTTGCTTTTGCTGTGACTGCAGCTAGGTCAGCATTCCCGGATCTTCTAAGTTCTGACGGTCCTTTCGTAGCTATGGGCCACTCTCAAGGTGGCGGAGCATCTGTAAGTTAACATCCATCAATGCGCAGTATTCCCTGTGCTCATTCACTTATGGGCGTAGTCTGGTGCCATCACAGTACTGACGCTGATTGTTTTCTCTAGTGGGCCTTCGCAGAAAGACAAGCCAAGAAGCCTCTCAAAGGATACAAAGGCGCAGTCTCCATAGCGCCAGTCACTAGAATCCTCGATGACTATGCCTACTGGACAGAGAACTCGATCGCATCACCAGGCCTGCTTGCACAATCTGCAGTCGTCGACTCAATCTCCAAGATCTACCCCAAGTACAACTACACAGGCTTCACTTCTACTGGCTACGATCGCTGGCACAACGTGATTGCCAAGGTCAAGGGATGCTTCCCTGTGTTGGCCTTGGCGACAATGGATCTCGCGCCAACCGATATTGCGAAGTCGGGGTGGTATAAAGATCCAAATGCTAAGAAGTGGGCTGATCGAGTCGCTGTGGGACGAAAGACTTTCGCTGGTCCGCTGCTCGTTATCAACGGTGCAGATGATCATGTCGTTCGCCCCGAGGGTATTGACGCCGCTGTCAAGGATACCTGTGATTTGGTGAAGAAGTCAGGAAATGAGGAAGCTCTAGAACATGCCACTTTCTCTGGTATGGACCACTTCTCTGCCATTCAGGCTAGTCAAATGAAGTGGATGGACTGGATCAAGAGCAGACTTTCCGACAAGACCCTTGAGAAGGGTTGCTCTGAGGAACTTGTCGAAGGACTAAGGACCAATGGCACTGTTCATACACTGGGTCCGAACTTCTTCTTGTCGTACTTTGATACAGCAGAGAGTTGGAAATACAGTCTTTAAAGAATGCAGTGGATGTATCAGATGTTTCAATAGTTCTAAGACTATTCCTTTTGCTAGCTAGACTTGGATAAGTGCTGGACTGGATACGAGGAACGGGACCACAGCGTGAAACAGATTGACAGGATGAATATTACTCTAGATAGGGTCTAGAACAGATGAGATAGAGTACAAAGATCATGTATCAGAGAATATTACATGGCCGCATGCCTCAAGTGCTTCCCTCCCACGTATCCCTCAGCTGTATCAACAAACAATTTCCTTCCCTTAACATACGATACCATGAATGAGAACAGCTTCCAGTTCCCAATCTGACCCGTCGCATACTTCTTACCCAGTGATACGAATAGCATCTTCTTAGTCGCAGGCTGATACGGCTTGATATCCCCCTTCCCCGTCAAAGTCACATCTAGAGCTGTCGCCAAGTGAATGATCTGATTGTCCGTGATGGCCAATTGCTTGGGATCGATGTTGCCAACGTCGCCAATGCCCCAGATGTTCTTTGTCCCGGCAACTCTCATCCTTTCGTCAAGCTTGGTGTTTCCACCAGAGTCTAAGAACGATTGCGGTACGAACGAGGTGTTGAGTTTGATGCCGTACAAAGGTAGATAGAGATCTGTGGTGAGGGTATTTCCGTTGGACAAGTGCACCTCTGTCGCTTGTCCTCTTTCTCCCTTCTTTGCTTCGGTGACGCGCGCATTATAGATGAGTTTGACCCCTAGGGTCTTGAGATCTCTTGTGACTGACGCGCGAACTGAGTCAATGGCCCCTTCCAACGGTTGTTCACCACTAATAACAAGGGTGATGCTCTTGGAAGAGCCGTATCCTGCGGCCAATTCACCAGCAACTTCAGTTCCTGTAGCACCACCACCTGAGATTACTATTGAATTTGAGTCTCCGACTCGACTTTGCAGTTGCTTCCATGCCGAGATGGTATCTTGATGAGTTCCAACAGGCTTCAGGGGAAGATCACTAGCCAGCCGAGACCCTGTCGCAATCACCAGCTCATCGTACCTAATCTCGCGCCCGGTATTCTCATTAGAGATTACATGAACAGTACCCGATTCGGCATCGACTCCATCTGCTTTCCCAAGGAGGAACTCAAAATTCTCGGACGGATACTGATCGAAACCCGGCTTGATTGGTAGGAAGAGCTGTTCATCTGGGATGGCGTCCGGTATTATCCCACGAGTGGCAGCGACATTCCAGAAGAAGTGACTGTTCGGGGATACAAGAATGACTTTGAGGTCAACAAGTTTGGGAAGGGTGTGTTTGAGAAGCTTGTGGGCGAGTGGAAGACCAGCCCAACCTGCACCTAGGATGACTACGGTTTTTGTCATGATGGCTGGTGATGCTGTTTCAATTATATGGAGGCGAAGGAGAGTAGGATAGGTTAGTTAATTATCATTATTACTGTAATCTCATTTATAAAAACATACAGATGCTCGGTGTCGGTGATGGGCATACCTTGGTGTTGAGAAGGGCTTATCTGGAGGTACTTTGGTCCAACTATGAACAAATTGCATATATATGTATCTCTGTTAGTGTTGCCTGTCCCTCGCACTCGGTGGTGGATGCTCCGGTGACAGGGATCACGGCCGAACGCCGTGTCCGAAAACGATGACGATCCCCCGATCCTTCGGCTCCCCTCATCAGCAGCTTCAGTAAGCAAAGTATATACGACATATTCTATCAATTGAGTCGCAAATACCGCGAATTTGCTGTTTCCGTCTCCTGTTATCCAAATATCTACCCGTCACCACCCTATACCTCTGTGTTTCTGTTGGAGCTTATAATCCCCGATGGACCGATCTCTATCAACATCCCATCATGAGGTCACATCGAACCTCAAAATCTGGAGCTGTGTAACCTGTCGTCGTCGCAAGATCCGCTGCGACAGAAAAGACCCATGTAATAATTGTACAAAGAGTAAGATCGACTGCCATTTCCCCGTGACAGGTCGTATACCAAGACGAATTCGCGATGCCAAGACACCAGCTCAGAAGCAATCTGAATTGCTCAGTCGTCTTCGTCGTCTCGAGTCAGTCGTCACTGAACTCGCGGCGCAGGTTGAGGATGAAAATGGGGCCAAGGCTATGGGTCAGATAACAGTGGATAAGGAGCCTACAGAGTCTTCTTGGGCTACGTCATCTAGCAGTTTGGATCATCAGACTTCGGAGTTTGATGAGGATTTTGGTAGGCTTGTTGTTGACAAGGACGGTACTCTTCACGTTGGGAACCGCTTTTGGACTGTATTTTGCAGTGAGGTTAGTACTCAACACCCTAGCCATGATCTTAACACTAACGAGTGACAGGTCGACAATATACTCCAAGCTGTACACGACGTTGCAGATATCTCAGAAAACCCAAGTGACTCAATCATGACAGAGCCTACCAGCAACGGGGCTCCAGCTCCTCTAAGTCATCTTGGCTTTGTCTTTGGCAGCGCAGACTTCGCGAAAGCGTTAGATGGACTCAACCCCATGCCCTCTCAGATGCTCTTCATATGGCAGACATATGTCGAGAATGTTGACCCTTTCATCAAGGTCCTTCATACTCCAACGATTGAGAACATTGTCAAACAATTAAAAGGCAACTTTAGCTCTTGTGGTCATAATGTAGAAGCCCTGTTGTTTGCGATATGCTTAGCGGCCATTGCGTCCATGGACGACGAGATAGTCTCGTTCAACTTCAACACACCCAAGGAGCAACTACTGCAGCGGTATCAATTTGGCACTGAACAGGCACTCGCTCGTGCCAATTTTCTTACTACAAAAGACATCACTGTCCTTCAAGCCCTGGCCATATACCTATCGCTGCTACCAAACTTGGGGGCTCAAGATAAGGTATGGCCACTGATGGGCTTGCTCCTCAGGCTAGCAAAGTCAGTAGGCCTTCATCGCGAGGGCAACCCAAATCAGTATAATCAGCTTGAGAGGGAGATAAGACGTAGGCTCTGGTGGCACATCTGCTTGATCGATTCCAGTAGTCGACGGGTGGACGCTCAAGACCTCTCAATCACCCCGGCCTCCTTCAGCACATGTCTCCCAACAAACTCAAATGATGTCGATCTGGACAACTCAACCACTCAGATTACAAATCCCAATCAGGGTTCAACAGGTGTGACCCTCTGTCTCATCCGCTGCGAGCTGTGGTATCTCACACAAGCCATCCGCGCCGATACAACCGACTCTCTAGAGACCCGCCTCGGCCTCTTCAACGCCCTGAGACAAAAAGTCGAAAAGACTTACTTCCAGCATCTACAGCCCAACCAGCCATGGGATTCCTTCATCAGGACGATGATAACTCTGTTCTTTGCAAAAGTTGAACTTGTCATCCGACGACGATCCAAAACTCTCCCTGCTGCAGATGAGCTATTGAACCCGTCTATCACAGTCATGAAAGCGGTCCAGTCTCTCAAGTCAGAGCCCGTGTGGGTAAAGTGGCGTTGGCAGTTACAAGGACAAATGCCATGGCATGCAATGGGTGTCTATCTCCGTCAAGCATCTCGACTCCCTTGGACACGAGAACTAGAAGAAGCATGGGGCGCGACTAAAGCTTTGAAAGAGGGAGTCACAGAAGAAATGAAGACGGGACCACTGTGGAAGTCTCTAATGCAGCTGTTCTCGCAAGCCGAACAGCATCGTGAAAAGGGGCTTAAGCGTCGAGGAGCAAATGCCCAACATACCCGAGAGAAGGGAGATCGCGTGAACTCTGATGTCCAGCAAATGCTCAACAACGCCGAGAACATGTCAAACGAGATCCCTGTTAATCATCCTCTAATTGATACCTCGACATTTGACTCGTCTCTGCATATATCTCCGCCAGCAGACAATGGAGCTCTCTCCGTGGAACGTCTGTCAACCAGTCTGGGTACAGCGACTGGTGATCTTCCTCCATGGGTTGAGGCAGGAGGTGACATGAATTTTGGTCAAGCCCAAAACTTCGGAAACTCGTCCTCTGAAGGAATGGCTGATGGGGTGGATTGGGAGGCCTTGATGGATCTAGATGAGACGTGGAATTGGGATTTCCTGTAGACCACAATAGATTCCTTTGGCAGGCAACGGTGAACGAACTTGTTCACTCAGACTTTAGACACTCTCAAGTATACCATAACAAAGATTGCCCGTCCGCTCTTTGCATTCCTTACATGCGCTCATGAAAAAGACGAGCTCACTCAACCTGCCGAGTTCCGGTCTCTCCTTGCGATGCATTCCCATCTTCGATAGAGGGTCACAAAAGTTGCCTTTCATAGAGAGCTTAGAGGTTTATGAGCTGAGTTATCAAAAGGCAAATTCTGCAGTGCTATCGACTCCTTAAAGTCCCTAGTTGGCTTCTTTTACGAGCCGTACAATGAACCGTCGCTGGTGACATTCCGCGACTTCAACATACCCATTTCCCACCACACGCACTATTGAATGAGAGGGTCTGTCTCTAATCGGAATAGAAACATTTCTTTTGTTACTATGCGGCAAATCGGCACACAACTGTGGGCTTGGTAAGATGCTATGTAGGACAGCCTGCAGCTTTACATCCCTTGGCTTGATGATACTCAGTGGCATCTGTAACACATCATTATCAACACTCAAGCATTCAGAGATAATGCGGCATGGAATTTAAGCAATTACGAACACATCTAGTGCATGATCTACCGCCAGGAACAGAGCGTTCCTGGATCCTTTAGTTGGATCTCAACAGCTTTAACTCCATCAAAGTTACAACGCCGATATTCACATATCCAGGAACAATTCTCCACGCCCTATGGAACACCGGCACACTCGTCTATTGCGTTTCGCAAGGTCCCAGAGCTATTCAGGGTCTCGAACAAATAGTGCAAGTGTACGGAGTAGTGCAGAAGTGACACTCCTATTCACAGCATTGCTAATACCCCAACTTCGTATTACGGAAACCGGAACGTCTAGCTCTGCAAGGGTTCGGCCTTCTGGACCTTCGAGTATCGTGACGGGCCAGGGGGTCCCGGCTAACGGCAACGACCTCATCGTTTGTCAAGGGAGTGACGATGACGGTATAGTTAATCACGTCGAGTCAAACGAAGACCGGTAGCTGAACTCTCGGCTGCTGAGCCTCAATCCTCATTAGGGCGACGACCCGCTGTCACAGGGCCGAGAACACGGTTAGTGATGTGCAGAATATCTAGAATGGGGTCTATACGAAGGCATCCCTTGGCACCATGTGGTTTTGACGCTTGACACAATATCCGCCTGTACGGATCAGTCTGCCGCCTTATCCCCCAGGTATGACACTGAAGTATATATCATTCCATAAGAGGAGTTTCAGAATAATAGGATGCAACTTCGTAATGCTGGATACGGGTCATATTTCGGCAGCCGGCAGTGACGGCGGGATAGCGTCAATAGTTTACGATAGCTTATGACTGAACGTTAGCAGTGGGACTAGTGGGCAAAGTGTCGTATAGCAAGTCATGATGTGATTCCAAGACTCGGCCGAAAGTTAATACGAGGGATTGAAGGGTCGGCTGGTCTCGGCGGTTATAATTACCCTGTCAAGCAAACAGTCAAGTCTCGTTTCGTCTTGGAATGTCTTGTCATTATCAATAATGACGAATCTGAGACTCATTACCACGCGTACGGCTACATATCCGTACAAGCGGTTCAGCGTTTGCCGTCTCTTGGAATGATTCCCAGCGCATCTGCCGGTTTCCCAGAGAACAAAGCGAACAATGATGCGAGGGTCCAGAGGCTGAACCAAGATCTATCAAGATATTCCCATGGAAACGTTTGATCGAAAAGTCAGATTCTTTCGCTCCCGCCGTTGGTGACCACACCAGATCTGATCATCCTCCAATAGAAAGGCCACTTGTATTTCTAGAGGCTGCAAACAGTGGCGATTTGAGATAAATAAAGACACGAACCAACTTGTAGAGGGTCAGGCGTGAACGTTACTGGACAGGCTAGACAGGCTATATGCAAGCCACGCGAAGTTGCCAGGGCAGAATGCCACCCGAGTCTAAAAGGCCCTATCTCCGTCTGTACGAGCAAATGCATTACAACAGAGTGTCATTATCAAGAGGGCGTAACTGCACATGCATATATCGCTATACACCGTTCCGGACATAGCGCGATCGGGCACTTGCACGTCCCCCCGTGCCAAGTCGCAGATGCCAAGAGGCCATTGCAGATTAGGTGCTCGGTCGACAAGTTTCACAATAACGGCTTCCAATTTGAGACCCTGCTAGCACCTCTGAACAATCGCAACAATCACACCGAGATTTTAACTCTGATCGTCCTCGATGGGAATTTCCAACGCTAATATCTAAGCGCAACGCGCGACCGGACGATAAGTCTGTCGGATTGGACTGTATAGCCCATAAACCAACTGCAGGGAAAAGGGGGCGACGGATAAATTGGGCGCAGACCGTTGTTTAATGAAGAGGCACCGAAACGAATTAGTGGAACTAATTCAGTGGACGAGCTCGGGAGGAAAGAAAACTCAGGGCCTTCCTTAACCCTAATAGGTGATAGAAATATTGAGGTCAATCTAGCCTAAGCTTAGGGGACTTTTGCTAAGTTTATTTTGACGCTCTACATTAGGGTCCGGTGGACGGGACAGTGCTGTAAGTTTCACGATTAGAAGATAGGTATTCAGTGCACGTCTCAGCTTCGTAGAGCCCGGCTCTGTGTTACTTTTGGTGCCGAGACGAGACAAACGCAAGACAAGACAAGGGCAGTATGAGACGAAAGCTGACCACCGAAGCCCAGACATAGGCAGTCAAGTCATACCGCAATTACTCGAACTCAAGGGAAGCCTTGTCTTTTCCTCTCTGGATCTCAAGTCATCCTTGCAGGATATGACCATACTGAGTATGTCTCCTGAATATCGCGGGAAGGAATGGAGTTGAAGTGACATGGAAGGATTACGATTGCCATCTTTTGCGAAACGCCCTAGATCTGCAGGATTCCAGATTACTCCGCAGTAAGCAATCGGATTCGATTATAAGATGAAGGAATTGGCGCTTCTCGAGCCGTTATTTGGATCAGTATGGCTTTGGGTAGTGTTGTGTAGTGTCCTTTTTCTTTCCGACGCTTGTTGAGGGATTTGGGTATTGATCGTCGATTTTCGGGCTCTGACTTGGATGCTTCGAGAAAGAACTGCAGCCTGGACTACGCATTCCGATGCAACCTTAATCTGAGGAACATTGCGCATACAGTACCGTAGAATGGCTCTCCTCGAAGTTATATACATACAGCTTTGGTTGTGAGGCTCTAATGAGTTTCAATGATAATTGAACTCAATTGAAGTATCGATTCACATGGCGTTGAATACGAGATTTTACTGGCCTAGTGAGGTCTCTAATCTCTGAGATCCAATGTGGCTTGCCTATTCTGAAGCTACGTTCTATTTGGGGTTCTGTTTCAAGCCTCCGACGCGATGTGTGTCACTGTGGGGATATTGAATTGAAGAGCAATTGAGGCGATGCAACAAAAAATGAGGCGATTGCGAGGAATAGTCTGCATTACATTCCGAGTAAGCGCCTTGTCCGTGTTGAACATGTAGACATGTTCGTTCGCATGGCATGATGTCTTGCTTATACTGTAGGGAGCAGGGAAAACCTTGGTGTTTGATGCAAAAGTTTGATGCAAGCTAATACCAAGCTTTTTTGTCTTTGGTAGGTCGCAAGCGCCTCCTACGCCTGCTGAGCCCCTGGCGAGTTTGGACGGTGTCCCCCCTGCCCCCGTAGAAACGCCCCCTGAGCATCTCATCAACTGGATGGTAAGGTAGCCAAGAGTTCAGCGTGGTAAAGGCGAAAAAGCCCAGCTTTTTTAATCGATGGGCTCAATTGGGGCCAGTTGCTCAATACACATGCGGTTCAAAAGGGGCGGGAAGCGTCGAGATAGATAACCGCCCGAGAGTAAGCACAAAGCGGGCAAGGATGAGATTGAGGCGTAAATGCAGTTGCAATCATTTCCTTTTCTTACACTGTTCTGACGAAGACGAGAGTTTTTGGTAACAAGGCCCCGCTTGCGCGTCACGATAAAGCCCCCTATCTCCAAGTCCAAGTAAGCCCGCCCGTCCCAGCCAACCAACCAACCTCCACTGAGACTAGACTTAACTTATCTTTTGAGGTGGCCTTCCTTTCTTCTGCCTTAAAGCTTATCCCCCCCCCCCCCCAGGAACCCCCTCCTGTCCAACCTTTTCCTTGCCCTGTTTGTCTTGTCCCTCCTCGTCCCCTCGCAGCAAAAAATCTCTTGGCTCGAGCATTCAAGACTTTTTATCTGTATCGCCGGACTCGTTCTTTTTTTCCCGCCGGTCGAGGGTTGTGATGATTTGATATTTCTCTCCTTCAACATCCATCCACTCGTTGCAATTTTACTTCGTATCCGACCGACCTAGACTGAGACTGGGACTGTACAGGTACAGACAAAGCCTCAAATAATCGCAAATCGCAACGCAAATCTCACATAATGGCTGTCGCTCTTCCGAGGCGATTTTACTCGCTACTCTGGGTCGCAGTACTCCTTGCGCTCGTTGTATTCTTCATCTTCCTGCGCGAAGACACCTGGTCTTCAATTCCTCGACCTCCCAGCGGCTGGAAGATTCCTTTCACCACAGACGATGGCGTTCTATCATCATGGATGGGCGGTAGCAAGAAGAAGGGTAAGGACCCCAAGGAGCCTCTGCGCATCATGCTCGTAGAGTCCTCGGGCACACACGACGAGGTCGCCGCTGCTCTCATGCACGCTTTCGGTAACCAGGAGGGCTCGTCGCTCGACGTCTACTTCGCCAACCAGCGCTTCAACATGCAGGGCATCATGGCCAACTTCACCCTCGCTGCCAATGTCACCATCAACAAGTGGGACAAGTTCGCCAACGATGTCACCGAGAACCCCCCGCATATCCTCGTCTCTACCACCTGCGAGTTCGATCTCGACCGTGGCACCGATCCTATCGTCAACCTCCTCAAGACCGCAAACACCCATCTCTTCTGCACAATCCACCACGCTGATCGCTGGGCCCAGGGCAAGTACGTCCAGGCCGTCCGCAGCTGGGCAGAGCACGAGCGCGTCGACTTTGTTGGTCTGAGCCAGCACACCGTTGACTTCTTCCTCAACGACACTGTTCCCAAGTGGCACACGGCTGCTAACCTTACCACTCGCGTCATCCCCCCCGTGTTCCCCGTCCACATTTCCGACCCTGATCTCGAGCCCGGCATTTCTCTGTCTCTTCAGGGCGATTACTCTGACGGTCGACGTGACTACAACGGTGTCTTCAACCATCTCGGCAGCGTCATTCGAAAAGCCAACGAGGAGTCCGAGGGCCACACACCTCAGAATGTCAGTCTTCACCTTATCGGACACGGCACTCATCCCGATGTCCCCGACCACGTCAAGGACCACGTCTTCTTCGACGAGGGTCTTTCTTACCCCGATTTCTACACATTAATGTCCAAGTCTTTCGCTGTGCTCCCGGCGTTTGCCTCTGAGACATACTTCGACCGCAAGGCTTCTTCAACCATTCCCGCAGCCTTGATCGCAGGAGCTCCCATCGTTGCGTCAGAGGAGCTGCTCAAGGCTTACTCTTACCTGCCCCGGGATACCACCTGGGTTGCCCGACCTGGCGAAGGCGAGATGGATGTTATTGAGCGAGTGATTGATGACCGGGACGGTTTCCTCAAGCGAAGGCAGGCCGTGAGGGATTTTACCAAGTCCCTATTGGAACAGAACCAGGCAAACACCAAGGCCTGGATCAACGAGGCTTTCGAAAAGTACAACCGCAACTAAAGACAATTAGATATGATTTATTGGGATTTTTGCATTTTTCTTATTTGTACAATTACGCGGCACCATTTCACATGATCGGGAATCAGGATGAGCGGCTCTATGTTTCCAGAGTTTTTTGAACCATGCATGAACATTCTTAATATACGGTTTCTTAGTACATTGAAAATACAATCACGAAATACCACTTACACCAAGGTTTCTTGCAACATTCCAGTGATGTCAGTTTTCAACATGTCTCCATTTAATTTGCAGCGGGTGGCTGGCGGGAGTCTCATAGCGAGCCGCAATTCTCCGGCTCCCTGTTATCGAATCCGGCATTTGGGGACATTGAGAAGAGAAAATAGTGAGTCATGATTCCAGAAACGCGGTTGGCAGAGCGCCACCAATAAATAGAAAACGTGAGATATTTCCAAGGAACAGGTAAGCTTAAAAGGCTGTCTCGTCTTGGCTCTGCAAGATCAGATGAACAATCTCTTTCTTCGGTTTCTCTTACGTGTACACTTTTCACAGCGGAGCTCATAGAGTTTGATATATTAACGTATATTTTTGATCTTGAAGCTTCTCTCCCTCGTTGCGCACTGCTGAGGGAGAGAAATAAGGGCTAAAACTGGATACCCCAGATTACATAGTAAATCGTCTCTATGTCTAAGGTATATAGAATCTGAACAAAAGTATGCCGAAAACCAGATCATCCAAACACCTGTCGTCATGATGAATGAAGCCCGCCATACCCAAGAATAATAAGAGAAAAAGGAAATGGTATATGTTATTTCATCTCATGACCAGCAAGAGGAAGTCAAGATCTTATTGCTTGAAATCTTTGGCTTCCTTGCTGTCCATCATCTCAGCTCGGCCCTCCTCTTCGCGAGGCAGAAGCTGGTAGCTGCCAGCGGCCTTCTTGGCCTGCTGGTATCGGTCTCGGGCCCATCCGTAGAGGGCACTTCCGGCAAGAATAAGAGCCATGCTGCCAGCGCGGTCGGCAGTCAACACCTCACCGAGTAGAACAACGGCGAGAGAGCTCTGGGCGACACCTCGAGCGGCAGTGACAATCATGTGTGTGGTCGGGCTAGTTACCTCGATTTGCATAAAGGTAGCGATGGTGAGGAGGAAGGCTGAGACACCAGTCAAACAGGCGGAGCTGAGGAACTGGCGGGCGACATCCATGGACTCGACAGTGAAAAGGCTGCTCATAGTGCTCATCTCTCCAGAAAGAGGGAAGAGAGGAATGTAGAAAAGGATGGCCATACAGTTGGACATCCAGACCATCTGCCACATACCCTCCTGGCTCTTACCGAGGAATCGCTTGACGACAACGGACTCGACGGCAGTGGTGAAACTAGATCCGACACCGAGGAGAACACCCTTGCCGGAGGTAAGCATCTGGCTGTAGTCGGCCATCATTCCAGTTCCGAAACCAGCCATGACCATGGCGCAGCCAACGAGAGAAATGGGAGGGTAGTAAGGACGAGGTCGGAGAACCAGCAGAGACAGGAAGAGAGTAAATGGTAGTAGAAGACCACGGGCGATCTGGTAGACGGAGGCGTTGACCGAGGCGAGGCAGTATGTCTTGGCCAAGATTCCAATGAGACGTGCGACCGTGAGGGGTAGAAGAGCAATCCAAGCCTGGGATTACGTGTTAATCGACTGTCTTCAACCTAAGAGACATTGAGCTGTCACTTACATTTAGTGGTCTGTTCAGCTTAACCCATCCTGTAGCAACTCCAATAATTGTGAGTAGTACTACTTGTATCGTTGTCTGAAGAGCAAGCAATGTGACGGGGGCCTCAACACCATTGAGGGCCGACTTGGATAGAATAGTGCTCCAGATAGCACATGATGAATGGAAGAGCACCACCAGGGCGACTCTCATCCGTGAAGGCGGGGGACGGTTCTCGACCTGAGGTTGTTCGGCGGCAGCCATTGTGACAAAAAGATATTAAGGTTTATGTCGACTTATATGTGTATAACCAACAACAAACCAAAATAGTGTGTGAAGGTAATGTAATGCAATGCAATGCAATGTATGGCAAGGCAAGGCAAGGCAAGGCAAGATAAGGTAATGAAAAAACGAAAAGGGATATGGATATGAAAGAGTAGGAAGAATACGAGAGAAGAGAGTAGTAATAGAAGAAAACAACAACCAAGCAAGTCAGTCAGTCAACGTGATGTGGGTAAACGAATGTCTGAAGCGAGTTTCTGAGTGAACAAGCTTCCAAGGGTCTTCTCTCTCTCAACTCGGACTAGGAACCAAAAAAAAACACGAAGATGTATGCAAAAGTCAAGACTCTCTGGAGGGGAGAGGTTGGCAAATACGGGCTGTCCGGAGGTTTTGTTGATTGATTGATCAGGTCTATTTCCGCACTAGGACCCAAATACGCAGGCACATAGAAGCCCCCAAGACCAAAGACTAGGGTGTCGTCAGTGAGAAGTAGTGTGTGGATCTAGTGCCACAGGCGGAATAGGGGGTATCCGTTCGCCTGCTTGCGTTGCTTAAATGGATCGAACGCGTTATCCCAGTGGAGAGCAGGGTAAATCTGGCGCCACACCTTGGCCTTGGTTTTAAACTTGGTAACTGGATATTTGCTTTAGCCTCACTAACGAATGAGAGGACTCGAGATCCATCACTATACCCCATCTCGACTATGTTCCTTGAACTTCCGGGTCAAGGGTCTTGTTCTCTGGAAGCTCTACCGAAGTACCGCCATCGAGGGGGTTATTGTGCTGGAGCCCCCATGCCATGCCATGCCAGGCCAGGCCAGGCCAGGGGACGACGGAGGTTGGTTCGTTGATGAGATTTGACATTGGCCTGAGCTTAGCTTAACTTAACCTAACTAACAGGACGCGGGGCGTTGGCGAAGAATAGAATCGGCGGCTGTGACAAGGTGGAGAGTGGCACTGCATTGCATCGGGCTGCTGCAATGATGGGAAGTGGGAGGGAATTGCTTGGTGGGAACAGTGCAGGATAGCGCTTATGGCCAGTTGTGGGGGGTCCCTCTAGCCACTGGGGATATGCAGCTACAGAGGCTCTTGCGAGTGACGTAGAGATTCTGGGAAATGCAGGTGTTGATCAAACCTCCGCCATTGGTCCCCTGTCGCGGCGAATAAGGTGGGATGACCCCTTACTAAAACTCAAACAAATAAGCCAATTTTTAAGTCTATGTACTAAGGGTTGCAGTCAGTTTGAATGGATGGACAGACACAGGCACAGACTCGATGTTTTGTTTTACAGTATTGCCCGCCGTAAGCTTGCTTCGGAAGGATCATCAGTGACTCGGTCAGCCGTTGATTGTTTGCACAAACGCACTCGAGGCACGAGTAATGCATGAGACTCCACCGGAATACCTCCCCATACAGCCGACAGCCAGCCTCTACTGCAGATGCAAGAAAACGTCCGAGGATGCTTTGTTATTGTATGTACCGAACCGTAGCCAAGAGTCAACGGGAAGCGAGACAAGAGCCAAGCTAGCAATAATCAGGTTTTCCTGCAGCCACGCATAACCCATCACCTTGTCCTCTCCCGTCCATGATCTTCCATTACCTCGTCAGCCGAATACCACGTTCATTTCTCTCATCTTCCCTTCATTACTCCGATGTAGGATATTCCCCACGTGATAATTACACAAACTCGCCTCAGTGGCCAGGGACCGGCTGGAGGAATCCATGGAGCGTTTCAGCTTAGAGAGACGATCCCCAAGGTCTGAGTTCTGTCTCCTCCGCCGTGCTCGTCATTTTCTTGATTAAGCTGGGGCAGATTTCGGTGAGTTGCGTTATAAGGAATCTTAGCCCCGAAAAAAAAATCATCGAGGGGAACGGAAAAAGTGGACGGCTCTTTGATGAAGATGGACAGGTTTCTCCGCCCGGGTGGATGATTGATTATGTGAAACCTGAGTAAGGCATTGAATGCTTGGCGATGCGTGTATCAATCACGTTTGCGAATAATGGGTCCTGGACTGGCCACTCTGTGAACAACGTGAGACTTGGGTGAGGTGATGATTGTTTTGATCTTGGTTTCGTTATTGTACAGTTCGCAACGAGACGCGCGTATGCGGTTTTCTTTTTTTCTCCGCTCTGTCTTGACTCTTCTTCATACAGGCAAGGACATAACTGTAAAAGAGGGCGAGTAAAAAATCTAAGATGTGGTGACGAAATTAAACACAGAATGTGGTAGCGCCATGCATGGTATCCCCTGTTCCGTTCCCCATTCAGTGCCCCAGAAAAGATAGGCCTGCTCCATCATGATGAGATGGGTGACATGTTGGTATGTATGTGTATGTTTAAGTGTCTCCCATCAAAATAGCAGAATATCCCCCAGCCGGCTCGGGGCAACCATTTAACTCTAAGCAGAAAAACACTACTGGTAGTAATAATAATAAAGAGCTCCAATGCTGGGTATGGATAATAAGGAAAACATTATATCTGGCTGTCAGCCAGTTCATCATGATGAGCCAGCCTCAGCCTGGGGAGTAGGTGTAGGTACAGACTTGGGCTTGGGCGGGTCAACAGCCCTGAGGCCATCCTTGACCTCCTGCTCAAAGTACATGCGCGCCACGTCAAACGCAGAGTCGATGCTCTTTGTGATCTTGGTGCAGCCGCAATCGCGCGTCCAGGTGTTGTGGAAGTTGAGGTTCTTACCCAACTTGCTGTCCATCAGCACGTGTGGTACGCCAATAACTGTCGATAGAATGTGACCGTGGAGACGGTCGGTGATGACGAAGTGAGCAGAGCCGAGGAGCTCGAAGCCCGCCATTGACTTGGCCCACGCTCGCTGGTTCTTACCCTCTTCGCGCTTGTCGTCGTCGTCGATAGATGGGGTCTTGGTGAACTTCCAATCGACCTTGTTGTATGTTACGTTGCCGATGCTGCCACCTAGATCGACCTTGCCCTCGCCAAACTCGATGTTGGCAGAATCACCATCAGAAATCTCGGCATCCTTTCGGGCGAGAATCAGAATGTCGTGGCTAGATATAAAGTTAGCTTTAGTACAACGGTTAGGCTGGCTGGTAATACTAACGTCTTCTTTGTGTTGTGTCGGAAGTCAGATCGGTTACCCCACATGAAAGCAATATCAGGAACAAGATCACTCTGAATACCCTCAGTCTGTCCAAAGTTGTCCATGAGCCAGTCGTAGCTGGGCTTGTCACGAGCAGCCAACTGTAAATCATGGTGCTTGGTGAAAGCCTTTCTGGTCTTGTCGATCCTCTCGGGGTTCGTCATGTAGATACTCTGGGGGAAAGCACGGATGGAGACGTTGAGGAAGTTCTCAATCATGTTCATGCGCGAAGGTTGGTCCTCCCAGTAGTAATCGTTGAAGTTACCGCCACCAGCCATGATGATACCAGAGTGTGGGCGGTGCTCCTCCAACTTTTTGCGGAACTTGGTAATGTCGCAGTCCTTGTACATGAAGCTGTATCACATTACATTAGTATTGATGTTGAGCAACGTGATACGGACGAGATGCTTACCGGCAGGCTTCCATAGTCTCGATTCCAAGGATGCTCAGCAGAATCTGTTGTGCGGACCAGATCGCAGCATCACCCTTGTTCTCTGTCTCGAGATAACCCCAGATGTTGGCGTAGCGAATTCCTTCGAACCTCTTCTGGTAGGCATGGATGAGACGCTGCTGTAAATCGTTGACGATGTTCTCACAGCCCGGTGTAGGAGCCCGAGTCAAATCGTAGGAGATGTCTGTGTTGGGGTCCTTGTCCAATTCTGTGTCCTCCTCTCCAGCGCCCACGGCACCAGCGGCGTCGGTGGGCTTTGGGGGCTCGTCGATAGTGACATTGTCGCCTTTCGAAGGCCAATGCCAGTCTGCGCTTGGTAAATGATCCTTAAAGCTCTCGGGCGCCTGGTAAGACACCAATATAGCGAAGACGAAGAGCACAGCAAACACGGCTAGCGCGATGCGTGTGAAGCGGTTCATCGCAGGTAACATGATGAACTCATGGGAAGTAGATGTTTTGTTTTAGGTTAGAGTTATGGTTGTAGTTGTGGGAAAGGAGTGGAACACCCGGATATTTCTATCACGGGCTGGGCTTAAAGAAGCAAGCAAAAAGCGGCAAAAAGACAAGATGGAAGATACAATGGAAGGGAAAGAGAAAAAAGAAAGTATATTGAAACGTCTTTTGAACTTGGGAATAAAAAGATGCGACCCCCCATCCCCATACCACACCATCCTAGTCCTTCTACTAAGTCGGTATGTACCTACCTCTAGGCTCTAACTTAGCGTCTCCCGTCCCTCATCCACATTCACCCACCTCCATCTCCTGGCTTGGCTGGCTAGGTAGCTGGTTCCTCGGGCGATTCGATGATGGATGAGTTCAAAGTGCGCCACGACCACGCGCCTGCACCGCACCCATGACCCGTCCACAGATTGTCTCGGCAGGGATAGAGAGTCTCTGATGTTGATGATAATCGCCGTAGCCCCCTATCTCCGTGGCATATGTACATAATCAAGCAGACTCTGTCTGCAGCCAGTTCGGAGTGCCAGGGTCCCTCGGCCGGGATGTGGGTTCCTGACGTCGACAGCCGGCCTCATCAGCGGCTTCGTATCCCAGCAAGATTCGCACAGCGGGGTTATCCGCTTATGCAGGATAGGGAGATAGGAGAAAGATGCAAATATTGACTCTTACGCGGCTCAAGGGCAAAAGAGTGGGAAAGGTCTTACTGGGATCCTTATCGCCTTAGTTGAATGTAGCCAAGTTGGCCAAGAACGGACGCAAGCCCCCTTTTCCTCACTTCCCACTGACAATTGTACCCGTCTAGCCCGTGCAGCAGAAGTTACAGTGATACACCCTTTTTTTCTTATTCCCATCCCTCCCTATCTACCTATCCCTATCCACTTGACTTGGCATCTCCACGGTGGCCTTTGGTTGATTGACTGGATCGATTTTTATCTGGAGCCCTTCGCTTTTTCTCGTCTTGTCCTATCCTGTCCCGCATATCGTATCGTATCGTATCGTATCGTGTCTTGTCGTGTCGTGTCGCTTCGTGTTCTTTTCGAGATTCGTCATTCTCTGCTACGCATTGAATCACTATTGAACGACATTTCGGCCGTTCGTCCACTCTTTTTTTAGAAGCCGTTTTAATCGCTTGCGACCCGACCGACCGACTCGACGCCGCCAGCCATGGCTGACCAGAACAAGAAGAACGATGACTTCGTGGCCAAGATGCCCGAGTCTGCCAACGAGAACAATATTGGCGATGGTGACAAGGAGAATGACTCCCTTGTTGGCCGTGGTCCTGGCACTGATGCCCTCCCCGCGCAGCCTTCAGGCTTCATGAACAAGATCGAGAACAGCGGGCCATTCTCTATTCTTGCTTACTGTCTGTCTTCTATCTCCATGACCGTCGTCAACAAGTATGTTGTGTCTGGTACATCATGGAACCTTACTTTCTTCTACCTCGCTGTTCAGGTATGTTTCTCGCTATCCCCGGGTTCAAGGGATGACAATTAACTCGGTGTCTCTGTAGTCCATCGTCTGCATTGTTGCCATCACAGCATGCAAGCAATTCGGCATGATCAAGTCCCTCGCTCCCCTTGAGATGGACCGCATCAAGAAGTGTATGTTATAATTGCTTTTCACGAATGAGGGGCAATAGCTAATGCGATCTCAACAGGGTACCCAATTTCGCTCGTCCTCGTCGGTATGATCTACACAAGCACCAAGGCTCTACAGTACCTCTCCGTGCCTGTCTACACCATCTTCAAGAACTTGACCATCATCGCCATTGCTTATGGTGAGGTCCTCTGGTTTGGTGGCTCCGTCACCCCCATCGCCCTCTCTTCTTTTGGTCTCATGGTTCTGAGCTCTGTGGTTGCTGCCTGGGCTGACATCAAGAGCGCTATCTCTGGTGACTACAGCGCTACCACTGGCGATGCTGATGCTCTTGCGACTCTGAATGCCGGTTACTTTTGGATGGCCATGAACGTCTTCTGCTCTGCTTCTTATGTTCTGGGCATGCGCAAGGTTATTCACAAGATGAACTTCAAGGATTGGGACAGTACGTTCATCCTCTGGGCGCATCCTCAGGGTTGCGCTCAAGAACACTACATGAAAGAACAACTGCTAATAAGTCGATAGCCATGTATTACAACAACCTTCTCACCATTCCGGTCCTTGTCTTCTTCTCTCTCGTCACTGAGGATTGGTCCAGCGCCAACTTCGCCAAGAATTTCCCCGAGGACTCGCGCAACCGTATCTTCATTGGCATCATTTACTCTGGTCTGGCCGCTATCTTCATTTCTTACTGCTCCGCCTGGTGCATCCGAGTCACCTCTTCCACCACCTACTCCATGGTTGGTGCTCTCAACAAGCTGCCCATCGCCGTCTCTGGTCTCATTTTCTTCGCTGCTCCCGTTACCGTTGGAAGTGTTTCAGCCATCTTCATCGGTTTCGTCTCGGGTATCGTTTATGCTTGGGCCAAGGTCAAGGAGAACGAGGCCAAGAAGAACGCTCTTCCTACAGCTGAGAGCCGAGAGCCATCAAAGTAAATTTGACATGGCACGGTGATGGCTTGTTAGGGACACCATCACCATTCAGCAAGGCTTATGAGCTAATTAGCCATTTTTGGGCAACATTTCCATTTAGTCTGGTTAGACCTGAACGACAATAATGTACCGTTCCACGGTATCTGAACGATACACGTAATGTAGACATTTTTGGTATAACGTCGGGGGCAAGAGCTCGCTATCTCGATGGGGTTTTAGGGTGGGTGTCATTTAAAAGCGTTTATAGACCTGCTTCAATATACTGTCTTTTTGCGACTGCAAACATGATGTCAACAACGATGGCGCAAGGCTATCTAGTACCTACTTAGTGAAGACGAACCAACAGATGACGCTCGAGCCTTCATGACGTCTAGCATATAGAGGGAACATGGCTCAGCCCTGCGCGTCGACATGGGAGACTGGTTAACGTTTAACGGCGTGGCCTTGGGACAGATCTCGCATGGCAAGTCATGTTGTACAGCAATACACCACAGCAACGTACACAAGAGGCTGCATAAGTCCAACGTTACATCAGTGCATATTGCGAGTCTTCACTAACGACGCCATGTCCTGTACAGAGTTAAGAGAGTCTATAAACCAAGACGAATATAGTAAAAGACCGAAAGTACATACATTCAAGAAATATCATAATTTCATCTCAACTTCAAGTCATGCATTAATCTCCATCCTCTCCTCCTTCATCTTCCAGAAATCTCATCTCACCCCCTATCTCCTGCAGAACAGGGCTGAGCCATCCTGTCAGATTAAACCAATTTTCGGTCTCCACCCCGTTTTAAGCATACGGAGTGACATTCCACCCCCTTTTCCATAGAAGCATTTTGTGGCGTAAGGCATTGTCATTCTTTCGCTGGTGAAAAGGGAAAAAAGACCGTTCTGGAACGGCGGGCTCTGACATGTTTCTAGGCGCGGGGGAAGATCGCTACCGCTGGGCTGGGACGCGTTGGTTCGAGTCGAAGCCTTTTAGCGGGAGACCCTAGAATCAATAGTCTAGCCCTACGAAAAGATGCAATTGTGTTCGAGATATAGAGTACAATAGGGATTGCATGGTATATTGTGGTTCTAGCGATATGGTGTAGATTCAGCCCCAGGGTAGACGGAGAAAGAGATGTAATTTTACTTTAGTTTATGGACTGGCGTTTTGCTAATTGTTCAGCTCCGTAATCCTACGGTAGTTTGTATGGAGAACAGTACAATACCACTTGGGACTTCAGTTGGATCCTTAACCCGGTTTGAGAAGTAAGAAATGTTTCATGAAGAGTGCCGATGAGAATTTAGAGTAGGACTATAAGATTAAAAATTAGCTTGTTTTACGTGCAATGGAGCCTCAGCTTACACATGCAAGGATGAAGAAACATCAAAGGATTTCACCGATTCTTAACGCCAAACAAAGCAAAGCCCAAGAAAAACATAGTCATTCATCTATCAAATCCAACAAAGGAGATCTCATTATACGCCGTGCCATGCCGTTCAATCAATAACAGATCCACCATGAACATGTCTGTAACTTTTCCGTCCCAGTCATTCCATCCCACGGATAGACACCCTATACGCTGATGGTCCTGAAGACGCTGAACTCCTCTCCTGTGGCGACCAAGCTACCCGTGATCTGAGGGTGCCAGTGCACCTCCTTCACATCCTTGAGGTAGTGCACGAACAGCAGCTGGGGCGGCACGTCCTTGACACCCGCTGTGTCCTTGCTCTCCTCGTCGTCAAGCTCGACAGCAAGATCCCAGAGTGTGACGGTGTTATCACCAGCAGCCACAGCGACGATTGAGTCGTCGGTAGGATGCCACTCAATGCTTGTGATCTGCTCCTTGTTGAAGTTGAAGCTAGCGATGGGCTGGGGCTTGTCTGAACTGGCCTTCCACTGTCGGAGATCCCAGACGCCCCATGCACCGTTGTCGTCTCCGGAGGCGAGCAGGTGAGTTGTCTGTCGCGACCAAGACATGACGTTGACGTCGACATTTGAGACCTGCATGGTGATTGCGGGCTTGCGGGACTTGGATCGCACATCCCAAATGCGAATGGTGCCGTCGCTTGAAGCAGAAGCAAAGACAGATTGCTCGGAGGGTGACCACTGGAGCTCCTCGACACTGCTTGTGTGGCCCTGGAAAGGTCGGTTGTCGGTGACCCAGCCGCCTCCATCGGTGCGCGTTGTCACGTAAATGAGACCGTCGTTGTCACCAGTGAGAAGCTTACCACCGGGAACTGTGGGAGACCAGTCAACGGCGTAACCTTCGGTCTTGTGAGCGCGGACAGTAGAGATAGGCTTGTTCTGCTGAGCGGAGATAGTAGTTCCAGGGTTGTCGAAGGAGGCGAGGTGGGGGGTAATATCGTGGATGTAGACGTTGCTTGACTCAGTCATTGTAGCAGTGAGAGTAGTTCCAGGTCGTCCAGTCTCCTGGCTGGGAATCTGGTGGGAACGGATACGGTTGGTCGTAGAGTTGAGAGGGATAGACTTGCTCTCCAGGATAGGGTCAGAGTCCTCGTCATCATCGTCCTCCGAATCAGAGCCCTCATCACCACGGTCCATCTTGCTGAGACCGCTGAACTTCATGACCATGATCTGGTTGTCAGAGGCCTTTCCAGTCTCGGCTTGTGTTCCTGAGACAGTGTACATGGTAGCAGGGTAGGCCTTGCGGTTGTCGCCGAGGCCATCGCGGATGATATCGAAAGAAAGGCATGGCCAGGGTGTGCTGAGGTTGTGCAGCATCTCGTAGGTTGTCAGATCGGGGGCGAGGGTCTGGCCAGGCTCGAGTTTGCTTCGTCCAACGATGAAGGTTCCTTGGTCGACTTCCATGGCATCTGTTCACAGATTAGACTGAAATCTGAGCAGTTCAGGGATCATCACTTACCCTTCTCTTCAGCCTCGCGCTCAGCATCAGGCCGTCCATCAACACCAGCCTCGAGAATCTCATCCTCGCTCTCGAACTCGTCCTCGAACTCATCTTCAAACTCTCCCATCTCCTTGGTGTTGTCGTCAATGTCCATCTTCTCAGGGCGTTCCCCGCCCTTGAGGGCATCGCCGTGATCGGCCTCAGCAGTTCTCTTTGCCATGATTTGGAATATGTGGTGTTCTTTGGTTCGATCTACGAATTGAAACCACAAAAAGAATTGATTTTTTAGTTATCGCCGTCTTTTTGGTGCCCCTCCAAATCGACTACAGGAAAAAATAAATTGGAGACTGCCGAACCCCGCCATGATCGCGGGGCTTTCCGAGAATTTACCGGCGCAAAGCCTTTTTCGGGATGAAAGAGGTCATTCATTTTAATGGGAAGAGTTAAAGTGTGAATGCGAGAGAAGTAAATCGTATTAGAACTATGAAGTTATATTCTGTATTTCTATAGATTATACGGCTAGAGGTGATATGAGCAAGGAGAGGAACTCTACCAGAATGTACCTGTCCTTGATGTAAGGCCTTTCTTTGATCATAGCAACCGCATGAGCATGATGAAGTCAAATTGGACTCGAATCAAAGGTACCTTAGACTTATTTAGACTTGAATTGTATGACTCTAAATAATTTGACCAAGGCATGAGCTGTAAGACAATCTGATCTAAATAAAGTCGTGCCATGGTCAGATAAGATACCCTTGATTGCTGATAAATTCAAGCCTCGCTTCGCCCCATACAGATCCGTCGTATTCGCGGATCCGTAGTTTGATTGATTCCAAATGGCCTCCAAGTCCGTTACGCATGGAATACGTTCCAGGGACATGGCTCGGCCGGGCCTGTTTTGTCAGCAGTTAATTCCATTCATTCAGCGGCACTCGGCCCAAAGAACCCCACGTCAGCCTCTCCGAAATTTCACGATTGTGTCATAGTGCCTGTCATGTTCACCACCACCGACTCCCGGTCTGGTTCCTGAATAATTGAGTCGGTCGAGTAATCAATCGATCGTGAAACTGGAGCTTCTAGAAGCCTGAACAGCCAAGTATATAACCGTATCCACTCCGCTACAGTAGATCCATCTTGACTTTTCAATTCCACCCCTCCATATCGTACTCACTTTAGTACTTATATAAACACAAACCCCCCACCAAAACCCCTCAACCCTTCATCAACACACCTACAAACCAACACCTAAACTACAAACCACAAACCACAAACCACTTTTCAAAATGGCTGCCCCCTCTGCTGTTGTCGAAATCAAGTCCAAGGCTCAGTTCGACGAGCTCGTCAAGAACACTCCCTACGTCGCTCTCCAAGCCCACGCCTCATGGTGCGGTCCCTGCAAGGCCATCTCCCCCATTTTCAACAAGCAGGCCGCCGAGCACAAGTCCGACAAGTACGCCTTCGCCAAGTTCGACACCGACGATGTCCCCGATCTCGCCTTTGAGCTCGGCATCCGCTCCATCCCCGCCTTCTTCTTCTTCGAGAACGGCGACAAGGCCAGCGATCTGCTCGGCGCTGTTCCCCCCAAGCTGACTGCCGCCGTCAAGTCCTACGCCGACAAGGCTACCGGTGGTGCTGCCGAGAAGCCCGCTGAGGAAAACACCCTCAAGACCGATGAGAACTTCTAGATGGAAAGACTTGGGCGAAAGATAGAAATCACTACAGAGCAAATGGCGTCAAGAACGCATATTCGCAAGGATACCCCCCTATAAACAAGGCGCACATTACGGGCACCATTCACCAAGGCGAAAACCATCATGAGCTAGGATTGCGACAGATGGCTATGCGAAAGCGCAAGGCTTTGAGGAGGATGGGTTGCATTGCTTAGCTAGAAATACACCTGATCACTTCAAACGCAATTCTTGTCTCTGTGAAATATTTGTAATTTGTTTTTATTGCCTCTGGAAGTATCAACTCCAGATTGTATTGTATTTATGTACTGTAATATCAAGTAAATGTTCGCTGTGGCTCATTGTTGGCCGTGTAATCCGAGACTTCATATCTCGCTATGCTAAAGGATTCCAGAACTCATACCATCGTCAAACTCCTCGTGCTCCTCTGGAATCTTCCCCTGAGCCCCTTTTTCAAACCTCCCCCTCAAAATTCCCATCCTCTTTGACACAAGAAAAAGTCAAGTAAGTTATTGTACAGGGTTCGAAGTGTAAACACCCTTAATCAGACGCCTTTCCAAGTGGTATACAATCAAGCCCCTTTAAACAAAACAAACGCCAACTCCAACAAATGCTGCCGAGATACATCATTCCCATGTCGTATCTCAGTAAGATTGAACAACTGAATCCGCCGACTCATCGCTAATGCGGCCGACGCCAGAATCCACTCGTTTTTTATTTGGTGTAATTTCCTCATGTGTTTCGATTTGATCCTCGAAACCATTCTTCTCATCACCTTGCACCGAAAGCCTCGATGTCAACCTTGGTCCTGCTGATCTGCGACGGTTTGCAACATCTTGGCGAGGTGGCTTCAGCTCGTCAACACCCAGGCTCATTCTTGGCGATGATCTCTCTCTAACGCTGAGAAACTGGCTTCCAGAGCGATTATGACCGGGGGTAGGCGACCCGTTGGGGCTTGCAGGTGTGTTCAACGCCGCCGAGCAGCGGAGGCTTTGACGTGAACTTCTCCATCTGCTCAAATTCCAGAAACTGCCCTCCTTGTCGTTAGCACCCTCAGAGTCAGAGGCACTGATAAGGCTGAAACTTGGGGTTGGTGGGCTTGTGATGCCGTTTCTCTCCCGGTCTTGTGAAGCTCTGACTGTGGTGCGGTTAGATAGACCACTGCCGGTAGGACTTGTAGGAGTCGGGCGGCTGATGGGACTCGTCGGTAAGGGCTTCCTTCGAGATTCTGGCGCCAGGTTGGCCGCTGAGTTGATCGGTGAGTTGATCGGTGACTGTCCCGGTTTGGTAGGAGACATAGATCGCTCGCTTCGAGCTGGTGTATTGTTCATGCTGGGTCTTACTCCGTCGATATCTTGACGCCAGCTGTTGATTCTGTCAGAAGCATGCTGGAGTTGAATAGGATTGGGACCAGGAATGTTAAGTGATCCACGTCTCGATTGAACACGACTGCTCGCGCTTGTTCTTGTCATGACACTGCCACTCCTACCAACACCGGAGAGACGGTTGCCTAATCGAGAACCTGACTCCCAGAGTCCTTGCTGGCGCTTCTTATGGGCACAGTCCTGTCTGAAAACCTTGATCTTTCCCAGTTCTATCAGTGGTGATGATGATATTTCCGTCAAGATGCCTTGAGCGCTCGATGTATGCTGGTGATTCTTCCGGCTTCTTGTTGCTGTGGAGCGAGTCGCCATGGTCTTCGTCTGACAGAGCCGAATGACTTGGCGTGCTTTCTTCGAGGCTTCGCAGCATCACAGGTGGTGGGTTGCACAAGTCGTAGATAGGATCTCCAGAAGCACTCAATAGTTGCCGACTCTTCGACGGAGCCATCAAAGCCGTGGTAACGACCTCGGGGTGAGCATCGAATGTTTCGTATGGCTGCTTATCCTTGATCTCGTCTTGACCACCCATCTTCCAGATGTAGGCCTTCCGATCTTCGCTGCCGCAGATAATATAGCTGCCATCATCGCTGAAGCGTGCATTGATTTGGCTAGACTGGTTTTCCAGTCCCTTGTACTTGACCTGGATCACTTTGTCGTTTAGGTTATATACTCGAACTCGAGAGTCATTCGAAGTAACCAGGACCTTGACCGTCCCAGCTTCAGGTCCTGACGGTATCGTCATAGTTCGAATACCAGTGATCTTGCTTCCTTTGGCATTTTTGCCCCTTGATGAGCGGACGTGGATTTGGTACTTGAGCTTCAAGCCCTCGGTAGCGTAGAAAGTACATAGACCGCTCAGCACACCACATATAGCAATATTTCCGTCGGGGGAAAAGGCTACCGCAGTAATGAATTCACCAACAGGTGCTTGGAAAGCGACGCTTTTGTCCGGAATACTCCATAATCGGAGTTGTGCATCCAGTGATCCTGCGAGGAAGAATCGATCGTCTGTAGGATGGAAGGCGATCGACGTGACGAGATCCTTGTGTACAAAAGTGCACAAGCAATCACTCCTGCTCATATGCCATAACTTTACGGTCTTGTCCATCGAAGACGATAGCAAAAAATTATTCTTGCTCCAGCTCAAGGCAAGCACCTCGCCAGTGTGTTCCTTAAACTCTCGCACAGGCTTTGTGCGGAAGACAGGAGCACTAAGCTTCTCGCCATGAGTACCATTTTGTGCCTCCTCTTCCTCGTGTGCTTTGCGTTCCTCCGGCGTAGATATCACAGCAAACACTCGTACAATCTGATCCTTTCCTGCAACGGCCAGGTATCGTCCATCCAAGCTGAATTCGGCTGCCCAGATAGCATCACCACCCCTAAGGATCTTGCTTCCAACTGCCGTTGCTACCGCTCGGCCATGCGTGTGTTTGTGTTCTGAGGCTGTAAGTTCTTGTGCGAGGAATAAGTGGTTATAGTCTCTATCCTTCTTGTTATGTGCCTTGACTCGGATGTATCGTGGAGGTTCTTTATGAAGAGGTATGTATCCTCCGCCTGCACCGATGACGGATGTGAGAGCTCGTGCGTAGGTACCATCGGTTCGCAGTTCACCCAGTTCGGAGTCGGATTCCTGCATGTCATCATCTTTCCTCCAACTTCCGCGCATTCCCAGTCGACTCAGGAAAGAAACTCCTTTCCTTCGATCCTTGCTAGAATCCTGGGTAGTGTTTGGCGACTTGCTAAGTTCGGAGCTCTGTCTTTGTAGGTTCTCTGCAGCAGGGCTGTCGGAACGGCCCTGATTTAGGATTCGTTGTGCGATGGTAGGCTCAGTGGTGTTACTGTTAGTACGCAAGTAGATTTGCTGGTCATCACATGTTAGTTGCGGTCCAAGTATACTTTGTAGCCCTTGAGTCAACTAGTCGCAAATACTCACTGTACTTAAAGGGTCAAGCCCAGCGTTTGGGGGAGGACTGGGGGAACTCGACTTGAAGGGAGGCTTCCAATCCTTTGTTTCTTTTGCATTCTGAGAGCCTGACACAGATGGTTGTGTAGTCGAGAGCCTGCTCGATGGGAGGTCCAGGGAAGCACCGACACCTATTGACAAATTGTCAGCTTACATAGAAATATAGGGAGCAATTGTGTGATAGACTAAGATGACAATGGCCAT